>NC_091287.1:232452206-232755331 GCF_032444005.1 Ranitomeya imitator | reverse complement strand
TACCGAACCCCAACAGTCCTACAGGGGGAGCTGGGCCTACTGGCACTACAGAACCAGCCTTGACTACCAGTTCACGCAGCCCACATAGGAAGCTCCTAAACTGGAGGCACCCTGGAGTTGGCTAACCCGACCGCACCACGACTGGGCAAGCATAGGCGTCTCAGTGAACTTGACACAACCCGGAAACAGCTGACGGTGCTGAAACCAGGCTTGGCACGAGTGAGTACCTGTGTCAAAAACACTGTCGAGAACCAGCTGGCATTGCTGGAACCCAGATGCGTTGCCCCAGTGTGCAAGAGCCAATGGCACGACCGAGGACCAGCTGACGGTGCTGGAACCCGGTTGCTAAGCTGTAGGTGCCCGCGCTTAATAGCACTACCAAGGACCGCCTGACGTTGGCGGAACTCGGATACCCAGGAGGAGGCACCTAAGCCAAAGGCTCGGCCCGGAACCAGCTGACGGTGCTGGAACCAGGAGGTGGACCCGAAGGCCCACAGGAGAGGAGAGAACAGCTAGGCCGCGAGGCAGCCGCAGTTACCGAACCCCAACAGTCCTACAGGGGGAGCTGGGCCTACTGGCACTACAGAACCAGCCTTGACTACCAGTTCACGCAGCCCACATAGGAAGCTCCTAAACTGGAGGCACCCTGGAGTTGGCTAACCCGACCGCACCACGACGGGGCAAGCATAGGCGTCTCAGTGAACTTGACACAACCCGGAAACAGCTGACGGTGCTGAAACCAGGCTTGGCACGAGGGAGTACCTGTGACAAGAACACTGCCGAGAACCAGCTGGTGGTGCTGGAACCCAGATGCGTTGCTCCAGTGTGCAAGAGCCAATGGCACGACCGAGGACCAGCTGACGGTGCTGGAACCCGGTTACTAAGCTGTAGGTGCCCGCGCTTAAAAGCACTACCAAGGACCGCCTGACGTTGGCGGAACTCGGATACCCAGGAGGAGGCACCTAAGCCAAAGGCTCGGCCCGGAACCAGCTGACGGTGCTGGAACCAGGAGGTGGACCCGAAGGCACACAGGAGAGGAGAGAACAGCTAGGCCGCAAGGCAGCCGCAGTTACTGAACCCCAACAGTCCTACAGGGGGAGCTGGGCCTACTGGCACTACAGAACCAGCCTTGACTACCAGTTCACGCAGCCCACATAGGAAGCTCCTAAACTGGAGGCACCCTGAAGTTGGCTAACCCGACCGCACCACGACGGGGCAAGCATAGGCGTCTCAGTGAACTTGACACAACCCGGAAACAGCTGACAGTGCTGAAACCAGGCTTGGCACGAGGGAGTACCTGTGACAAGAACACTGCCGAGAACCAGCTGGCGGTGCTGGAACCCAGATGCGTTGCCCCAGTGTGCAAGAGCCAATGGCACCGAGGACCAGCTGGCGGTGCTGGAACCCGGTTACTAAGCTGTAGGTGCCCGCGCTTAAAAGCACTACCAAGGACCGCCTGACGTTGGCGGAACTCGGATACCCAGGAGGAGGCACCTAAGCCAAAGGCTCGGCCCGGAACCAGCTGACGGTGCTGGAACCAGGAGGTGGACCCGAAGGCCCACAGGAGAGGAGAGATCAGCTAGGCCGCGAGGCAGCCGCAGTTACCGAACCCCAACAGTCCTACAGGGGGAGCTGGGCCTACTGGCACTACAGAACCAGCCTTGACTACCAGTTCACGCAGCCCACATAGGAAGCTCCTAAACTGGAGGCACCCTGGAGTTGGCTAACCCGACAGCACCACGACGGGGCAAGCATAGGCGTCTCAGTGAACTTGACACAACCCGGAAACAGCTGACGGTGCTGAAACCAGGCTTGGCACGAGGGAGTACCTGTGACAAGAACACTGCCGAGAACCAGCTGGTGGTGCTGGAACCCAGATGCGTTGCCCCAGTGTGCAAGAGCCAATGGCACCGAGGACCAGCTGGCGGTGCTGGAACCCGGTTACTAAGCTGTAGGTGCCCGCGCTTAAAAGCACTACCAAGGACCGCCTGGCGTTGGCGGAACTCGGATACCCAGGAGGAGGCACCTAAGCCAAAGGCTCGGCCTGGAACCAGCTGACGGTGCTGGAACCAGGAGGTGGACCCGAAGGCCCACAGGAGAGGAGAGAACAGCTAGGCCGCGAGGCAGCCGCAGTTACTGAACCCCAACAGTCCTACAGGGGGAGCTGGGCCTACTGGCACTACAGAACCAGCCTTGACTACCAGTTCATGCAGCCCACATAGAAAGCTCCTAAACTGGAGGCACCCTGGAGTTGGCTAACCCGACCGCACCACGACGGGGCAAGCATAGGCGTCTCAGTGAACTTGACACAACCCGGAAACAGCTGACGGTGCTGAAACCAGGCTTGGCACGAGGGAGTACCTGTGACAAGAACACTGCCGAGAACCAGCTGGCGGTGCTGGAACCCAGATGCGTTGCCCCAGTGTGCAAGAGCCAATGGCACCGAGGACCAGCTGGCGGTGCTGGAACCCGGTTACTAAGCTGTAGGTGCCCGCGCTTAAAAGCACTACCAAGGACCGCCTGGCGTTGGCGGAACTCGGATACCCAGGAGGAGGCACCTAAGCCAAAGGCTCGGCCTGGAACCCGCTGACGGTGCTGGAACCAGGAGGTGGACCCGAAGGCCCACAGGAGAGGAGAGAACAGCTAGGCCGCGAGGCAGACGCAGTTACCTAACCCCAACAGTCCTACAGGGGGAGCTGGGCCTACTGGCACTACAGAACCAGCCTTGACTACCAGTTCACGCAGCCCACATAGGAAGCTCCTAAACTGGAGGCACCCTGGAGTTGGCTAACCCAACCGCACCACGACGGGGCAAGCATAGGCGTCTCAGTGAACTTGACACAACCCGGAAACAGCTGACGGTGCTGAAACCAGGTTTGGCACGAGGGAGTACCTGTGACAAAAACACTGCCGAGAACCAGCTGGCGGTGCTGGAACCCGGATGCTTTGCCTATCAAACATTGTCTTCCTACAGCCCCAACTAGCGGTGTTGGAGCAAAGGGTAAGCAGGGGGAGCAGAGTGTAGGCCGAAGCCTGCACTGGAGTCAGCTTTGTTTCTGCGTTGCTTTTGCAGGACACTTTGCCGGCTACACAGTGGGGGAACAGCAGGCGGTGCTGAACCCCACTAACACATTGGCTGGTGTTTTTCTCTGTGCAGCTAGCACTTCCGGGCAAAAACTAGCGTTGTTACAGCCCAGGGTCAGCAGGAGGAGGAGAGGAGCAGAGTGTAGGCCGAAGCCTAGTTGAACCAATTTCAAAGGTAACCTTTAACCCCCCTCAGGTGTTGCAAGGTACAAGAGCCACACCTCGTGCAGCATTAATGCTGCACAAGTAAAAGGTTGCTCTCTTAATTTTTCTCCTTGCACACGCTGAATAAAACACGTACACTATTTAGCCCATTATACTGTCAAACAGTAGTGGAGGCGTGACTTGTCTTTTTAAGGAGATGCAGCACAGGTGTCAAAATTTACACCTAGGTGCTGGGCGCAGATTCCTGAGCGTTGTTATTTGCTGTACAGGAGTCTGCGCTCTTGTTATCCCTTGGCCATGCGCTGTGAGCGATGCCTGTCTTCTCACCTCATTTCATGTTGGCCGGTGCGGTTAGCGATGGCCATGAAACCCAGACCCGCAGTGTCTTTTAATAAAGTCACACTGCAGAGCTGGGATTCGTGACCTTGCGCAGTAAAATTTGTTGCCTGTCCCTCATGTCCTTACACCTGCATCAGACTGGGCGGCCTCATCTGATCCCTTCTCACATGCCGCGGCCATGAGGCCGCACATTCTGAAGAAGGCGGAAGGAGATGAGTAAAGACAGGCAAAGATATCCACTGCTCGTGCCCATCAATCACACCCTCGCAGTCAAAATAAGTAAGACAACGAGGAGCGTGGTTTCAGGCAGGGCGGACGCACAGCCGCAGCCAGCCAACCAAAGATGTCAGAAGACGGGCAGCGCTAACAAGGGGGGTGCTGCGTGTCATTAAAAAGGAAAGTCACACCTCAGGGACATTGTAATGGTCTGTAATGAGACACATTTTTTACGTGTTTAATAAAACGTGGGCAAGTAGACAAAGTCAGCCACCTTGTACAAATGCAGCAGTACTGCTGTACAAGGTGGCTGTTATACATAGAAACACCTTGGGGTGGGTGGCAGGGTCCCTTTAATTTCAGTTCATGTGCCTGCGTGGCGTTTGCAGGTCACGTTGCCGGCTACACAGCAGGGGAACAGCTGGCGTTGCTGAACCCCACTAACACATTGGCTGGTGTTTTTCTCTGTGCAGCTAGCACTTCCAGGCTAAAACTGGCGGTGTTATGAGCCCAGGGTCAGCAGGAGGAGGAGAGGAGCAGAGTGTAGGCCGAAGCCTGCACTGGTGGCAGCTTTTGTTCTGTTGTGCCTGCGTGGCGTTTGCAGGTCACGTTGCCGGCTACACAGCTGGGGAACAGCTGGCGGTGCTGAACCCCACTAACACAATGGCTGGTGTTTTTCTCTGTGCAGCTAGCACATCCGGGCAAAAACTAGCGGTGTTTAAGCCCAGGGTCAGCAGGAGGAGGAGAGGAGCAGAGTGTAGGCCGAAGCCTAGTTGAACCAATTTCAAAGGTAACCTTTAACCCCCCTCAGGTGTTGCAAGGTACAAGAGCCACACCTCGTGCAGCATTAATGCTGCACAAGTAAAAGGTTGCTCTCTTAATTTTTCTCCTTGCACACGCTGAATAAAACACGTACACTATTTAGCCCATTCTACTGTAAAACAGTAGTGGAGGCGTGACTTGTCTTTTTAAAGAAAAGCAGCCCAGGTATCGAAAATAACACCTTGGTGCATGGGCGCAGCTTCCTGAGCGTTGTTATTTGCTGTACAGGAGTCTGCGCTCTTGTTATCCCTTGGCTATGCGCTGTGAGCGCTTCCTGTCTTCTGACCTCATTTCATGTCGGCCGTTGCGGTTTGCGATGGAAATGAATCCCAGACCCACAGTGTGTTTTCAAAAAATCACACTGCGTGGCTGGGATTCGTGGCCTTGTGCAGTAAATATGTTTGCCGCTCACACATGTCCTTACACCTGCTTCAGACTAGGCGGCCTCATCTGATCCCTTATCGCATGCCGCAGCCATGAGGCCGCATAGTCTGAAGAAGGTGGAAGGAGATGAGTTAAGACAGGCGAACATATGCACTGCACATGCCCATCAATAACACCCTCGCAGCCAAAATATATGAGACAACGAGGGGCGTTGTGTTGGGCAGGGCGGACGCACAGGCACAGGCAGCCAACCAATGATGTCAGAAGACGGGCAGCGCTGCTAAGGGTGGTGCTGCATATATTTAGAAAGGAAAGTCACACCTCAGGGACAATTTAATGGTCTCAATTAGACACATTTTGTACGTGTTGAGTTCCACGTGGGCAAGAAGAAAAAGTCAGCCACCTTGTAGAAATGCAGCAGTACTGCTGTACAAGGTGGCTATTATACATAGAAACACCTGGGGGTGGGGGGCAAGCTCCCTTCAATTTCAGTTCATGTGCCTGCGTGGCGTTTGCAGGTCACGTTGCAAGCTACACAGCAGGGGAACAGCTGGCGGTGCTGAACCCCACTAACACATTGGCTGGTGTTTTTCTCTGTGCAGCTTGCAATTCCGGGCAAAAACTAGCGGTGTTAGAGCCCAGGGTCAGCAGGAGGAGGAGATGAGCAGAGTGTAGGCCGAAGCCTCCACTGGTGGCAGCTTTTGGTCGGTTGTGCCAGCGTGGCTTGTGCTGGACACGATGCCGGCTACACAGCAGGGGAACAGCTGGCGGTGCTGAACCCCACTAACACATTGGCTGGTGTTTTTCTCTGTGCAGCTAGCACTTCAGGGCAAAAACTAGCGGTGTTAGAGCCCAGGGTCAGCAGGAGGAGGAGAGGAGCAAAGTGTAGGCCGAAGCCTAGTTGAACCAATTTCAAAGGTAACCTTTAACCCCCCCTCAGGTGTTGCAAGGTACAAGAGCCACACCTTTTGCAGCATTAATGCTGCACAAGTAAAAGGTTGCTCTATTTAGTTTGCTCCTTGCACATGCTGAATAAAACACGTACACTATTTAGCCCATTATACTGTCAAACAGTAGTGGAGGCGTGACTTTTCTTTTGAAGAAGACCCAGCACAGGTGTCAAAATTTACACCTAGGTGCTGGGCGCAGACTCCTTACCGTTGTTATTTGCAGTACAGGAGAGTGCGCTCTTGTGTTATCCCTTGGCAATACCCTGTTAGTGCAGGCCGTCTTATGACCTCATTTCATGTTGGCCGGTGCGGTTAACGATGGCCATAAATCCCAGACCCACAGTGCCTTTCCATAAAGTCACACTGCGTGGCTGGGATTCGTGGCCTTGTGCAGTAAATATGTTCGCCGCTCACACATGTCCTTACACCTGCTTCAGACTGGGCGGCCTCATCTGATCCCTTATTGCCTGCCACGGCCATGAGGCCGCACAGTCTGAAGAAGGCGGAAGGAGGGGAGTGAAGACAGGTGAACATATGCACTGCTCGTGCCCATCAATCACACCCTCGCAGTCAAAATATATGAGACAACGAGGGGCATTGTGTCGGGCAGGGCGGACGCACAGGCACAGGCAGCCAACCAATGATGTCAGAAGACGGGCAGCGCTACCAAGGGGGTGGTGCGTGTCATTAAAAAGTAAAGTCACACCTCAGGGACATTGTAATGGTCTCTAATGAGACACATTTTGTACGTGTTGAGTTCCACGTGGGCAAGGAGAAAAAGTCAGCCACCTTGTACAAATGCAGCAGTACTGCTGTACAAGGTGGCTGTTATACATAGAAACACCTGGGGGTGGGGGGCAGGCTCACTTCAATTTCAGTTCATGTGCCTGCGTGGCGTTTGCAGGACACGTTGCCAGCTACACAGCAGGGGAACAGCTGGCGGTGCTGAACCCCACTAACACATTGGCTGGTGTTTTTCTCTGTGCAGCTAGCAATTCCGGGCAAAAACTAGCGTTGTTAGAGCCCAGGGTCAGCAGGAGGAGGAGAGGAGCAGAGTGTAGGCCGAAGCCTGCACTGGTGGCAGCTTTTGATCAGTTGTGCCAGCGTGGCTTGTGCTGGACACGATGCCGGCTACACAGCAGGGGAACAGCTGGCGGTGCTGAACCCCACTAACACATTGGCGGGTTTTTCTCTGTGCAGCTAGCAATTCCGGGCAAAAACTAGCGTTGTTAGAGCCCAGGGTCAGCAGGAGGAGGAGAGGAGCAGAGTGTAGGCCGAAGCCTGCACTGGTGGCAGCTTTTGATCAGTTGTGCCAGCGTGGCTTGTGCTGGACACGATGCCGGCTACACAGCAGGGGAACAGCTGGCGGTGCTGAACCCCACTAACACATTGGCGGGTGTTTTTCTCTGTGCAGCTAGCAATTCCGGGCAAAAACTAGCGTTGTTAGAGCCCAGGGTCAGCAGGAGGAGGAGAGGAGCAGAGTGTAGGCCGAAGCCTGCACTGGTGGCAGCTTTTGATCAGTTGTGCCAGCGTGGCTTGTGCTGGACACGATGCCGGCTACACAGCAGGGGAACAGTTGGCGGTGCTGAACCCCACTAACACATTGGCGGGTGTTTTTCTCTGTGCACCTAGCACTTCCAGGCTACAACTGGCGGTGTTATAGCCCAGGGTCAGCAGGAGGAGGAGAGGAGCAGAGTGTAGGCCGAAGCCTAGTTGAACCAATTTCAAAGGTAACCTTTAACCCCCCCTCAGGTGTTGCAAGGTACAAGAGCCACACCTTGTGCATCATTAATGCTGCACAAGTAAAAGGTTGCTCTCTTAATTTTGCTCCTTGCACACGCTGAATAAAACACGTACACTATTTAGCCCATTCTACTGTAGAACAGTAGTGGAGGCGTGACTTGTCTTTTCAAAGAAAAGCAGCACAGGTGTCGAAAATAACACCTTGGTGCATGGGCGCAGCTTCCTGAGCGTTGTTATTTGCTGTACAGGAGTCTGCGCTCTTGTTATCCCTTGGCCATGCGCTGTGAGCGCTTCCTGTCTTCTGACCTCATTTCATTTGGCCGTTGCGGTTAGCGATGGACATGAATCCCAGACCCACAGTGTGTTTTCTAAAAATCACACTGCGTGGCTGGGATTCGTGGCCTTGTGCAGTAAATATGTTTGCCGCTCACACATGTCCTTACACCTGCTTCAGACTGGGCGGCCTCATCTGATCCCTTATCGCATGCCGCGGTCATGAGGCTACCCAGTCTGAAGAAGGCGGAAGGAGATGAGTGAACACAGGCAAACATATGCACTGCACATGCCCATCAATCACATCCTCGTTGTCCAAAAAAATAAGACACAGAGGGGCGTTGTTTCGAGCAGGGCAGACGCACAGGCGCAGCCAGCTAACCAGTGATGTCAAAAGACGGGCAGCGCTAACAAGGGTGGTGCTGCGTATCATTAGAAAGGAAAGTCACACCTCAGGGACAGTGGAATGGTCTCAATGAGACACATTTAGTACGTGTTTAATTAAACGTGGGCAAGGAGAAAAAGTCTGCCACCTTGTACAAATGCAGCAGTACTGCTGTACAAGGTGGCTGTTATACATAGAAACACCTGGGGGTGGGGGGCAGGCTTCCTTCAATTTCAGTTCATGTGCCTGCGTGGCCTTTGCAGGACACGTTGCCAGCTACACAGCAGGGGAACAGCTGGCGTTGCTGAACCCCACTGACACATTGACTGGTGTTTTTCTCTGTGCAGCTCGCATGTCCGGGCAAAAACTGGCGGTGTTAGAGCCCAGGGTCAGCAGGAGGAGGAGAGGAGCAAAGTGTAGGCCGAAGCCTGCACTGGTGGCAGCTTTTGGTCGGTTGTGCCAGCGTGGCTTGTGCTGGACACGATGCCGGCTACACAGCAGGGGAACAGCTGGCGGTGCTGAACCCCACTAACACATTGGCTGTTGTTTTTCTCTGTGAAGCTCGCATTTCCGGGCAAAAACTGGCGGTGTTAGAGCCCAGGGTCAGCAGGAGGAGGAGAGGAGCAAAGTGTAGGCCGAAGCCTGCACTGGTGGCAGCTTTTGGTCGGTTGTGCCAGCGTGGCTTGTGCTGGACACGATGCCGGCTACACAGCAGGGGAACAGCTGGCGGTGCTGAACCCCACTAACACATTGGCTGTTGTTTTTCTCTGTGAAGCTTGCATTTCCGGGCAAAAACTAGCGGTGTTAGAGCCCAGGGTCAGCAGGAGGAGGAGAGGAGCAGAGTGTAGGCCGAAGCCTAGTTGAACCAATTTCGAAGGTAACCTTTAACCCCCCCTCAGGTGTTGCAAGGTAGAAGAGCCACACCTTGTGCAGCATTAATGCTGCACAAGTAAAAGGTTGCTCTATTTAGTTTGCTCCTTGCACACGCTGAATAAAACACGTACACTATTTAGCCCATTAAACTGTCAAACAGTAGTGGAGGCGTGACTTGTCTTTTTAAGGAGACGCAGCACAGATGTCAAAATTTACACCTAGGTGGTGGGCGCAGATTCCTGAGCGTTGTATTAGCTGTACAGGAGTCTTCGCTATTGTGATCCCTTGGCCATGCGCTCTGAGCGCTGCCTGTCTTCTCACCTCATTTCATGTTGGCCGTTGCGGTTAGCAATGGATATGAATCCCAGGCCCACAGTGTGTTTTCAAAAAATCACACTGCGTGGCTGGGATTCGTGGCCTTGTGCAGTAAATATGTTTGCCGCTCACACATGTCCTTACACCTGCTTCAGACTGGGCGGCCTCAGCTGACCCCTTATCGCCTACCACGGCCAGGAGGCCGCACAGTCTGAAGAAGGCGGAAGGAGATGAGTTAAGACAGGCGAACATATGCACTGCACATGCCCATCAATCACACCCTCGCAGCCAAAATATATGAAACGAGGGGGGTTGTGTCGGGCAGGGCGGACGCACAGGCACAGGCAGCCAACCAATGATGTCAGAAGACGGGCAGCGCTACCAAGGGGGGTGGTGCGTGTCATTAAAAAGAAAAGTCACACCTCAGGGACATTGTAATGGTCTGTAATGAGACACATATTTTACGTGTTTAATTCTACGTGGGCAAGGATAAAAAAACAGCCACCTTGTACAAATGCAGCAGTACTGCTGTACTAGGTGGCTGTTATACATAGAAACACCTGGGGGGGTGGGGCCAGGTTCCCTTTAATTTCAGTTCATGTGCCTGCGTGGCGTTTGCAGGTCACGTTGCCGGCTACACAGCAGGGGAACAGCTGGCGGTGCTGAACCCCACTAACACATTGGCTGGTGTTTTTCTCTGTGCAGCTAGCACTTCCGGGCAAAAACTAGCGGTGTTTGAGCCCAGGGTCAGCAGGAGGAGGAGAGGAGCAGAGTCTAGGCCGAAGCCTGCACTGGTGGCAGCTTTTGTTCTGTTGTGCCAGCGTGGCTTGTGCTGGACACGTTGCCGACTACACAGCAGGGGAACAGCTGGCGGTGCTGAACCCCACTGACACATCACCTAGTGTTTTTTCTGTGTAGACAACACTTCCAGGTGGCAACTGACAGTGTTGAAACCCAGGGAATCAAAGAGGAGCAGAGTGTAGGCCGAAGCAAGTTGAAAGGGAACCTTTAACCCCCCCCCAGGCATTTGTTGCTGAAAGAGCCATCTTGTACAGCAGTAATACTGCACATGGAAAATGGTGGCTCCGAAAATTATGCTCCTTGCAAACGCTGAAGTACACACTCATATAATGTGTCCCCTCACACCGTCAAACCATCCCGGAAGTGGGACTTTCCTTTGTAATGTGACACAGCACAGCCGTCATTCCAACCCCCTTGGTGCCGGGCTCCACCTCCTCAACGTTGTTTGGTTCTGTCACGGAGCCCGCGCTGTAATGTTATCCCTTGGCCATGCACAGTTAGCGGTGCCCGTCTTCTGACATCATGTAGGTGTCAGGCTGGCAGTGCCTGTGCGTCCAAGCTGCCCGAGATCCAACCTTGCAGTGTAATCTAATGTAGTCCCACTGCGGGCCAGGGATCCATGGGCATGCGCAGTGCATATCATCGCCTCTCACTCACCTCCTTCCTGCTTCTTCAGACTGTGCGGTGTCACGGCCGTGGCATGCTATTAGGGATCAGCTGACGCCGCCTAGTCTGAAGAAGCGTGAAGAAGGGGAGTGAGAGGCTAGTATATGCACTGCGCATGGCCATGGATACCAGGCCCACTGTGGGATCACATTAGACGACACTGCGAGGTGTGATTTCGAGCAGCGTGGACGCACAGGCGCAGCCAGGACGACAACAAATGATGTCAGAGGACGGGCAGCGCAAACTGTGCATGGCCAAGGGATAACATAACAGTGCAGGGTCCATAACGGAATCAAACAACGCTAAGGAGGCAGCGCACGGTGCCAAGGGGGTAGCAATGACGGCTGTGCTGCGTCACATTACAGAGGAAAGTCCCACCTCCGCGACGGTTGGACGGTGTGAGGGGACACATTACATGAGTGTGTAGTTCAGCGTTTGCAAGGAGCATAATTTCAAGAGCGACCTTTCCCTTGTGCAGTATTAGTGCTGCACATGGTGGCTCTTTCAGTAACAAACGCCTGGGGGCGGGGGACAGGTCCCCTTACATTTTAGTTGTGCCAGCGTGGCGGTCGCATGACACGTTGCCGGATATACAGCTGGGGATCAGCTGACGTTACTGAACCCCAATAACAGAGGAGCGACTGTTGACTGTGCACACAGCACTTCCAGGCACCAACTGGCGGTGTTAGAGCCCAGGGACAACAGGAGGAGCAGATTGGAGGTATTGCCGCACACACAGCTGGGGATCAGCTGACGTTACTGAACCCCAATAACAGAGGAGCGACTGTTGACTGTGCACACAGCACTTCCAGGCACCAACTGGCGGTGTTAGAGCCCAGGGACAGCAGGAGGAGCAGAGGAACAGAATGTAGGCCGAAGCCTGATTGGAGCAAATTGAAAGGGAACCTTTAACCCCCCCCCCCCAAGACGTTTGTAGCTGAAAGAGCCATCTTGTGCAGCACTAAGGATGCAAAAGGAAAAGGTTGTTCTTTTAATTATGCTCCTTGCAAACACCGAAGTAAACACTAAAAATGTGTCCCCTTATACCGTTAAACCGTCCCGGAGGTGCGAATTTCCTTCGTAATGGGACACAGCACAGCTGTCATTCCTATCCCCTTGGTGCCGTGCGCTGCCTCCTCAGCGTTGTTTTAAGCTGTCACGGAGCCTGCGCTGTTCTGTTAGCCCTTGGCCATGCCCAATTAGCGCTGCCTGTCTTCTGACATAATTTGGTGTCAGGCTGTCAGTGCCTGTGCGTCCACGCTGCTCCAGATCCCACCTCGCAGTCTCGTCTAACGTAATCCCACTGCGGGCCTTGGAACCATGGGCATGCACAGTGCATATCCTCGACTCTCACTCCCCTCCTTCCCTCTTCTTCAGACTGTGCGGTGTCACGGCCGTGGCATGCTATTAGGGATCAGCTGACGGCGCACAGTCTAAAGAAGGCGGAGGGAAATGAGCGAGACCCCGAGGGGAAGATATGCACTGCGCATGCCCATGGATCCCAGGCCCGCAGTGTGACTCAATCAGAAGACACTGCGAGGCGGGATCTCGGGCAGCGCGGCCACACAGGCGCAGCCAGCCTGACACCAAATTATGTCCGAAGACAGGCAGCGCAAATAGGGCATGCCCAAGGGATAACAGAACAGCGCAGGCTCCGTGACAGCTTAAAACAACGCTGAGGAGGCAGCGCATGGCACCAAGGGGGTAGGAATGACGGCTGTGCTGCGTCACATTACGAAGGAAAGTCCCAGCTCTGGGACAGTATAACGGTATCAATGAACACATTTTATAAGTGTTAAGTTCTGCGTGTGCAAGGAGCTAAAAAAAAAGAGCTACCTTTTCCTTGTGCAGCATTACTGCTGCACAAGATGGCTCTTTCAGTAACAAACGACGGGGGGGGGGACAGGTTCCCTTACATTTAGGTTGTTGTGCCAGCGTGGCGGTCGCAGGACACATTGCCGGCTACACAGCTGGGGATCAGCTGACGTTACTGAAACCCAATAACACTGGGTCGTATGTTTTTACTGTGCAGCCTGCACTTCTGAGCCGCAACTGGCGGTGTTGGAGCCCAGGAATAGCAGTTCAGGTGGTAGAAAGATGAACACAGCAGGAGACCTGGATGACACCCAATTACTTAATCAGGCAGAGGAGTGGCAAATTCCTGCGAGATCCAGGCCTGGTTCATTTTCAGGAAAGTAAGCCGGTCAACGTTATCGGAGGACAGTCGCATGCGACGGTCTGTTAGTACACCACCTGCAGCACTAAAGACACGTTCCGATAAGACACTAGCCGCAGGGCAAGCCAGCACCTCCAATGCATACTGGCTTAGCTCTGGCCATGTATCCAGCTTAGAGACCCAAAACTTGAACGGGGAAGAGCCGTCAGGGAGTACAGTAAGAGGGCAAGCCATCTAGTCTGTCACCATCTGACGGAACCGTTGCCTCCTGCTGACTGGAGCCGCCGGTGATGGTGTAGACATTTGGGGCGGGCACACAAAAGTGTGCCAGAGTTGTGCCATACTGGGCTTGCCTTGGGCAGAGGCACTGCTTCTGCTCCCTCTTTGGGCAGAGCCTCCCCCACTGCCTCGACGCACTGAGCTGCTTTGTAAAGCACTAGCAGCACTCCTCTCAGTTGGACAGGAGAAGATGATGGAGTTCACCAGTGTGTCGTGGTACTCCCGCAATTTACGCTCCCGGGTCAACGCAGGGATGAGGTTTTGGACGTTGTCCCGGTAGCGAGGATCGAGGAGGGTGAACACCCAATAATCAGGCATGTTGAGAATGTGGTCGATGCGGCGGTCGTTTCTCAGGCACTGCAGCATGAAATCCACCATGTGCTGCAGAGTGCCAACTGGCCCAGAAACGCTGTCCCCTGCTTGAGACATGATCTCTGCCCGCTCGTCATCTCCCCACCCTCGCTGTACACACTGACCACTGGACAATTGTGTCGCTCCCTCCTCTGGACGGAGCTCTTCCTCCTCCATTGACTCCTCCTCATCCTCCTCACAAATTGGCCCCTGCGTACCCCTTTGTGAGGAACCACGTGGCGCTGACTCTCCAGAAGCTGATGGAAAAGGTGACTCCTCATCCTCCACCTCTTCCACAACATCATCCCTTAACCCTTGCAAAGTTTGCTGAAGCAGGCAGATAAGGGGGACAGTCATGCTGACTAGTGCATCATCTGCACTTGCCATCCGCATGGAATAATCAAAAGGACGCAAAACCTGGCAGACGTCCTTCATAGTGGCCCACTCTGTGGTTGTGAAGTCTGATCGGCGCTGACTGCGACTTCTTTGCGCCTGATGCAGCTGGTACTCCATAACTGCTTGCTGCTGCTCACACAACCGCTCCAACATATGTAACGTGGAATTCCACAGGGTAGGTAGGTCACATATGATGCGGTGTTCCGGAAGGCGGAATCGGCGCTGCAGAGCAGCAATGCGGGATCTGGCCAAGCTGGAACGCCGCAAGTGAGCACACTCTAGGCGGACCTTGTGCAGCAGGGCATCAAGATCCGGATAGTCCCTCAGAAAACTCTGCACAACCAAATTGAGCACATGTGCCAGACATGGGATGTGAGTGAGGTTGCCAAGGGCCAAAGCTGCCACCAGATTTCGGCCATTGTCACACACTACCATGCCTGGCTGGAGATTCGCTGGCAGTAACCACACATCGCTCTCCTGCTTGATGGCATTCCAGAGCTCCTGTGCTGTGTGGCTTCGATGCCCCAATGAAACTAGTTTCAAGACGGCCTGCTGACGTTTGGCCACGGCTGTGCTCATGTCGGTCATAGGTAAACGTTCACGGGTCCATGTGGAGGTGGACTGTGACGGATCCTGCAGAGAGGAATCTGAGGAACTGGTGTAAGAGGAGGAGTCGATGCGTACAGACTGGATTCCTGCAATCCTTGGAGTGGGCAGGACACGTCCTGCGCCACTCGCACGATCTGTACCTGGCTCAACAACATTAACTCAATGGGCAGTGAGGGAAACATATCGCCCCTGTCCATCCTGACTGGTCCACGCATCGGTGGTGAGGTGGACCTTGCTACTGACGGCGTTCAGTAGCGCATGTTTTATGTTTGCCTCAACATGCCTGTGCAGGGCAGGGACAGCCTGCCTGCTGAAGTAAAAGCGGCTGGGCACCTTGTACTGTGGGACTGCCAATGCCATCAAGTCACGGAAGCTGTCAGTCTCCACCAGCCTGAACGAGAGCATTTCCAGGGACAACAGTTTGGCAATGCCTGCATTCAGAGCCTGTGCTCGGGGGTGGTTGGCCGAGAATGCCCGCCTTTTCTCCCATGCCTGTACTACCGATGGCTGTAGAGTAGACTGGGAGTGTGAGGATGACTGGGAAGGTGGTGCTGTGGGTGGAATTACACTAGGTCTCTGGACAACAGTGGAGGAAGAGGCAACACGAGCTGAAGAGGTGGTAGCTGCCGCTGTTGGTTGGCCTACGTCTTCACTGTGTTTCTGTAACTCCACCGCGTGCCTGGTCCGCACATGTTTCCACATATTTGTGGTATTGAGGTTGCTGACATTTTTCCCTCTTTTTACTTTCTGATGACACAGCTTGCATTTGACAAAACAAATGTCATCTGCAACTGTGTCAAAAAAGGACCAGGCACTGCAAGTCTTGGGAGCGCCCTTTTTGGCTTTGGAAAGAGACAGGCTCCTAACGGGTGCCAAAGTGGAGGCTACAGGCTCCGCAGTCTTCCCCCTCCCTCTCCCTCTTTGGCCCGTAAGGGGAAGCTCTTCCTCAGAGCTGCTCCCACCACCTTCCTGTTCCTCACGCCACGATGGGTCAAGGACCTCATCATCTCCACTACCCTCTGCCACTAACTGCTCCTCCTGGGTAGTCTCGGCAGCACAGTACGCATCAGAAAGCGGCACCTGAGTTTCATCATCAGATGCGTACTGCGCTGTGGTCACCGGAGGCACTGGCCCACCTGCCTCTTCAGAGTCAGAGAGAAAAAGCTGTTGGGCATCACTGCACACTGCCTCTTCTTCCATTTCTCCAATGCTGCTTGGCTGGCCCCCTGTTTCCAAGCCAAGAGATTCAGAGAACAGAAGTAGAGACGGCTCCTGTCCTGGGCTCTCTGACTGCCTGGCCAATTTGGCAGGTGGTGAAGAGACAGATGGCTGCTCTCCAGTGCTCTGTGCCTGAGAGGATGTGGCACTAACTGAAGTCGATGCCGAGGCGTTAGCTGCCATCCACCCGACAACGGCTTCAATTTGGTCTTCACGCAGCAGCGGTGCACGGCGCTCTCCGACAAAGCTGCGCATGAAGGACTGTTCCCTGCTGAAACTGAGTGACGACGAGTCACCGGCGCCCGCAGCAGGCACAGAATCACCACGTCCTCTCCCTGCTCCTCTCCCTGCTCCGCGCCCACGCCCACGTGCCTTACTCCCTGCCCTCTTCATCTTGGTTGACAGATAAAGATAAGCAGAAAAGTACTAAGGCCTTAGTGTGCTTATTCCTGAAATGCTCCTCCTAACAGGTGTAAGAAACACTAATGTTGTAAAGTGTGGACTAGACTTTATTAATGATAAAATGTGGCCTACACAAGTGTTAAGTTGTGTTTGGTGAACTTTACTTTTTTTGTTGTGCAGATCGGGCTACAGAGCTAGTTTAAATCACACGGAGACCGTGCAGACAGCCGTAAACGGCGCTGCAAGGCCAAAAAACCCTCCTCTAGGTTATCCTATGTAGTGTTTTTCCACTATTTAGCTGGAGACGGGTGGAAAGACACTAATAGGAATTTTTTTTTTTTAAATTTTAAACAGGCTGCACTATTTGAAAAAAAGGAAATTGTTTTTCAAGGTATGAGGCAGTAACGCACCCTGAGCTGAATCCAACCGGCTATGGCTGCACACAGACTACAGGGCGAGCTGCGCTCACACAGAGACCGTGCAGACAGCCGTAAACGGCGCTGCAAGGCCCAATAAACCCCCTCTAGGTTATCCTATGTAGTGTTTTTCCACTATTTAGCTGGAGACGGGTGGAAAAACACTAATAGGGAATTTTTTTTTTAATTTTTAAACAGGCTGCACTATTTGAAAAAAAGGAACATTTTTCTCAAGGTATGAGGCAGTAACGAACCCTGAGCTGAATCCAACCGGCTATGGCTGCACACAGACTACAGGGCGAGCTGGGCTTACACGGAGACCGTGCAGACAGCCGTAAACGGCGCTGCAAGGCCCAAAAACCCCCCTCTAGGTTATCCTATGTAGTGTTTTTCCACAATTTAGCTGGAGACGGGTGGAAAAACACTAATAGGGAAATTTTTTAAAAATTTTTAAACAGGCTGCACTATTTGAAAAAAAGGAAATTTTTTCTCAAGGTATGAGCCAGTAATGAACCCTGAGCTGAATCCAACCAGCTATGGCTGCACACAGACTACAGGGCGAGCTGGGCTCACACGGAGACCGTGCAGACAGCCGTAAACGGCGCTGCAAGGCCCAAAAAACCCCTCTAGGTTATCCTATGTAGTGTTTTTCCACAATTTAGCTGGAGACGGGTGGAAAAACACTAATAGGGAATTTTTTTTTTAATTTTTAAACAGGCTGCACTATTTGAAAGAAAGGAAAATTTTTCTCAAGGTATGAGCCAGTAACGAACCCTGAGCTGAATCCAACCGGCTATGGTTGCACACAGACTACAGGGCGAGCTGGGCTCACACGGAGACCGTGCAGACAGCCGTAAACGGCGCTGCAAGGCCCAAAAACCCCCCTCTAGGTTATCCTATGTAGTGTTTTTCCACTATTTAGCTGGAGACGGGTGGAAAAACACTAATAGGAAATTTGAGAAAAAATGTGCAGCAGGCTGCACTATGAGCAAAAAAGGACAACTGTGTGAGGCAGTGTGAACCCCCCCTGAGCTGAATACAACCGGGTATATGGCTGCACACAGACTACAGAGTGAGCTGCACACACACACACACACAGAGACCTTGCAGAACGCTGTTAAAACAGCGCTGCAAGGCAAGAGCAAGGTGAACTGTGAAGAACACACAGCGTTTTGCTAAATTAGCCTTTGGAAAGGAAAATAAAGCAATTAGCTAGCTCAACTGGCCCTCAGTTAGAACACAGCGTCCTGTCCCTAACTGAAATCACAGCAGAGTGAGCGCAAAATGGCGGCAGCGTTTTTTATAGTGCAGAGTGACATCATTTCAGCAGCCAATCACAGCCTTGCCAGTACTTACATGCCCACCATGCTAAACAGGATGTGCCCACACTTCCAATCATTCCTCATTGGCTGCTGCGTTCAGTTTGAATTCTGGGAACTTCCGATTCCGGTATCCGATACGCGGGAAGTATCGGCATTCGGTATCGGAATTCCGATACCGCAAATATCGGCCGATACCCGATACTTGCGGTATCGGAATGCTCAACACTACTGGTTAAACGTTTCAACGCCTCAGTCTTTCATTTGGACAATAGCCATCTATCCAGGATCGGGATCGTCACCGCTGGGAGAACCTGCTGTTGATCAAGTAAGTGCCTGTCCCCTCACGATACCCCTTACACTGTGCATTGCCTGAGGCCACAGCACCGGTTCAAGCCACCCGTGACATCCCGCTTAAGAGACAGACCCCATTGGTCTGGTGCTGGGTATCCCGGTCTCTTGGGCGTCACAATTGGCGTCACGAACAGGATCTAGCCAGCCCGTATACCGGGTATTGTGTGCCGTGATTGGAGCCCAAAACTGTGAAAACTTGGATGAAAAATCTTGAAAATTGACTTTATTAAAGAAAATTCCGTTCCCCATTGAAAACTATTGAAAGTGACTTTTCCCCATTGGTTATAATGGAGTAAAGATGGCCGCCATCACCTCATAACCGTTAGGCACGAGACTGTTAATTGAGCTACGCCATTACCTGAGCCCCAGTCTGACTGAAAAACTTCAGAATCCGCCATTACAGAGCGCGTGGCGGGCGGGAGCAGCAGGGGGCGTGTCATTGTGGGTGGCACCAAGCTGAGCGCTCTGACGTCAGAGCAAGGGGAAAACCAATCCTGCTGCACAGCGGAACGAATCTACACTATCCCGACGGAAGCGGAGGACCGGAAGGGTCCGGATTAACTAAGGGGGCACAGTATGTCGCAGCATGGAGACGCCGCAGCACCCGGCGACGCTAATGCAGCTGAAAGACAGAGTGTCGATAGAGAGTCCGGTAGCGCAGCGGTGCAAGGAGTGGCGCCCATCATGCCGGTGCTGATGCCATATACCCCGGGTGGCCCGTGGCTTCCAATGTATGAAGGTGAGCCTAATACCCTTGACGATTTCAGAGAAAAGATGCTGGCCCATTTTAACATGTTCCCCGTGGGTGAAGTTCAGCGTGTTAGTCTCCTGATGATGCAGTTAAGTGGCCATGCTAAGCGAGAAGTCACAGCATGGGCAGCTGATCTAAAAGGCACTGTTGAACGCATATTTGCTGGATTAAAAGCTACATTTGAAACCACTGCCAGCAGCAAAGCTAAAGTACGATTCTTTAATTGCAAACAAAAAGTTAATGAGGGCGTGAGAGACTTTGCCTTAAACCTGCAGGAAGCCCTTAAATCACTTACACTGGCTGAACCCATTTTTAACACCGGAGCGGATAAACTGCTAAGAGATCAATTTATTGAGGGACTCTACACCCCTTCTCACCGGGGGCATGTGAGCATGCTTGTTTTTAAGAACCCTGAATTGACATTTGCCCAATTAAAGGAGAGCGCTATACGTCTCCAACTGGCAGAGGCACCTCGGGATCAGGAGCCTGCGCAACCCATGGCAGAGGTGTTGTGAATTCTGTGGCTGAGTTCACTTCTGTGGTCACAAGTGGTATTGCAGTCTCTGGGCTTCCTCCCTCAGGTGTTTTGGTGAGCTCGTTGGCTGCCTTGCTATTTAGCTCCACCTGAGTCTGTCTTCCTTGCTCCTTGTCAATGTTCCAGTGTTGGATCTGAGCTTCTGCATCTTTCCTTGGGCCTGCTGCTCTGCTAGATAAGTGCTTCTAGTTTGTTTTCTGTTTTTTCTGTCCAGCTTGCTATTAACTTTTGCTGGAAGCTCTGAGAAGCAAAGGGGTGCACCGCCGTGCTGTTAGTTCGGCACGGTGGGTCTTTTTGCCCCTTTGCGTGGTTTTCGTTTTAGGGTTTTTTGTAGACTGCATAGTTCTCTTTGCTATCCTCGCTCTGTCTAGAATATCGGGCCTCACTTTGCTGAATCTATTTCATTCCTACGTTTGTCTTTTCATCTTGCTAACAGTCATTATATGTGGGGGGCTGCCTATTCCTTTGGGGTATTTCTCTGAGGTAAGTCAGGCTTGTATTTCTATCTTCAGGCTAGTCAGCTCCTCAGGCAGTGCCGAGTTGCATAGGTAGTGATAGGCGCAATCCACTGCTGCTTATAGTTGTGTGAGGATAGATCAGGTACTGCAGTCTACAGAGATTCCACGTCTCAGAGCTCGTCCTATTGTTTTTGGTTATTGCCAGATCTCTGTATGTGCGCTGATTACTGCACGCTGTGTTGCCTGATTGCCAGCCAGAACAGTACAAGGAGCCACACCAATGATTCCCAATAGAGGGAAAAAAGAAATCCTGACATCATTTTTTTTTCTTAGCTCTGTCTTCAGTCTTTTTTTTCCCCTAGACATTAGAGTGCTTCAGGACACAGCTGTGGACATGGATATTCAGGCTCTGTGCTCCTCAATGGATAATCTCGTTGTAAATGTACAAAAGATTCAAGATACTATTGATCAGAAATCGATGCTAGAACCAAGAATTCCGATTCCTGATTTGTTTTTTGGTGACAGAACTAAGTTCCTGAGCTTCAGAAATAATTGTAAGCTATTTTTGGCCTTGAAACCTCATTCTTCTGGTAATCCTATTCAACAGGTTTTGATTATTATTTCTTTTTTGCGCGGCGACCCACAGGACTGGGCGTTTTCTCTTGCACCAGGAGATTCTGCATTGAGTAATGTTGATGCATTTTTCCAGGCGCTGGGATTGCTTTACGATGAGCCTAATACAGTGGATCAGGCTGAGAAAAATCTGCTGGCTTTATGCCAGGGTCAGGATGATGTAGAAGTATATTGTCAGAAATTTAGGAAGTGGTCAGTACTCACTCTGTGGAATGAATCTGCACTAGCGGCTTTGTTCAGAAAGGGTCTCTCTGAAGCTCTTAAGGATGTTATGGTGGGATTTCCTATGCCTGCTGGTTTGAATGAGTCTATGTCCTTGGCCATTCAGATCGGTCGTCGCTTGCGCGAGCGTAAATCTGTGCACCATCTGGCGGTATTGTCTGAGAGTAAACCTGAGCCTATGCAGTGCGACAGGACTATGACTAAAGTAGAACGGCAAGAACACAGACGTCTGAACAGACTGTGTTTCTATTGTGGTGATTCTACTCATGCTATTTCTAATTGTCCTAAACGCACTAGGCGGTTCGATAGCTCTGCCGTTATTGGTACTGTACAGTCCAAATTCCTTTTGTCCATTACCTTAATGTGCTCTTTGTCATCGTATTCTGTCATGGCGTTTGTGGATTCAGGCGCTGCCCTGAATCTGATGGATTTGGATTATACTAAACGTTGTGGATTTTTCTTGGAGCCTTTGCGGTGTCCTATTCCGTTGAGAGGAATTGATGCTACACCTTTGGCCAAGAATAAGCCTCAGTACTGGGCCCAGCTGACCATGTGCATGGCTCCTGCACATCAGGAAGTTATTCGCTTTCTGGTACTGCATAATTTGCATGATGTGGTCGTGTTGGGGTTGCCATGGCTACAAACCCATAATCCAGTATTGGATTGGAACTCTATGTCGGTAACCAGCTGGGGTTGTCAGGGAGTACATGGTGATGTTCCATTTTTGTCTATTTCGTCATCCATTCCTTCTGACATCCCAGAGTTCTTGTCGGACTTTCAGGATGTATTTGAAGAGTCCAAGTCTGATGCCCTACCTCCGCATAGGAATTGTGATTGTGCTATCGATTTGATTCCTGGTAGTAAATTCCCTAAGGGTCGTTTATTTAATTTGTCCGTACCTGAACACACCGCTATGCGCAGTTATGTGAAGGAGTCCCTGGAGAAGGGACATATTCGCCCATCGTCGTCACCATTGGGAGCAGGGTTCTTTTTTGTAGCCAAGAAGGATGGTTCGCTAAGACCGTGTATTGATTACCGCCTTCTTAATAAGATCACTGTTAAGTTTCAGTATCCCTTGCCATTGATTTCTGACTTGTTTGCTCGGATTAAGGGGGCTAGTTGGTTTACTAAGATTGATCTTCGTGGTGCGTATAATCTGGTGAGAATCAGGCAGGGAGATGAATGGAAAACGGCATTTAATACGCCCGAGGGTCATTTTGAGTATCTGGTGATGCCGTTCGGACTTGCCAATGCTCCATCTGTTTTTCAGTCTTTTATGCATGACATTTTCCGTGAGTATCTGGATAAATTCTTGATTGTTTACTTGGATGACATTTTGATCTTCTCAGATGATTGGGAGTCTCATGTGAAGCAAGTCAGAATGGTTTTCCAGGTACTGCGTGCTAATTCCTTGTTCGTGAAGGGATCAAAGTGTCTCTTCGGTGTGCAGAAAGTGTCATTTTTGGGGTTCATCTTTTCCCCTTCTACTATCGAGATGGATCCGGTTAAGGTTCAGGCCATCCAGGATTGGACTCAGCCGACATCTCTAAAAAGTCTGCAGAAATTCCTGGGCTTTGCTAATTTTTATCGTCGCTTCATCTGTAATTTTTCTAGCATTGCCAGACCATTGACCGATTTGACCAAGAAGGGTGCTGATTTGGTTGATTGGTCTTCTGCTGCCGTGGAAGCTTTTCAGGAGTTGAAGCGTCGTTTTTGCTGTGCCCCTGTGTTGTGTCAACCTGATGTTTCTCTTCCGTTCCAGGTCGAGGTTGATGCTTCTGAGATTGGTGCAGGGGCGGTTTTGTCACAGAGAGGTTCTGGTTGCTCAGTGTTCAAACCATGTGCTTTCTTTTCCAGGAAATTTTCTGCTGCTGAGCGTAATTATGATGTGGGCAACCGAGAGTTGCTGGCCATGAAGTGGGCATTCGAGGAGTGGCGTCATTGGCTTGAGGGTGCTAAGCATCGCGTGGTGGTTTTGACTGATCATAAGAACCTTACTTATCTTGAGTCTGCCAAGCGCTTGAATCCTAGACAGGCCCGTTGGTCGTTATTTTTTGCTCGTTTTGATTTTGTGATTTCATACCTTCCGGGCTCTAAAAATGTGAAGGCGGATGCTCTGTCTAGGAGTTTTGTGCCCGACTCTCCGGGGTTATCTGAGCCGGCGAGTATCCTCAAGGAAGGAGTCATTGTGTCTGCCATCTCCCCTGATTTGCGGAGAGTGTTGCAGAAATTTCAGGCTAATAAACCTGATCGTTGTCCGGCCGAGAAACTGTTCGTCCCTGATAGGTGGACTAGTAAAGTTATCTCTGAACTTCATTGTTCGGTGCTGGCCGGTCATCCAGGAATCTTTGGTACCAGGGAGTTGGTTGCTAGATCCTTCTGGTGGCAGTCTCTGTCACGGGATGTGCGTGCTTTTGTGCAGTCCTGTGGAATTTGTGCTAGGGCTAAGCCCTGCTGTTCACGTGCCAGTGGGTTGCTTTTGCCCTTGCCGGTCCCGAAGAGGCCTTGGACACATATTTCGATGGATTTCATTTCTGACCTTCCCGTTTCTCAAAAAATGTCGGTCATTTGGGTGGTCTGTGATCGCTTTTCTAAAATGGTCCATCTGGTGCCCTTGGTTAAATTGCCTTCCTCCTCTGATTTGGTGCCTTTGTTCTTCCAGCATGTGGTTCGTTTACATGGCATTCCTGAGAATATTGTTTCTGACAGAGGTTCCCAGTTTGTCTCGAGGTTCTGGCGAGCCTTTTGTGGTAGGATGGGCATTGACCTGTCTTTCTCCTCGGCCTTCCATCCTCAGACTAATGGCCAGACCGAACGAACCAATCAGACCTTGGAAACATATCTGAGATGTTTTGTTTCTGCAGACCAGGATGACTGGGTGTCATTTTTGCCGTTGGCTGAGTTCGCCCTTAATAATCGGGCCAGCTCGGCTACCTTGGTCTCTCCATTTTTCTGCAATTCTGGGTTCCATCCTCGTTTCTCTTCAGGACAGGTTGAGTCTTCGGACTGTCCTGGTGTGGATTCTGTGGTGGACAGGTTGCAGCAGATCTGGACTCAGGTAGTGGACAATTTGACCTTGTCCCAGGAGAAGGCTCAGCTTTTCGCTAATCGCAGACGCCGTGTGGGACCCCGACTTCGTGTTGGGGATCTGGTTTGGTTATCTTCTCGTCATATTCCTATGAAGGTTTCCTCTCCTAAATTTAAACCTCGTTTTATTGGTCCGTATAGGATTTCTGAGATTCTCAATCCGGTGTCTTTTCGTCTGACCCTCCCAGACTCCTTTTCCATACATAATGTATTCCATAGGTCGTTGTTGAGGAGATACGTGGCACCTATGGTTCCATCTGTGGAGCCTCCTGCCCCTGTTTTGGTGGAGGGGGAATTGGAGTATATTGTGGAGAAGATTTTGGATTCTCGTGTCTCTAGACGGAAACTCCAGTATCTGGTCAAATGGAAGGGTTATGCTCAGGAAGATAATTCCTGGGTTTTTGCCTCTGATGTCCATGCCCCAGATCTTGTTCGTGCCTTTCATGTGGCTCATCCTGGTCGGCCTGGGGGTTCTGGTGAGGGTTCGGTGACCCCTCCTCAAGGGGGGGGTACTGTTGTGAATTCTGTGGCTGAGTTCACTTCTGTGGTCACAAGTGGTATTGCAGTCTCTGGGCTTCCTCCCTCAGGTGTTTTGGTGAGCTCGTTGGCTGCCTTGCTATTTAGCTCCACCTGAGTCTGTCTTCCTTGCTCCTTGTCAATGTTCCAGTGTTGGATCTGAGCTACTGCATCTTTCCTTGGGCCTGCTGCTCTGCTAGATAAGTGCTTCTAGTTTGTTTTCTGTTTTTTCTGTCCAGCTTGCTATTAACTTTTGCTGGAAGCTCTGAGAAGCAAAGGGGTGCACCGCCGTGCTGTTAGTTCGGCACGGTGGGTCTTTTTGCCCCTTTGCGTGGTTTTCGTTTTAGGGTTTTTTGTAGACTGCATAGTTCTCTTTGCTATCCTCGCTCTGTCTAGAATATCGGGCCTCACTTTGCTGAATCTATTTCATTCCTACGTTTGTCTTTTCATCTTGCTAACAGTCATTATATGTGGGGGGCTGCCTATTCATTTGGGGTATTTCTCTGAGGTAAGTCAGGCTTGTATTTCTATCTTCAGGCTAGTCAGCTCCTCAGGCAGTGCCGAGTTGCATAGGTAGTGATAGGCGCAATCCACTGCTGCTTATAGATGTGTGAGGATAGATCAGGTACTGCAGTCTACAGAGATTCCACGTCTCAGAGCTCGTCCTATTGTTTTTGGTTATTGCCAGATCTCTGTATGTGCGCTGATTACTGCACGCTGTGTTGCCTGATTGCCAGCCATAACACAGAGGCTCCTCAACAACAGGGAGTGCCAGTGACATCAGCTATGTCCGGGGCCATTGCTAAGCCCCTGGGGTCCAGTACTAATGAGGCTCTTCAACAAAAGCTTGACTCTTTAACTGATATTGTTGCTTCAATGGCTAAAACCATGCAGGAGATGAGAGGACCCAAGATGGAGTTGGCAAACCATAGAGAAGATGTTCCATGGATGAGACCCCGGAGATACCCGACATGGAGAGGACGACCCCGCGACCGCTACCAACCGGATGGACAGCCCATTTGCCGCCGTTGCCAGCAGCCAGGCCACTTTGCACGAGATTGTGATTTAAATGGGAATCCCCTGGGAATGCGGGCCGCTTCGCAGGAATGAACTTTCAAGGCCCAACACCCTGGCACGACAGGTACATCGGAGGACGACCCATTATCCCTATCGTGCTGGACGGAATTCCCCTCAACGCTTTGCTGGACACAGGTTCCCAGATTTCATCTATACCGTATATCCTTTATAAGAGGTACTGGGCTGATGCAGATATTGATAAAGGGCCTTCTGATGTTGAACTAGATATATGGGCCAGTAATGGTAAGTTGGTACCGAAACTAGGATTCAGAGAGATGACCATAAAGATTGGTAAAGTAGAATTGCAGAAACAGGGTATAATTGTTGTTGATGTTGACCGGCGGAACTGTGAACCAACTGTATTGATAGGAATGAATGTGTTAGAGAACTGCTTTTCCGAAGTTATTTCTGTCTTACAGCAAATTGCTGAAACTGCCCAATCCTGCCAACAGAGAGTTCTCCGGAGGGAAATAAAAGTATTGATGTTAAGGCAACAGGTAGAAGTTGCAGGTGGAGAAATCGGCAGTGTGAGGGTAAGTGATCCAACATCTATTGTAATCCCACCAAAAACAGAAATGCTGGTATGGTGTAGAGCAGCCATTGGTACTAAGGGACGAGATTATCAAGCCTTAATAGAACCAGTGTACACCGACAGCAGGCCCACTATACTCACAGCCCGAGGGGTAGTCGAGGTACACCGGGGACGAGTGCCGGTACGACTTTTGAACTGTGGAGAGGAAGAGGTCACTTTGCCAAGGTATGCTACAGTGGCAAAGCTATATACTGTTGACAACAATGCCATCACAGCCATTGAGCCCTTAGAACCAACCTGTCAGGTGGAAGTCAACGGCTCAGATGGAGAATTGGAGGATTGGTGCCAACAGCTACAAGTGGGCATAAATTCAACACCTACCCATCAAAAACAAGGGGTGTATAGGCTAGTGATGGAATATGAACAAGTCTTCAGTAAACACCCATTGGACTTCGGACGGATAGAAGGGGTAGAACACACAATCCCCACCGGTGACCATCCCCCAATAAAAGAAAGATATAGACCCATACCGCCCGCTCACTATCAATGTGCAAAAGATATGCTGAGGGATATGAAACAGGCCGGGGTAATAAGAGACAGCTGTAGCCCCTGGGCGGCCCCTCTAGTGATTGTCAAAAAAAAAGACGGAACCATGAGAATGTGCGTAGACTACCGGCAGATTAATAACATCACCCATAAAGACGCCTACCCCTTGCCTAGGATAGAAGAGTCCTTGACCGCTTTGAAATCTGCTAATTATTTTTCCACCTTAGACTTAACAAGCGGGTATTGGCAAGTCCCTGTGGCACCAATGGGTCTAAGTGAATTTAATCGCATGCCGTTCGGACTCTGCAATGCATCCGGTACCTTCCAGCGGCTGATGGAATGCTGCCTCGGACACAAGAACTTTGAGACCGTCCTCCTGTACCTAGATGATGTGATCGTCTTCTCAAAGACTTACGAACAACACTTAAAAGACCTGGCAGAAGTGTTTGAAGCCTTATCCAGGTATGGCATGAAAATCAAGCCATCCAAATGTCACCTTCTCAAGCCAAAGGTACAGTACCTGGGACACATCGTGAGTTCGGAGGGAGTAGCACCGGATCCCGAGAAAATAACCGCCATAAGGGATTGGCCGAGACCTACCAGCGCAAAAGAAGTGAGGCAATTCCTGGGATTGCTGGGTTACTATCGCAGATTTATTAAAGGATTTTCCAAGTTGGCAGCACCCTTGCAAGACGCCTTGGTAGGGCAGACGAAGAGACCTTCAAACCGAAACCCTCCTTTCCAGTGGAACGACGAAAGGGAAGACTCCTTTGAACAACTAAAGAAGGCACTAACCGGTGAAGAGGTTCTGGCATACCCAGATTACCATCAACCTTTCATCCTCTACACCGATGCCAGTAATGTGGGACTAGGAGCGGTGCTGTCACAAAAGCAAGAAGGTCGGGAGAAAGTCATCGCCTTTGCAAGTAGAAAGCTCCGGCCTACTGAAAGAAATCCAGAAAATTATAGCTCCTTCAAATTGGAACTACTGGCAGTAGTTTGGGCTGTGACTGAACGTTTCAAACACTATCTGGCTGCTGCAGAATTTATTGTCTATACTGACAACAATCCGTTGACCCACCTGGACACAGCCAAATTAGGTGCGTTAGAACAGCGATGGATAGCCCGGTTATCAAAATTACAACTTCAAGATCAAGTATCGAGCAGGTCGCAAGAATGGAAATGCCGATGCCCTATCCCGGATGCCACACTTGAGAGATGTAGAAGAAGAAACGGGGGAGCTTGAAGAAATTGAACTACCAGCCTTCCATCATCCCAAGGCAAAACATCATCAGTCAAGTACCTATCAGAAACAACAAGAGGTGAATTTTAATCCGTTAGCACACCATAGATGGGCTGACACCCAAGACAGCAATCCGGCTGTGAAGTTGGTGAAGGAACTGTTAACTGAGCAAAGTGCATATCCCAATGAGGATGGCCCAGAAGAGACGCATCAACTCTGGAAGGAGAGAGGCAAAATGTTCCTGTATCAAGGGAAGCTCTGTAGAAGGTACACCAATCCGAAAACACATGAATTGGTTTGGCAGATTATCGTGCCTAAACAAGATGTCAAGATGGTCCTCGAAGCTTACCATAATGGTGCTGGTCACTTCGGTTGGAAAAAGTTAGAAGTACTTCTAAGAGAAAGATTTTATTGGGTCGGGATGAGAAAATCAATCGAACAGTGGTGCAGAAATTGTGGCCCGTGCAACCTCAGAAGAAACGATCAAAAGAACCAAAGAGCACCACTGCAGCCCATAATCACCAAACAACCACTTGAACTTGTAGCCATGGACCACGTGAAGTTGACACCAAGCCGGTCCGGCTATGTCTATGCCTTGACCATCGTGGACCATTATTCACGCTTCTTGGTAGTAGTACCCGTAAAAGATCTGACAGCAAAAACAGCAGCCAAAGCGTTCCAAACGTACTTTTGTAGACCCCATGGATATCCGGAACAGGTTCTGACCGACCAAGGTACAGCCTTTGAATCAGAGATCGTCAGAGAATTCTGTAATATGTATGGTTGCAAAAAGATCCGGACGACGGCCTATCATCCACAAACAAACGGCTTATGCGAGAAGATGAACCATATTGTAATAGACCTACTAAAGACTTTACCTGAGACAGAAAGGAATCAATGGCCAGAGAAATTGCCTGACTTGGTGGATCTGTATAATCATGTCCCGGTGAGCTCCACCAACTGCACCCCAGCTTACCTTATGCGTGCAAGACCCGGCCAATTACCAATTGATCTAGAAATGGGAATTCTGAAACCAGACGCAGAAGTTCAAGACTCCAATTGGGATATCATACGGCAAAAGCAGTATCGCCAAGTGCAAGAGAGTGTGGAAAGAAGCCTTCAGCAAACTAGAGAAAGACAAGAGCAAACTTTCAACCAGAATGCTCTAGCGACCCCATTAAGACCGGGTGACCAAGTGCTCAAGAGAAATCGTCAAACCAATAAACTAGACAATCAGTGGGAAGCCGTACCCTACACAGTTTTACCAACAAGAATGGATAATCCTAAAATGTGTCTCATTAGCAAAAACGGAGGCTTAACATCTGTACTAGTGTCAAGAGACAATCTTAAATTATGTCCGGAAGCATTGAAAGAGCCAGAAGTTGTCCAGCCAGAACCAGAAGTTATTCAACCCATGCAGGTCCAACCAGTAAAGGAAAAAGAAGAGGAAATGTATCACACCTGTATAGGAGACTTTCCCAAAACCCTACTAACATACCATGGTGCAGTAGTGGTTCCCATGGTGGCCTTTTACCCAACACCGAACCCAATACCAGAAGTCCCAAGACAGGAGGAGGCTGACCCCGTACTACGGGAGGTTCCAGGCCAGGAAGAACAGATTCCTGATCAGAGTAATCCCATTCACGGTGGACTTGCCAACTCCATAGTCGTGGAATTATCTTTAGCAGAGCGGGCAGATACTACATCCGCAGTAGACAGTAGTACACCACATGGAGAGATACCGCTGTTACGTAGATCACAGCGTAGTACCCAGGGTCAATTACCGGCCAGGTATGCAGATTACCAACTATAAAACTATAGTCATTGTTATCATTCTGCAACGTTTAAGCCCAGTACCTACAGAGACTTGTCTGTATGAACTTCTTGCATATTCTTGAACTTTTTATCAGCCCGGAGGCACTAAATCAAAGCTCCGGAAAGACTGCTTTTTGAACTTTGCTTTTTGCTCTTTTTGAACTTTCTTTAGACTTTCTATTGAGTACCTTCAAGGGTAGAACTGTATTCATGGACGCTATTTGTAGTGACTTTTTACAGAACTCTATTTTTGTTTCCTTGAGTGGTTTTTGTAACTTTTCATTTTTAAGACTCTGTACATATTAATTGTTATTTCAAAATGTTATTGTCCCACAGTCCCGGAGTACTGTTCTTAACTAAGGGGGAATGTGGCACCCCTAGGGGTATTTGCCACAAAAATAGTTACTGACACTAAACACAAATATTAAGATAGCAAAACTGCACTACCACCTCCGGCCAGAAGGGGGGAGCTCCAGAGACTCCCCTTAATCCATTCTGGTCTGAGAGAAGAAATGGCAGTTGGGCTAAGGAGCTGATAGTGAGAGGTCATACAGCTGAATTTCTAACAGCCCTATGACGGTTTCCAGGCCCAAATCACCAGCCTGAGGAGAAAAGGGACAGAGAAAAAGGATATTGTGAGAACCGGGTAGCATTAATCACTACCCAGAACAGGCACAAAGACGGATACCGGATCCGTGGCTGTATTCATTATATATAATACAGCAACCGGAAAAACGTGAGGTGATATCAGCTTCACTAGGGCCGGACGCAGCAACAGACACAGAGTTCAGCGGTACTCCCGGAGGGGGTAAGCCGATAAAAGGACTCGAGTCGCCCGTCGAACCAGGACCCGGAGGGGACAGATTGGGCCGGCAGCCAGTTCACATACAGCAGCAGGGCCACACAGAAATTGCGTACAATAAGAGGCGAAGACCCCGGCAGGGTCAAGGTAATTCAGAGTTCCCATACAGACTCCGGTGACAGGACTGGTTGTAAATCCTTTTTTGTTAAAGTAAACTGGTTAAACGTTTCAACACCTCAGTCTTTCATTTGGACAATAGCCATCTATCCAGGATCGGGATCGTCACCGCTGGGAGAACCTGCTGTTGATCAAGTAAGTGCCTGTCCCCTCACGATACCCTTTACACTGTGCATTGCCTGAGGCCACAGCACTGGGTCAAGCCACCCGTGACATCCCGCTTAAGAGACAGACCCCATTGGTCCGGTGCTGGGTATCCCGGTCTCTTGGGCGTCACAAAAATATGCCTTTTATTCCAAAAACTAGTTTTTTGCATCACCGTATTTAGAGAGCTATACTTTTTTCGTATTTCGGCCCAAAGAGTCATGTGAAGGCTTTTTTACGGGACAAGTTGACGTTTTTATTGGTACCGTTTTCAGATACATGACATTTTTTGATCGCTTACTATTGCGATTTTTGGGAGGCAGAATAAACAAAAGCCACCAGCAATTCATGAATTCTTTTTTTTTTGGAGAGGGGTGTTTATGTCATTCTGCATGTGATAAAATTGATAAGGCAGTTTTATTCCTTGTGTCAGTACTATTATACCAATACCTCATTTATATCTTATTTTATGTTTTGCCACTTTTACACAACAAAAACTATTTCTTAAAAAAATATTTTCATTGCTTTATTCTGAGAGCTATAACTTTTTATTTTTCTGCTGATGGAGCTGTTTGGCAGCTTGATTTTTGTGGGACAAGAAGATGCTTTCAGCAGTACCATGTTTATTTCTATCCTTTTTGATCGGGTTTTATTCCACCTTTTGTTCAGCGGTATGATGATACAGCACTGATTTTTTATGGTTCTTACAAAAAAGGTTAACTAGTGGGACAGTTTTATAAGTCATGTTGTTCTGGATGCGGCGATACCAAATATGTCCACTTTTTTTTCATACACATATTTATTTATAGATGCAATGTCTTTTGATTTTTTTTAATTATTTTTACAATTATTAAATAAAATAAATTTTTTAACTTTCTTTCTTTGTCCCACTATGTGACTCATTTTTTGCAGGCTGATCACGTTGCTGATCATGCTCTGAGCATGATCTAGCAACTTTACTAGCTTTGGTGACCCGGATGTTGTCACGACAAGCGATCAGCATGCAAAAAATTATAGTCCCATAGTGGGACAAAAGAAGAAAGTAAAAAAAAAGTTTAATTTTTTTTTTGTAATAATTGTAAAAATATAAAAAAATAAATAGATAAATAAAATCAAAAGATATTTTATCCATAAATAAATATTTGTATGAAAAAAAATTCTAAACATCAAAAGTACACATATTTGGTATGTCTGGAATTACCTGACCTATAAAACTGTTGCACTAGTTAACCCCTTTAATAAACACCATAAAAAAGGGAAAAAAGAATGCTTTATCATCATGCAGCCAAGCAAAATGTGGAATAAATCGCGATAAAAAAGAAGGATATAAAAAAAAATGGTACCTCCGAAAACGTCATTCAATGTTTGAAAATAGCAAAATTTTCTAAATTTTTGCCAAATTTCTGTTGTTTTCACAAATAAATGTAAGCCATATCGAAGAAATTTTACCAGTATAATGAAGTACCATATGTCATAAAAAATCTTTCTCAGAATCCATGAGATCCATTAAAAGCATTTAAGTGTTACAACCACATAAAGTGACAGTGGTCAGAATTGTAAAAATTGTACTTGTCATTAATGTGCAAACCACCTTCGGAGGTAAAGGTGTTAAAGTGCTGGGAGCGATGCAGGACTATTCTTGTCACTTAGTGCCAGGTGTCAGCTGATTCTGACAGCCCATGTGCATTCACGATTGCCTTGACGTAATAATCCATCCCGCATGAATAATTACCAAGACGAGTGGACGTATATTATTACTGCAAATATCCGAAAAGGGTTAAATTGATTTTTTTTTTTATCCAAACAATTTTATTAATGTTATATGAGGCAGATAACAGATGCAAGAAACATTTTTAAGTTTTGTGCGGAAGGGAGGGAAGGTATAGGGGCAATGCGGAGGTAAAGGGAGGGGAATAGGAGGTAAGGGAAAGGGAGATGGGAATGGGGGGGGAACCAGGGAAAGAAAAACTGGAGAACTTTAGTACCAATATTTGTTAAGGATAGGTGTCATAACTTATTTCTAAGTGGACAAGACTCTAAATACTGTCAGATGACATTATCCCTAACCGGAAACCCCGGGGTTAAATTGATTTTAACTGGAATACAACCCTTTTATTTTGTTCTAAAACCAGTCATTCTCATCTAAAACTAAAAGCATTTACAGCATTTTTACTGACAGATTTTCCATCACAATGAAACTGAAGAGGGACCAATATACAAAAGAGTAGTGACAGAGAAGCAATAGGTGAGTATTAAAGATGAGCGGATCGCTTCATACAACCCTTGTACATTGTCCAGGTCAGTGCTATCTGGCCATGGACAGGAGCAGTATGAATTCCTAAGCTTACAGGTTCCCCATCGCATAGGTGATTTCTCGCCAATAAAGCTTCATAAAAATCCAATGTTTATTAGAACATCTTTAAAAGTTGTTTACATATGAAAGGTCTGCAAGGTCCCTTGTTATACATTCAAACACTAGGGAGGGGAAGATTAATGAGCGACTTTCACACATCAACACACACACATTTTCAAGTATACACTAGCGAATGGCCGAGCAGCCATGCAAACCTTTTATAGCAGCAGTTCTACAGGACCTTCCAGATGGTCCAATAGGAGCCGCAACAGGACCTGAGCATCTGACCCCCGACCTCCAATGGGAGGTCGTCCCATGGGCACGCTCAGTATGGGAAAAGTAGGACTTAGTCCCAGAAAGACCTGCTCACTGTTGATCAGTGCTGGCTGCAAAGGCAGAGCCTGGAAGTGCAGCAGTAACCAAACGCACAGTATCAGCCTGAGTCAGATGCTGGGACCGACGTCTCTGCTGAGCAGGCTCCACTGTGGCTGGAGAAGAATGGGAGACTGCAGAGGAGATGGATTGAGATTCCCCCTGTGCAGAGGCGGGAACTCGACACCTAACATAAACACTTGCATGTTGACTAATGCCTATCTCTGCAGCGTATAAGTGTTGAAATGGCTATCAGTCAATGTGCCAAGGCATACTTATAGCCACTAAGAGGTAAGTGAAGCTTCACCAGCACGTTTCTATCACTAAAGGATGGAGGTAGGTAGAGGTTTATGTGTGTTTCCTCCCGGTAGCCACACTTTTAGTGTAGCGGCCTGCGCCTTTAGAATGCTATGAAACTGCAGATCAACACCATGTATGTACTATGTTCTCTTTATAGGTGTTAATAAATGATAAAGTTGAAAGATAAAGTATGACATGTTATACATGTCATGCTAAGAAACTGTAGTTGTTTTTAGTTAATTATAGTTGTTCATCATTTGCAGTATACATTTTAAGGCCAGAGTTGCAATTAACATATGAAAAATTGGTCCTTTTCTCTCGGCCGAGAGTTGCACAAATGTTCTCCATATAGTCAACAGTGTATAATGCATTTGCAATGCGATGATGAGATTTCCTCGCATCTATGTGTCCGTATGACATTCGTATGGCATGCGTATGGCTTTACATTTCTCACTGCTTTTCCCCAATGAATTTAATGGTTCAATGGGCTGAAATGAGGAAAATGTGTGTGTATTTCTCACACTGATGGTCCTTGTGGTGTTCAATTTTTTTCTCGCACCCATAGACTTGCATTGACGAGACTCGGCCAATATCCACATAAAATTGCAGCATGTTGCGATTTCATTTGCAAGTAGAATACGCCCACGAAAAAAAACAGTGATGTGAGCGTCCCCATAGATTAATGCTGGTGAGAGTGCTATGCATTTTTTTCTCACATAGCACTCATCCGTATTATACTCTAGTGTGATTCCAGCCTTAAAACAAATATTGCGCTGTCTCTCTGTCAAGCTTTGCCCACCTTGATATTTTATTGCCCCTGGAAGAAGCGATGGCGAAACGTTCTTTGGGGCGAGGGGGAAGTGCCATCCATCCATCTATCTGTGCTCTAGTTTAAGGTATAGATCTCTATTTACCGATGTTATCTTGCTCTGCCTGTTCTCATGTATATTTGAGCCCTCTGATACAGACACCATTGTTGAAAATTCAATGTATTATACAATAACAATTATTAAGGTGCTTTTCTTGGACGTAGGCTCTTATAAATATTATTCTGCATGTATACTCTTTACTAGTGATGAGTGAATTTGTTTGGTAAACGATCGCCAAACATAAATTCGGCACGAATATGGCGAGTTAGGATTTGTGATCGAAAATCCGAGCAAAATTTTATAAATCGGTAAAAATCGGTAACATTAGGTAAAACTGCGGGAAAATATTTGCATTTCTACAAAAATAGTTTCAGCACTTTAGCATGATAATGGTGGTCTATCCTGAGCGTTTGGCACATATTTGATGAGGGAAGGGGGTTTGCAGAGCTTAGAGGTGTGGCGCTCTTGAAAGCACAGCACAGCAGTCATTTTTTTTCTTAATTTTATGTGTGCACATTGCGACTAGCCAATCAGGGCGCAGGAATCACCCATAATTTCCTGACACTACAGCTTGTCATTGGCTGCTGAAATCACATGTTCCTCTCCATATAAATAGTGAACATCTTGCTAGTGCCATTTGACACTGTAACAGCGCAAAGAGGCTGCTCCTCACGCTGCCACCATTAACAGCAAGATTTTAGCTAGTTAGTTTGGCAGATGTATATCAGTCAGATAGTGTAGCTAGCTAGTGTCCAGTGTGGCTGTAAAATTTACCTTTCGGAATTTTTTTTTTTGGTGGGGGGGCATTACTGAGGTTCAAAGACAAAGCCAGCAGGGCACATGTCTTACAAGTGTGTTGTGCACTGCTTCTTTAGTGCTGCATGCATGAGTATAGCATTGTAAATAACATTTTTTCAGTAGCTAAATTATAAAAACCTGCTGTATCTTACAATTTATCTAGTTAGGTGGTTGTATATCAGTCAGATACTGTAGCAAGCTACTCTCCAGTGTGGCTGTTAAATTAACCTTCCTGCATTTTTGTTTCTTTTTGGACATTACTGAGCTCCACAAAGAAAGCCAGCAGGGCACATGTTGTGCACTGCTTCTATTGTGATCCATGAAGGAGTATAGCATTCTAATGCACATGTAGCTAGTGAAAAAATATTAAACAGCCTGCTGTATCCCACCTTGTCAGTTAGTGCTGTGGTGATATAAAACTGTCTGCAGACCTAAGGCACATTAAAAAAAATTATATTTTTTTCTTTTGCTAAATGTGTAAAAGCCTGCTGTATCCCATGTTGTCACTTTGTGGAGGTGATATGAACCTGTCTGCAGAACTAGGGCACATTTAAAAAAAAGTATACTTTTTCAGTTGTAAAAAGTTAGACAACCCTCCGTATCACACTTTGTCATTTGGTTGGGTTGAAATTAAGCTGCAGAGGCCTGATCCAGAGGTCACAAAAATTCTACTGTTATTAATGTCTTACAGTAAGGGACCTGACTTTAAAATAGTTTGTAGCATCTAGTGTGTTATAGAGGCCTGATCTAGAGGCCACAAAAAATTCTTCTGTTATTAACCTCATGCTGTAAGAGACCTGCCTTTAAAATAGTTTGCAGCCTCTAGTGTGTTATAGAGGCCTGATCTAGAGGCCACAAAAAATTCTTCTGTTTTTAACGTCATGCTGTAGGAGACCTGACATTAAAATAGTTGCAGCATCTAGTGTGTTATAGAGGCGTGATCCAGAGGCCACAAAAAAGTCTTCTGATACTAGCATCATACAGTAAGGGACCTGACTTTAAAATATTTTGTAGCATCGAGTGTGTTATAGAGGCCTGATCTAGAGGCCACAAAAATTCTTCTGTTATTAAAGGGAACCTGTCACCCCCAAATTCGAAGGTGAGCTAAGCCCACCAGCATCAGGGACTTATCTACAGCATTCTGTAATGCTGTAGATAAGCCCTCAATGTATCCTGAAAGATGAGAAAAAGAGGTTAGATTATACTCACCTGGGCTGGTGGGCGGTCCGATCCAATGGGCGTTGCGGTCCGATCCGGGGCCTCCCATCTTCATAGGATGATGTCCTCTTCTTGTCTTCACGCTGCTGCTCTGGCGCTGTTGTACTTTCTCTGCCCTGTTCAGGGCAGAGCAAAGTACTGCAGTGTGCAGGCGCCAGGCCTCTCTGACCTTTCCCGGCGCCTGCGCACTGCAGTACTTTGATCTGCCCTCAACATGGCAGACAAAGTACGTCTGCGCCGGAGCCGCAGTGTAAAGACAAGAACCTGGACCTGGACCGCGACGCCCATCAGACCAGACCGCAGTGGGACCGCCCCTGGGTGAGTATATTCTAACCTCTTTTTCTCATCTTTCAGGATACATTGGGGGCTTATCTACAGCATTACAGAATGCTGTAGATAAGCCCCTGATGCCGGTGGGCTTAGCTCACCTTCGATTTTGGGGGTGACAGGTTCCCTTTAACGTCATACAGTAAGGGACCTGACTTTAAAATAGCTTGTAGCATAACTTCTTTGTCATAGAGGCCTCATCCACACTCAAACAATTCTTTTTTCTGTGACTAACACGATACAGTACGCCATATTTCAATTTGGAATTTACTGTTGCTGAAATTCAACTGTTTGCAGATGTGGGGTAAAGTTTAAAATCCAATTTTTTGTTGCTAATACTGTGCTCCTACCATACTCTCTGAGCAACATGACTGGGAAAAAGCGAGGCCATGGTGAAATGGGAATTAGTCTTGGTGTTCAAGATGTACGTGGGGTAGGTGGTAATGTTCGTGAAAGCACTAGTGAAGCAATGTCACGTCCTATGCAAAGACAACTGCAACTGCCAACTTATACTGTATTACTGGACAGGCTACTCCACTACCTTTCTTTCGCAGATGCACAGTGGTACGCCTTACCCATGATGCCCAAAAAGAGCATGCACTCAAGTGGATGGCAAGTTCATCTTCAAGTGGACTCTCCTCCTTTCTTTCACCTCAACATCACACCCAGCACAGTCCACAGATGTGGCAACAAAACTCCCCTTGCTTCCTCTGCATCCCCACTATCCAACCGTTCAACTGACTGTACCGAACCACAGATGGATGAGTCTGAAGAGCTGTTCACACATTCTATGCCATGTCCATCAGAAGTGAGCTCAAAAGCTTCGCAGCCAAGAGGAGGAAATCTGCACTGATGCCCAAATTATTTTTAGCTTGGATCTGGGGCAGGACCTAGTATGGTCCGAACAGCATCCTGACCCTCGTCATCAGACGTTAACCCGGGGGAAGGTGATCCTGAGGAGACTCAGATAACTGAGGCTCACTGGGACTATACTGTGCTGTCAGGGCAAAAAGAGGAGAAGGGTGACTCCAATGGTGAAGAATGTGATAAAACAGAGGATGATAATGAGGTGTTAGATCCCAGTTGTCGTGAACAAAGAGGAACACAGCTGAGTAGGTCATCTGAGGAGGAAGATGAGGAGGTTACATTGTGCCGTACGTTGCAGACACGTAGTGAGGCAGCCACGACGAGAGATGCATCCTCAGCCACAACTGTGCCTCTGACCAGCAGAGTCTTTGAGTCTGCATCGCGCAGGAGTGGCAAGGGTTGCCTAGCCTGGGCCTTTTTTTGACACTGCAAGGAATGAGCCAATTACGTAATCTGCCAACTAACTTTGCAAAAATAAAATGAGTCGTGGTAAAAAGTGCAATAATTTTACTACTACATGTATGAACCTTCTCATGCTCAACATGCTTTACTGTGGGAATCCCACTGTGCAAAAATGCGGACTAGCAGACCTCAACAACCATCAGCCGCCCCATCAATCGCATCTGCTCCTTGTTCCTCCTCATCTGTTACTGTGCCAACTATTGAGACGCAAGTCTTCGACTGTAGAACTTCAGATTCATTCCAAGCTCCAGTCACGCTGCCTGAGAGGCCGCCTTCCGCTGTAACAGAAGCGGACATGCCTGCTGTTTTTGACTGACCTCAGAGAACGATCACACCACAAGTTTCTCAATCCACAGTAACATCTCCTCATGGTCCAACAGTTTGTCTGGTTCACCATACTCCGCCCTCTCACAGCACTGCAGCCAGCCCACCTACCGTTGTTTTCATGGAAAAGATTGTTTCCTCCTATGCATGACAAAGCTAAGAGGTTGAAATCTACCATCTCCAATCTGTTGGCGGTGGAAATGCTGCCTGTCCATCTGGTAGATACAGACAGTTTCCAAAAGGTATTGGCCTTCGCAGTCCCCCAGTACCAATTAGCCAGTCGCCATTACTTATCTAAGAAAACTGTGCCTGTGCAACACCAGCATGTCGCAGACAGCGTCACCTGATGCTTCACAAAATCTCTGTCTGCCAGGGTGCATTTCACCACAGAGTCTTGGATGAGTAAGCATGGCCAAGGGCGTTACAACTCACTGACTTGGCACTTTGTGACTTTGATGGCTGTGGGGACAGGCACTGCCCCACAAGTTTTTGGAATTCCCAAGGCTTGCAGGACAAACCTCTAACTTTAACACTTCCTCCACTGCTTCTGCCTCCTCTATCTCCTCTAAGGTCTCCAGTTGCACTCTCAACCTCTGCCTTGAAGAGACACATGTTCCAACAGTGCAAAGCAAACCCCCACCACCTCTGTACTGCGCAGCCAGGGCGCACCGCAATCAGGCAGTCTTAAAATTGATAGGCCTTGAAGATCGCAGTCATACAGCTGAAGAGTTGGGGACAGCTCTCTGTTGTGAATTCTGTGGATGAGTTCACTTCTGTGGTCACAAGTGGTATTGCAGTCTCTGGGCTTCCTCCCTCAGGTGTTTTGGTGAGCTCGTTGGCTGCCTTGCTATTTAGCTCCACCTGAGTCTGTCTTCCTTGCTCCTTGTCAATGTTCCAGTGTTGGATCTGAGCTACTGCATCTTTCCTTGGGCCTGCTGCTCTGCTAGATAAGTGCTTCTAGTTTGTTTTCTGTTTTTTCTGTCCAGCTTGCTATTAACTTTTGCTGGAAGCTCTGAGAGGCAGAGGGGTGCACCGCCGTGCTGTTGGTTCGGCACGGTGGGTCTTTTTGCCCCTTTGCGTGGTTTTCGTTTTAGGGTTTTTTGTGGACTGCATAGTTCTCTTTGCTATCCTCGCTCTGTCTAGAATATCGGGCCTCACTTTGCTGAATCTATTTCATTCCTGCGTTTGTCTTTTCATCTTGCTGACGGTCGTTGTATGTGGGGGGCTGCCTATTCCTTTGGGGTGTTTCTCTGGGGTAGGTCAGGCTTGTATTTCTATCTTCGGGCTAGTCAGCTCCTCAGGCAGTGCCGAGTTGCATAGGTAGTTGTTAGGCGCAATCCACTGCTGCTTATAGTTGTGTGAGGATAGATTGGGTACTGCGGTCTGCAGAGATTCCGCGTCTCAGAGCTTGTCCTATTGTTTTTGGTTGTTGCCAGATCTCTGTATGTGCGCTGATTACTGCACGCTGTGTTGCCTGATTGCCAGCCATAACAGTACAAGGAGCCACACCAATGATTCCCAATAGAGGGAAAAAAGAAATCCTGACATCATTTTTTTTTCTTAGCTCTGTCTTCAGTCTTTTTTTTCCCCTAGACATTAGAGTGCTTCAGGACACAGCTGTGGACATGGATATTCAGGCTCTGTGCTCCTCAATGGATAATCTCGTTGTAAATGTACAAAAGATTCAAGATACTATTGATCAGAAATCGATGCTAGAACCAAGAATTCCGATTCCTGATTTGTTTTTTGGTGACAGAACTAGGTTCCTGAGCTTCAGAAATAATTGTAAGCTATTTTTGGCCTTGAAACCTCATTCTTCTGGTAATCCTATTCAACAGGTTTTGATTATTATTTCTTTTTTGCGCGGCGACCCACAGGACTGGGCGTTTTCTCTTGCGCCAGGAGACCCTGCATTGAGTAGTGTCGATGCGTTTTTCCTGGCGCTCGGATTGCTTTACGATGAGCCTAATTCAGTGGATCAGGCTGAGAAAAATCTGCTGGCTTTATGCCAGGGTCAGGATGATATAGAAGTATATTGTCAGAAATTTAGAAAGTGGTCAGTACTCACTCTGTGGAATGAATCTGCACTAGCGGCTTTGTTCAGAAAGGGTCTCTCTGAAGCTCTTAAGGATGTAATGGTGGGATTTCCTATGCCTGCTGGTTTGAATGAGTCCATGTCCTTGGCCATTCAGATCGGTCGTCGCTTGCGCGAGCGTAAATCTGTGCACCATCTGGCGGTATTGTCTGAGAGTAAACCTGAGCCTATGCAGTGTGACAGGACTATGACTAAAGTAGAACGGCAAGAACACAGACGTCTGAACAGACTGTGTTTCTATTGTGGTGATTCTACTCATGCTATTTCTAATTGTCCTAAACGCACTAGGCGGTTCGATAGCTCTGCCGTTATTGGTACTGTACAGTCCAAATTCCTTTTGTCCATTACCTTAATGTGCTCTTTGTCATCGTATTCTGTCATGGCGTTTGTGGATTCAGGCGCTGCCCTGAATCTGATGGATTTGGATTATGCTAAACGTTGTGGATTTTTCTTGGAGCCTTTGCGGTGTCCTATTCCGTTGAGAGGAATTGATGCTACACCTTTGGCCAAGAATAAGCCTCAGTACTGGGCCCAGCTGACCATGTGCATGGCTCCTGCACATCAGGAAGTTATTCGCTTTCTGGTACTGCATAATTTGCATGATGTGGTCGTGTTGGGGTTGCCATGGCTACAAACCCATAATCCAGTATTGGATTGGAACTCTATGTCGGTAACCAGCTGGGGTTGTCAGGGAGTACATGGTGATGTTCCATTTTTGTCTATTTCGTCATCCATTCCTTCTGACATCCCAGAGTTCTTGTCGGACTTTCAGGATGTATTTGAAGAGTCCAAGTCTGATGCCCTACCTCCGCATAGGAATTGTGATTGTGCTATCGATTTGATTCCTGGTAGTAAATTCCCTAAGGGTCGTTTATTTAATTTGTCCGTACCTGAACACACCGCTATGCGCAGTTATGTGAAGGAGTCCCTGGAGAAGGGACATATTCGCCCATCGTCGTCACCATTGGGAGCAGGGTTCTTTTTTGTAGCCAAGAAGGATGGTTCGCTAAGACCGTGTATTGATTACCGCCTTCTTAATAAGATCACTGTTAAGTTTCAGTATCCCTTGCCATTGATTTCTGACTTGTTTGCTCGGATTAAGGGGGCTAGTTGGTTCACCAAGATAGATCTTCGTGGTGCGTATAATCTGGTGAGAATCAGGCAAGGAGATGAATGGAAAACGGCATTTAATACGCCCGAGGGTCATTTTGAGTATCTGGTGATGCCGTTCGGACTTGCCAATGCTCCATCTGTTTTTCAGTCTTTTATGCATGACATTTTCCGTGAGTATCTGGATAAATTCTTGATTGTTTACTTGGATGACATTTTGATCTTCTCTGATGATTGGGAGTCTCATGTGAAGCAAGTCAGAATGGTTTTCCAGGTACTGCGTGCTAATTCCTTGTTCGTGAAGGGATCAAAGTGTCTCTTCGGTGTGCAGAAAGTTTCATTTTTGGGGTTCATCTTTTCCCCTTCTACTATCGAGATGGATCCGGTTAAGGTTCAGGCCATCCAGGATTGGACTCAGCCGACATCTCTAAAAAGTCTGCAGAAATTCCTGGGCTTTGCTAATTTTTATCGTCGCTTCATCTGTAATTTTTCTAGCATTGCCAGACCATTGACCGATTTGACCAAGAAGGGTGCTGATTTGGTTAATTGGTCTTCTGCTGCCGTGGAAGCTTTTCAGGAGTTGAAGCGTCGTTTCTGCTGTGCCCCTGTGTTGTGTCAACCTGATGTTTCTCTTCCGTTCCAGGTCGAGGTTGATGCTTCTGAGATTGGTGCAGGGGCGGTTTTGTCACAGAGAGGTTCTGGTTGCTCAGTGTTCAAACCATGTGCTTTCTTTTCCAGGAAATTTTCTGCTGCTGAGCGTAATTATGATGTGGGCAACCGAGAGTTGCTGGCCATGAAGTGGGCATTCGAGGAGTGGCGTCATTGGCTTGAGGGTGCTAAGCATCGCGTGGTGGTTTTGACTGATCATAAGAACCTTACTTATCTTGAGTCTGCCAAGCGCTTGAATCCTAGACAGGCCCGTTGGTCGTTATTTTTTGCTCGTTTTGATTTTGTGGTGTCATACCTTCCGGGCTCTAAAAATGTGAAGGCGGATGCTCTGTCTAGGAGTTTTGTGCCCGACTCTCCGGGGTTATCAGAGCCGGCGAGTATCCTCAAGGAAGGAGTCATTGTGTCTGCCATCTCCCCTGATTTGCGGAGAGTGTTGCAGAAATTTCAGGCTAATAAACCTGATCGTTGTCCGGCCGAGAAACTGTTCGTCCCTGATAGGTGGACTAGTAAAGTTATCTCTGAACTTCATTGTTCGGTGCTGGCCGGTCATCCAGGAATCTTTGGTACCAGGGAGTTGGTTGCTAGATCCTTCTGGTGGCCATCTCTGTCACGGGATGTGCGTGCTTTTGTGCAGTCCTGTGGAATTTGTGCTAGGGCTAAGCCCTGCTGTTCACGTGCCAGTGGGTTGCTTTTGCCCTTGCCGGTCCCGAAGAGGCCTTGGACACATATTTCGATGGATTTCATTTCTGACCTTCCCGTTTCTCAAAAAATGTCGGTCATTTGGGTGGTCTGTGATCGCTTTTCTAAAATGGTCCATCTGGTGCCCTTGGTTAAATTGCCTTCCTCCTCTGATTTGGTGCCTTTGTTCTTCCAGCATGTGGTTCGTTTACATGGCATTCCTGAGAATATTGTTTCTGACAGAGGTTCCCAGTTTGTCTCGAGGTTCTGGCGAGCCTTTTGTGGTAGGATGGGCATTGACCTATCTTTCTCCTCGGCCTTCCATCCTCAGACTAATGGCCAGACCGAACGAACCAATCAGACCTTGGAAACATATCTGAGATGTTTTGTTTCCGCTGACCAGGATGATTGGGTGTCATTTTTGCCGTTGGCTGAGTTCGCCCTTAATAATCGGGCCAGCTCGGCTACCTTGGTCTCTCCATTTTTCTGCAATTCTGGGTTCCATCCTCGTTTCTCTTCAGGACAGGTTGAGTCTTCGGACTGTCCTGGTGTGGATTCTGTGGTGGACAGGTTGCAGCAGATCTGGACTCAGGTGGTGGACAATTTGACCTTGTCCCAGGAGAAGGCTCAGCTTTTCGCTAATCGCAGACGCCGTGTGGGACCCCGACTTCGTGTTGGGGATCTGGTTTGGTTATCTTCTCGTCATATTCCTATGAAGGTTTCCTCTCCTAAATTTAAACCTCGTTTTATTGGTCCGTATAGGATTTCTGAGATTCTCAATCCGGTGTCTTTTCGTCTGACCCTCCCAGACTCCTTTTCCATACATAATGTATTCCATAGGTCGTTGTTGAGGAGATACGTGGCACCTATGGTTCCATCTGTGGAGCCTCCTGCCCCTGTTTTGGTGGAGGGGGAATTGGAGTATATTGTGGAGAAGATTTTGGATTCTCGTGTCTCTAGACGGAAACTCCAGTATCTGGTCAAATGGAAGGGTTATGCTCAGGAAGATAATTCCTGGGTTTTTGCCTCTGATGTCCATGCCCCAGATCTTGTTCGTGCCTTTCATGTGGCTCATCCTGGTCGGCCTGGGGGTTCTGGTGAGGGTTCGGTGACCCCTCCTCAAGGGGGGGGTACTGTTGTGAATTCTGTGGATGAGTTCACTTCTGTGGTCACAAGTGGTATTGCAGTCTCTGGGCTTCCTCCCTCAGGTGTTTTGGTGAGCTCGTTGGCTGCCTTGCTATTTAGCTCCACCTGAGTCTGTCTTCCTTGCTCCTTGTCAATGTTCCAGTGTTGGATCTGAGCTACTGCATCTTTCCTTGGGCCTGCTGCTCTGCTAGATAAGTGCTTCTAGTTTGTTTTCTGTTTTTTCTGTCCAGCTTGCTATTAACTTTTGCTGGAAGCTCTGAGAGGCAGAGGGGTGCACCGCCGTGCTGTTGGTTCGGCACGGTGGGTCTTTTTGCCCCTTTGCGTGGTTTTCGTTTTAGGGTTTTTTGTGGACTGCATAGTTCTCTTTGCTATCCTCGCTCTGTCTAGAATATCGGGCCTCACTTTGCTGAATCTATTTCATTCCTGCGTTTGTCTTTTCATCTTGCTGACGGTCGTTGTATGTGGGGGGCTGCCTATTCCTTTGGGGTGTTTCTCTGGGGTAGGTCAGGCTTGTATTTCTATCTTCGGGCTAGTCAGCTCCTCAGGCAGTGCCGAGTTGCATAGGTAGTTGTTAGGCGCAATCCACTGCTGCTTATAGTTGTGTGAGGATAGATTGGGTACTGCGGTCTGCAGAGATTCCGCGTCTCAGAGCTTGTCCTATTGTTTTTGGTTGTTGCCAGATCTCTGTATGTGCGCTGATTACTGCACGCTGTGTTGCCTGATTGCCAGCCATAACAGCTCTCCAGGCAGAATTTGATCAATGACTGTCTCTGCTGAACCTGCATCCAGGGAAGGCCATGTCCGATAATGTGCGAACCTGGTGGTGGCCCTATGGTGAGGCAAGCTCACACACGTGTCTTGCATGACTCACATCCTCAACCTGGTGGTACAGCATTTTCTCAGCCACTTTCCTGGCCTGGGTGAGCTGTTCCAGAAAGCACGTAAGCTGTGTGCTCATTTCTGCCGTTCGCACCCCTCTGCTCATCGACTTGCATCGATACAGAGGTCTTTGTCCATGCCAGTTAATAGGTTGATATGCAATGTGCTGACACTGTGGAATTCTACTCTGCACATGTTGCAGTGACTGTGGTAGCAGTGAGCCCTGACGCAGTATGTCATGTCGTACAGCCTGGGCCAACGCAGTACGGACATGGTGCATATCACATTTACAGATTGGGCACAGATTAAGGACCTCTGCACCCTCCTGCACAGATTTGAAATTGCAACTATGATGGTTAGTGCTGATGACGCCATCATCAGCATCACTTTTCCGGTCATCTATATGCTGGAGCAGACTTTGAATAGCCTGTGGGAGGAGATGGTGGTCCCAGAAGCAGAGGAGGAAGCAGAGGAAGATGCGGAAGAGATAACATTGTCTTTAAATTCAAGACTGTCGTCACACAGGTGGGTGCCAAGGGAGAGTTGATTACTGCAATCGAGGGAGGCTGGTGATAACAGACAAACTTATCGAAGGAGCAAGATCCAAGGAAGAAATGGAAGAGGAAGAGGTGGTGGACGAGCAACAATCAGAAGAAGAGGATAATCCTCCCCTCTCTGTTATTCCTGGCTGGTGGGAGGGAACAGAGGAAACAAGCCTCATTGTTACCCAGCCACAAACACAGCATGGGCTTCGACCTCATGGTAGAGCCCGACATATGAATGCCTTCTTGCTGCACTATCTGCAACATGATCCCCGAATAGTTATGATTAGGAATAATGCTGACTACTGGATTGCCACTTTATTAGATCCACGTTATGAAACCAAATTTTCCCAGATGATTCCCACCCTAGAAAGAGACCCGTGAATGCTGGAGTATCAAAACACGCTTTTACACAACCTTAAGAGAGCTGTTCCCCAACACGGCAGTGAAGCACGCAGCTGTAGACTTCCAACCTCTGGCCCATCAATGCCAAAACATTAGCAGCAGCAGCAGTGGTGGAAGTGGAGGAAGCAATTTCTGTGAGTCCTTTGACGCCTTTTTAGACCAACTCATGCACCAGTACAACAGAGTCTAAGTCTTACACGTGGTGAATGGAGAGGATGGTGCAGGAGTATCTAGAACTAAATATCAATACCATCAGGGAGGGTTTGGACCCTTTCACATTTTGGTCTTTTGAAATTGATAAGTAGCTTGATCTCGCCTCACATGCCTTGGAGGCTTTATCATGCCTGGCAGCCAGCGTTCTCTCTCAGAACGTGTCTTCAGCGCTGCTGGTGATGTCCTAGTGGATAAGCGCAGCTGGCTGTCCCCTGAAAGTGTAGACCGCCTAACCTTCATTAAGATGAACAATTCATGGATCTCCAAGGACTTATGCACCCTTATAGCAGACTGTACAGACTAGGTGATATTACATTTTTTAGTGTGATGCATTAATGTCATGTGACTACACTCTTTAGTGTGGCTTCTGAGCCTGATGTAGCTGCTGCTGATGTTAACACAAATATGTGGAAATGTGAACAATCATGATTGCTCTTCATCTGCTGGGTTAGCTGTAGTGAAAGACGTCTCAGTCCCAATTATACTATTTCTATTTTCATGACAGTTATTACACTATGGTTGTGTCAGGCACTCAGTTTTTAAAATGTGAACACTTCTGGTTGGGTGTCCATTTGCTGTATTGGGTGTAGTGAAAGACCTGTCAGTCCCTATTAAACTATTTCTACTGTGGTAAAATTGATGCCATTTTGTAGTGTCTGCCAGTAATTTTTGGAAATGTGAACACTCCTGATAGGGTGTACATCTGCTGTATTGGTTGTAGTGGAAGACCTGTTGGTCCCTATTATACTATTTCTACTGTGGTGAAATTGATACCACTTCTGTGGTGTAAGGCCCTCATTTGTTTAAATGTGAACACTCCTGGTTAGGTGTCTATCTGTTTGATTGGATCTAGTGAAAGACATGTCGGTCCCTATTATACTATTTCTACTTTTTTGAAATTGATGCCACTTTGGTGGCTAAGGCACTCATTTCTTTAAATGTGAACACTCTTTGTTGGTGTTGGGTGTCCATCTGATGTATTGGGTGCAGTGAAAGACCTGTCGGTCCCTATTATACTATTTCTACTGTGGTGAAATTAATGCCACTTTGGTGGTGTCTGTCAGTAATTTTTGGAAATGTGAACACTCCTGGTTGGGTCTCCTTTATGCGTGTTGCCTGTAGCAGTAGGCCTCCAAGACCATTAGGTCTCCACTTTCTTGGACTCAACTACCTGTGTTACTATCCTTAAAGTTTTCTGACAATGGTAGTCTAGAAAACTGATATTTGTTCCACCTGAGTGTGGCTCAACATGAAAGCAGGTAGAGGTGTTGCATGTGGTATCAGGGCTCCCAGCAAATGGGCCCTACACCGATCCCTCACCCACCTCGTCTTACTGTGACGTTGAATTGAAAGCTGTAAATGCTGTCCCAGACGCCGATACCTCATGCCTGGCTGATTACTGCAGTGCCATGCTAAAATCTGTTCTGTGGGTGAACTGAGGCCACTTTCCTGGTGTCTGTCACTCATTTAATGTGTTTTGGCAGCATTTGGGGCTGTTACAAAGTGTTGTGCATGCATATGTTTTTGCCTCCGATTGACGTGAATGGCGTTCGGTAATGTTCGACGATTATTCGACAAATTAATTGACGAATATTGCAAATTTGGCGATCGTAATCCGAACTGAACATTGAAATATTCGCTCATCTCTACTCTTTACATATGGTCAGTATAATTTGGTCTAATTTTGCATTAGGATAACCAGAATCTTTACTGAGCAAGCAAAGCTGTACTTTCATCTTTTTGGATGGTATACACTTCCCCCTTCTGGGCACTCTGCTTTTTATTACATTTTTCCATGTGAGATTTTAGTATTTGATATAATAAAAAGTGATTTTATTATTCCCTGGATCTCTTCTTTCGCTGTGATTGTATAAGTCCGGGTCTTTTTATTTGCATTGTGACATGAAGTGCCATTTTTTGTTATAAACGGACAATATTTGATAAATTGTTTAAACCTTTGCATATGGGTCTAATTGACATAGGTATGTTTCACTCGGGTGTCTGTTTTCAGCAAATGTACTGGTAAATGCACTTTAAAATATCTAATATATAATTGCCTAGAATACTACTTCCTGCAATTTGTGCCAACTTCCGTGGCTTTGTCCGGAGCTAATGTCCGGAGCTAATGTCCGGAGCTAATGTCCGGAGATTAATTGCCTAGAATACTACTTCCTGCAATTTCTGCCAACTTCCGTGGCTTTGTCCGGAGCTAATGTCCGGAGCTAATGTGCGGAGATAATGTCCGGAGATAAGTGACGTCAACAGTGTCCAGTGTCTGATTGGTTGCCGCCTGCTGCGAGCGACCAATCAGAAACGTGCCGTACTGTGACACACTCCGCCCGCCATTTTGGTGTGATTTTTGAATTTTTACCTCACAGCAAGTTTCTACTGCGTGGAGGCGGGCCCAGTGACGTTGCTCTTCAAGCTCCTGCCGAATTTCGTCAAAAAAATGATATTACCATTTACCAAAACTATATATATTTAGTTGTGAAGTGGTTCAGTGACATTTTCACACCAATTTTGAACTTTTGTTTGGTGTTTTCTCCATATACTGCCTATTATTTTTGTTCTTTCTTACTATTATTTATTAATTGTATTATTCTTACATTTGAATAAATAAAGTATATATGGATTCTAGACTCCCGATTATTTAGAATCGGGCTGCCATCTAGTGTAAAATAAGAAAAAAAACACATTCCTGAACTGGCACCATTCCACCGATGTGGACACTGTGTCTGCTGGTGACATTATTATGTTACATCACACTGCAGCTTTCCCACTTCCCTTAAACCGTACTGCATAGGACTCCCACTTACTAAGGTAAAATTGCATGAAGGAGTTTGTATGTGAGGGAGTTCTGCTGCACTTTGACATTAGCCAGGTGTCTACCTTAAGGCAATATATGGGCTTGAGGATGTAAGCTGATTTTTTCTTTTTCTTTTGCATTTTAAGATTTAGATGTAAATATTAACAGTGTAAAAATAGTTCTGGCTGCGAGATGTGAAATGTCTAAGGCTACCATCCCACAATGAGATTTTAGCATGTTTTTATGTTAAATATCTGCAGCTCTTATTTATTAGATTTCTTGTGCTTTTTATTGTGTTTCTGTAAGCATTTTTTATCATGTGTTTTATAGAAAGCTGCTTTGTTCATGTTACTTCTTGGTATCTGTCTTTGAGAAAACTTTATAGACATCCTTAGGTGCAAATAATTTGCGAAATCGACTTGATTGCTCTGCGGAAGTGCATTTAAAACACATGCGTTTTTCAGCTACAGAATTGCTACAGCTAATGCAAGTCTATGGGGAAATTCTGCACAGAAAACACAACATACACACAAGATAAATTGACATGCTGCGGATTTGAAACACGCACCGCAGGTCAGTTTACACTGTGTTAAAAAGAAGCACAGAGGGCATGAGATTTCTATAAATCCCATCTACTTTGCTGAAATGGTAAGACACTGCATAAGCATAAAGTAACATTTGGTACAGAAAAGCTTAAAAAACAACAAGCAAAAAAAACCCAATGTGCTTCAAGTCTAAGGTTAGGGTTTAAGCTGTACTAGAATACATTTTGTTACTATCATCATTAGCAGTATAGACATACATATTAACATGCATTGTAAAAAGCTTTTTATGTTTTAAGCAGAAACAGTGTTGTATTAGAGCAAAATGTAGAACTAGATATGCCTGAACAAGTTCATGATACAAATTATTAAGGAAAATGATTTGTGGAACACCTGACATTTTTTGTAACCAATACCCAATGTCAAATTGGTCCCAATAAATTAGTTGACATTCTTACACAGGATATTACATTCATGCTCCAAGCAGTTCACCTGTGGTGAGAAACATGTCAAATATATTCAGATCTAGTTCTCCTTTTTTCTTTCTTTCATTTCTTCATCTACATGGCAACAAAAGTATTATAAAAAGTTGTTTTGAAATAAATATATAGTTGAAAGCAGAAGTTTAAATACACTATATGAAAAGACACAGGCATGTTTTTCTCAATATCTAACATGAAATCAGAAAAAAACTTTCTTTTTAGGTCAGTTAGGATTACCATAAATATTAATATTTGCCAAATGCCAGAATAATGAAAGAGAGAATGTTTTAAGACATTTTTATTACTTAGTACAAAGTCAGAAGTTTACATACACTTTATTAGTATTTGGTACCATTTCCCTTAAACTGGATGACTTAGGTCAAACATTTGTGATATACTTCCACAAGATTTTCACAATAGTTGATCGCAATTAGTTGAACTGGTACAACTGAACCAGGTTTATAAGTCGCCTTGCTCGCCCCTGCCTTTTCAACTTTACCCATAAATTTTCAATAGGATTGAGATCAAGGCTTTGTGATAGCCACTCCAAAACTTTGACTTTGTTATCCTTAAGCCACATTGTTACCGTTTTGGCAGTATGCTTCAGGTGATTGTCCATTTGGAAGACCCATTTCTGCCCAAATTTTAACTTCCTGACTGAGGTCTTGAGATATTGCTGCAGTATTGCCACATCATCTTCTTTTCTCATGATGCCATCTATTTTGTGAAGTGCACCAGTCCATCCTGCAGCAAAACAACCACAGAACATGATGCTGCCACCCCTCGTGTTTCACAGTTAGGATATATTCTTAGGCTTCCAAGAGTTTCCCTTTCTCCACCAAACGTAATGATGGTCATTATGCCCAAAAAGTTCAATTTTAGTGTCATCAGACCACAATACATGTTTCCAAAAATCAAGGTATTTGTTCCTGTGTGCATTTGCAAATATTAATCTGGTTTTTTTATGTTTCTTTTGGAGTAATGGCTTCCTCCTGGCAGAGTGGCCTTTCAACCCATGTTGATACAGTAATCATTTCACTGTGAGTATTGACACAGTCTTACCAGCTTCTGCCAATATGTTCACAAGGTCTTTTGCTTTTGTCCTTGGATTGATATGCACATGTAGGACCAATGCACATACATCTCTGGGACTCAGAAACCGACTCCTTTCTGGGCAGTATGATGGCTGGACATTCCCATCTTTTTTGTACTTGAATATAATTGTTTGTACAAATGAACAAGGCACCTTTAGGTATTTTGAAATTGTACCCAAGGATGAGCCAGACCTGTGCAAGTCCACAATTCTCTTCCTGATATCTTGGCTGCTTTCTTGAGATCTTCCCATGATGCTACACAAAGAAGCAGTGTGTTTCAGGTGGGCATTAAAATACAACCACAGGTGTGTCTCTAATTAACTCTAATTATTTGCCAAAAAAATAAAGCTCCAAAGAGTCCATATACTTTTCTTGCACAGGGACCCTTTTCTGTTTGTGTCTAGTGTGCAAAACCAATGTTGTAAAATGCATTATCTAACAAGTCATTGTTTGCCTGGCAGCCTAACAGCATCTAGTGGGATGTGATTGGCTGAAGAATATTGCAGACATGAAGCCATTTAGAGGCCTGAGTTTGCTTTTGCAACCCATCAGCCCCCTATGATAACACTGCGGGGGTGCTTATCGACAAATTCCCTCTATCATGTCAATCTTAAATGCCACTGTCACTATTGACAACCACATCTGACAGGTAAAATTGCTGGGAGCCAAGTCTGGTCCCACCAAATGGAACAGGCACAACGTCTGGGCTCATGCCATCCCTGATACATAACTGTACTCCCAATTGCAGGAAATCACCTAAAATCTGGACATATATTTATGCCAACTTGCTGAAAGGGGTTAAATTAATGCATATAAATATTTGATGTGCACATTTCAAGAAATACATAATTAGCTTCTTCAGAGATGGCGATATGACTGGCAGCGGCTTCCTTGTCGTGAATACAAGAACACTTGGCCAAGGTAGTGCTTCTGTGTATAGGGACGTCAGAGGAGATAGCTGCAGGCCAAACCATAGTTCATACGGCATCTATATAAAGTGTAAGGGGGTTTTAGTCTCCCTAAATCAACTTGGTGCTTCCCTCAAAGATATACTTTACCGTTTAGATCACCTATCGGATGTCACTCACCCAGCCAAACCAATTCTTCTGCTTTGCCCTGAAGAGTGACAATCACCTTAAAACACGTCTGCAAAATGAGTTTCTTGATTTACTTCCAATAATTCATATGGCAAGACATGGTAAATGTTCGATATTAACTTTCTATTACTACTACATCCAATAGGTGACATCAGAGTTCCAATCGTTTTCCTGTTTGAAGAGATAAATTAATTTCCCAGAGAAGCAATGTATGGCCCATAAATCTTCCCACACCAACCAGAAAAATAAACTTTACCCCTTAGACCAAATTTCTAGAAAATACTACACATGCAGTTAACTGAAGAATTTAGCATTTTAATTATTTTATATGTAAGCCACATTAACTGGGGAGAAACTGCATGCTGAGCATTTTGTATGGGGACAGAGATCTAGGTGTTTGCATAGTTTAATTTTAGTGAAGAGCAGGTGGTAAGTGTATTCTTTATATTCCCTGACAGCCTGTCGAGTAATAATTTTGGCTGTTAACACTGGTCATGGGCATTGAGAAGTTAATGCAATGATCACAGAAAGCATCTTTGTGCCACAATATTTTTTTTGCTGCTTGTTAAATGAAAATGTAAGTAAAAAGATGCACAGCTGCAAAAATCTGTTATGAATTTATAATACAGAAGAACTGAGCTAAAGCCAAAAGATTATTTACAGACATTTGCATGTGGATTAACTGTAAGGATTCAGTGATTTCCATGCATGTCTTGATGGCAGTTGTGCAATCATACCTGGAGCCTTCAGTTGACTGTTTACATTTTTGTTTTAGAACTGTCTTAACTATTCAGAGGTTTAATTAAAGGCTTCATTTTATTAGGATAGAGTAATATAATGTTTTGCTGTTATTATTTACATTTTTGTAAACGGCGTACATAACTACCTGCATTTGATTTTACAAATTCCATTTAAATCTGTGCATCTGGATAAAAACATTTTTAATATACAGAGTTCCAAGTAAGAACAAGCAGTGAATTGATGAAAGGGACATAGGTGACTGTCCATGACTCATGGGCACATGAGGAGGCTAGCCCACCAGGTCCAATTGTTTAGAAAAGCTGCAATAGCACAAATTTCTGTAAAAAAGTTATGTTGATTTTGATAGGAGTGTTAGAACACGCAAGGCAGATTCAAAGTACCCATCTAGGCCCTTGTCCACTATCAGTAGAACTTCAGCAATAGAGAAGGCTGACCTCGTCTGATAAATCACAAAGTTCAAAGTGTTTCTTGGCTTCCAAATTACCCAGATCTGAATCCAATCTAGAATCTGCATATTGGAAAGAAAAAACAAGTCTCAAGTTGGGTGCATTCAATCATTTTGCATCTTACAACATATATTTCTAAAAGTGTGATACCACAGGACTAGAGATGAGCAAATATATTTCAGTAGAATTGAATTCTACTTGAATTATACAAAAATCTGCATCAGCCAAAATGTGAATTTTTTTGTCATTTGATTCTGCACAGATTCAACAAAATGGTAAACGATAACCACCAGATTTCTAAAGGGTCTGCAAAAGGTTGGAAAACTTAAAACATTCTTACACTTGCCTCATCATTCACCTCTTCTGCTCCTTCTCTCTTCACTGTCATCTTAAAACCATTGCCTGCATTGAAATATTCATGCCTTTCATGTTAAACTGAGACTTCTGGCTTTGATAAGGCCCAGGATGTATATAGGTATCTTCCCGTAGGGCCACTGTGTATGTTGTGATGGTGAAGTATTGAGGGGCTGGAGAGATGAGCAGTGAGGTAAGTATAAGAACTTTTTTTTATATGCAGTTTACATTCATTATACTCTAGAGTCTGGAGAGAGACAGAAACACAAAAAGGGACATTAAATTAGCAGAGAATAGCTATTCTTAATTGAATTTCCTTTAAAAATCTGCACGAACCGGCAAATTTGAATTTTGGCTGATCTGCTCATATATGCATAAAAGTTCACATCTCAACAAGTCAGGGCTGTTTTTGTAGCATTAAATGGATCTACACAATATTAGGCTGGTGGTTTTAATGCCATGACTGACAGGTCTACATTGAAAAGCTCCTCATGACCATGCTACTCTTCTCGTCCAGATCAATAATATATATAAACAAGCAATCTATTTCCACACTTATAAGTGTTTAATGTATGAAACTACGCACATCCTTATAGGGTGTCTAGACAAAGACTTTGCAGTTCTCTCATTTTTTAAAATAAATAATTAAGTGAGAGATCACTGAAATTTCTTACCACATAGCATTTTTCCATCAGTCCCTTTCCTCTCAGGAAGGTTAAGATAAAAAGATGAACAAAAAACTCTTAAAAGGCTACATTTCAGTAGTTACCAAAGTTAAATGGTCATTTCTTCAAGAGCTGAAAATGGTATAAATAAGGGAATCCTCAGAGATAACATTACAATTAGACATGAATTATAAAGAGAAGCAATGTCAAATTGGAATATCTTAGTCCAAGTTATTTTCAGTGGAATTTTAAATTCGATGAGATGATAATAAAATTAGCGTACAAGAAAAAAAAGTTGTTGCCTCAACAGTAGTGGTCTAGATGATAGAAATTTTTGGTCATTCCTAAGTCCATCCTCAAGTTTTTCTTGTGAAACAGTGAACAATGTTTAAGGATTCACAGTCAGATCTTAAAATTAATTTTTTAAATGTAAGCTTTTACATGGTATAAGGCTACATGCGCAACGGTGATGTTAATTATTGGAACTGTGTGTCTCCTAAAGAAAACGGTTTGTATCCCAATGCTTTTCTCACTACTATCCAAAAAGAGATCATGGACAAAAGGCCTGCAGCTGAAGAGGAAAAGGTCTCTAATCTGTATGTATTTATAAATCTTTAAGTGATACTTGTGTCAAATGGACAAAAGGAACAATTTGGCCAACCAAAAATCAGTAATATTTTTTCACACATATATTTTTTATTTTCTACCTCTATTGAGCATCCACATGGACATTTTGCTGGCATTTGTCATAGTATAAATTAATTTTATGAAGTATACTTTATTTTCGCTGAATATCAAATCCAGAAATAGAAAGTCCACTTTAGTGACTTCCATGTAATTCGCTCAACAAAAAGTAATGGCAATGTTTACTATTTTGTCAATTGTAATGAATATCTACGTTTTCTGTCCTATATGTTTCTATTGATAACTACATAACCTCGCATGACTACATTTAGAATCTTTCTTTTCATGCTAATGGGATCTAAATTTTGAAATGAAATATTGTTAAAATGATATACCTTAAAGGCATTTTTTTTATAAACTTAAAGAAGAAGACAAACTGTTTCAAATGTAAAACGTTTCAAGATACTTTTGAGGAGCTGCCAAAATGTCAAGAAAATTATATTCAATTGAGAAGTAAACTTTCCCTTTTTTGTTCATGTAGAACAGAAAGCTATGTTCACCCACAGGCAGTCACAGCAAGCCAAAAAAATCTCTCCCATATGTAAGAAAAATTACTGCTGCCAATTCATTTTCTTATAGTCTTACTTTGAAGAAGTCTTAGTGTCAACGTGATATTTTCGTAGCTTCAAAAATAACTTCAGCAGAAGAGAATGAAGAATGATCAGTGTGGCATTAGACGTGGAGCTAAAGACCCCAGCACATTAATGTGCAGCTTTCCTGTCTCTGTAGATTATTCACTCAATCAGCACTTTCCAACAATGCTTCTTAATACTAGATAAACGGAGAAGGCTAGAAAGTGGCAACAAGAGGACATGTCATCGAGCAGCAGTTAATGCAATTTGCACTTGTGTTTACTTAGAAATATCGCTAATGACTATTTTCTATCAGTGTGAAAACAGTAATCAATACAGCCATGTGTATCAAACACCTATTTTATTCCAATTTAATACATGCATTAAGATATACACACCAGCAAAGAAGAATGAGAAAAGACTTTCGCTCTTCCTGTCTGTGATTTTTTTCCTATGCTCCGCTAATACTTACTACCTGCGTGAACATCTTAAAACCCCTTTTCTCTCAGGGCTTTATGTTTAATCTTCTTATAAAGATAAGGCCGGTCTTGTGTTTACACAGTGCAGAGTTTTTGAAAACAGGTTAAGTATTAGGGCGATAATAATCACAACACTAATCCGAGAAAAGAGGCTGAATGATATTAATACTCGCTAGTTAAAAAATAGATAATCTAACATGTTTATTAGTGTAGCAATACCTAAAGCATTTAGGTCAAACCATCAATTATATCATTAATGACAACAGGAATACAATACTTGTACAGCCTCATTCCACATTAGAGCCTGGCTTTCTGTAAAGCATTAAAGGTGCATTGGGCATCTATCCCTTCTGTTTGCCTCTGATTTTATGCAGATGTTATCTGTGGGATCCAAAGTCATGGCATATTCCTTAGTGCCCCTTTGTACAAGAGTGGTACACCTTATGAACAAAAAAAAAAAAACCTCTTTACATTTTTTACTTGACTGACCAATTATGGTAGCACAAGGAACGGTATGGCTTAGTTACATTGCCATATATAGTCCATTCCTGTCTGAATAAACCTTAAATCTTGTAAAATTATGAATTCCTTGGAAGTACATTTACATTTAATACATGCGAACCAATTAAATATTGCAGAGCCCATGAAATGTTTAGCATTAGATGGTTGTTCAAACCACTGTAGCTATAATATATATTTAGCTAAATTCAAATATAGTCTGTTTTTATTTACATCTCACAGTTTATAATGGTGGAACGAATGTATGCTGACTAGAAATGAGTGGATTGATTTGTAGAGGACTAAGTCATATTTCCTAAAATTTGTAGTTTGGCACAAATTTAAACAATTTGAGATTCAATTTGCAAAACTCAAATAAACATGCCTGGCACCATTTCCCACATATTAAAGCATCAGAGATGGTGATATTGTTTGTAGGTACAAGGGCTTCCCCTTAATACTCTTCAGATATGACATCCCATGGTTTATCCCAGTTTATCGAACTGATTATCATACCTTGTATGGTAGTGGGCAATAGATGAGATATCAGAGATCAGTGGAATCCAGGAGAACACAGTCAGGTGCTGGACTGACGTATGGACATAGCAGAGTTAGATACAACATTGACTTACATCTCCAGATTCACTAGGTCACTGTTTCTCTCCCATCATACAAAAACAATAGTGTTATACATATATTTTCCAAGCAATTAGATGCTCTCCAATGTTATGATTTCCAGCTATTTAATAATTCTGTATGAATTGAATCTTTGGGGAAAATTTGGCATATCTGACAAATTTGAATTTCAAATGATCCTCTCATTTTTATAATGCTCAGTATTACTTTGGTGATAAAAAATATATAATATTCATTGAGGTAATGCAGCAGATATTACCTCAATCTACGGGAAAGTTCAAACCAATGTATGTCAAAATGGAAAAAAATTACTTTCTGGTCACTTTTAAAATATTTGGCATGTTACATTAAATATGTTTATACATTTGCATAAGTATAGATTAAAACTCAGCATTCAGATAGATGAGTAAATAAAATGTATACAATCCAAAATACTTTTTTCTTTTCGATCCTGTACCCGGACGTTCATCACAAATGGGATGTAAATAAACATAAATAATAGTATAAGTAATCGTGCTGTGAATAACTAAACAAAAATGTAAATGAAAGTAAACATTTCAAAAGTAGGAAAGATAAAAAGGTGACTTAACCAGTGGAAAACAATATATGTTCATATCAATGTAGCAAATGGTTCATGCGTATACTCTTGGACAGAATATCCATGTATGGGTACAGTGTGAATAAATAAGTATCAAGTCTAGTTTCTATAGATAAAACAACACAAAGTATAACTAGAATGATTACTATGTGATGTTTAAATAACTGTAATAGTTCCTCATTGACAGGTATTCCATGGAGATTCAGACTGGACAGGGCTAATTACACAACAAATATATATTTAATTTTCATATGTGCCAAGGTAATGGAAAAAAGGGGTAACGAATCATAATAAAACTTGGAATGATAATGAAATAATGGAGTGATAGATTGTTAGGTTGCATAGGGAAAGCTGAATAAGGGTAGAAGCAGTGCTATTGTAAGCACGACACCTGTTACTGCATGTGTGGCGCTGTATGAGAGGGCGGCTGGTGCAGCATTTTGAATGATGGGACAGGCTATGTACTGGAAATACTTGAAACGGTGTGTGAATGGCATGTCCATAAGCCATCACTGGCATCATTAGTGGGCGGAGAAAGAGTGATGTGCCATCTGTCCTAGGATTGTGTCATGAGGCATAATAGGAGGGTAGAATTACAGTGATGTCCGGTATGGGTGGGACGTATATGTGGCAAAACAAAGGTTTGGATTTAAGACATTATGATAAGTGGAAAAGTATAGTATATGGTGGTAAATGCTGTGAATCAAATGCATAGGTGTGGAGTAACTTTAAGGATAGTATTATGTGGCATAAGTGGAGAGGGTTAATATGGGGTAAAGGGGGTGAAATAACGAAGTAAAAAAATAAGGTGGGTAAAAGAGGAAAAGGATTTAAAAAACAGGAAAAAGAAGAAAAATAGAAAAAAGAAAAAGTAGAAATCAAGATAAATTAATGAAAATAAAAATACTAAATAATAAATGTAAATATAAAAACCATAAAAAATAAAAAATGAATTTAAAAAGAACAAATAAAAAGAAAGAATAACAATAAAATAAAAATAAATTAAAAATAATATTAAGTAAAAAAATGAAAAAGAGAAAGAAATAGAAAAATTGAAATAATGGGAAAGGTGGGGGACAGAAAGGAGGGGTGATGAGAAGAAGAAGAGTGAGGAAAAGAGTTGAGGAGAGGTGAAATAGGGAAGGAGAGCAGCAAGGGTACTATTTAAAAATGGACAATTTAAGGATGAGGTAAAGAATTGCTACATAGATCGGTTAGCTCTAGTTCTTTTTGAAAACTTCTTATTTCAGGACACATATTACCTACAAATACATGGAACCATCATGGAATCCAATGTGCCTTCCCCCCTATGCAAATAGTTGCATGTTCTTGTTCAAGCAACATTTTGTGTATATCAAACACCTTTTTAAATCACATAAACAATGTGGCAGATATTAATAACATTTTCTACCAAACAAAATCAATTTACTAGACACCACCATTCTCAAAAATGAGCAATCTTTCTGTTGATCCATATACTAAAAACACAGACTGGAATATCCTAATACACTAATACAGCTGCCATCTCATGGCCACTAAAAGATCCATTCCCTCTTCCCAATTTCGCAAGGTGGAAAGAATGATATCATATGACCATACCAGAACAAACAGACTCAATGAAATACAAGACATTGAGAACTACATAGAAGATAGAACTTTAAGATCTCAAATATAACAACAAAAAGGCTGGTCTTTGTTCATGCATTTCACCTCTCCACCTTTCATATTCATAAATCCATATGAATAAATTGGTTCATTCTCAGAAGGAGTTATCAATCAGAGAATTGCAAAAATCCCTCCTTTTCTGTTTAAGATGTCCTCCCAACCTTCGAGACATGCTAGGCGAGGCAGATGAGTGATCCAAACTTACTATAACTATTCAAATGTGGCACCCCAGGAGTTCAGGTACCACAGTGGTACTGCCTTCCTGTCGGGGAGGGTAATGCCATGCCTGGAGACAGGAGGAATCCCTTTGGCAGGTAACCTTACATGCAACACATTCTGACTCCAGGCCAGCTACCAGAAGGAGCACCGTGAGGAGCACAGGAAAAGAGGGGTGTGACATTGTGGGCAGAGCCTGAAGTGAGAGCCGCAAGTGAGGATGCCCGCTGTGCAGCAACACCGCAAGTGAAGATGCTGCACAGCCCTGGACGGAGGGCTGGGAGAAGAGCCCAACTCCTGACAAGAGGAACTGCTGCTGACCACTCATTGGAGGAACCGCTACAGTCTCAGGAAGAGAAACACCGGGCTTCTATAAGGTTAGCAAGGGGACATGTCTGACCCAGGAGAAAAATTGGCGGTTGCAGCCGCAGGCCCCATTATGCCCCCTTACCACACGGTGGACGCAGCCGCAGGTCCCATAAATCTATCAGGCCCAGCAGTGACCGCACCACCTGCCAGCTGGCCAGACCCCACCACAGTAACTGCTCCGATAATGCCCCTATCCATGGCCTATATGCCAGGAGCGTCCTCGCTTCCACAATATTCTGGGGAGTCCCATACACTCAGTGACTTTAATGAAAGGCTCTGCAGCCTATTTAAAGTATATCCTCTGACAGAGCATCAAATGGTAAGCATTCTAATTGGCCAACTAATTGGCGCAGCCCTAAGAGAAGTAAAATCCTGGCCAGATATAGAAAAAGGTACTGTGCAGCAAATCTTTGCCAAACTTAACATCACCTTTGACACCCGCACCGTTGCAGAAATCAAAATGAAGTTTTTTGGGAGCAAGCAGAGAACACAGGATAGCATACGGGACTATGCCCTTAATCTACAGGAGGCACTGCGGGCCATCAAACAAGTTGACCCTAACATTGTACAGGATGGAGACAAGCTCTTAAAGGAGCAGTTCATTGAGGGACTCCAGTCCAGCACCCACAAGACCCAGCTACGCATCCTGGTCTTGCAAAACCCTGACCTGGACTTTGCACAATTTAAAGACAGGGCCATCTGGGTGCTGCACAAACCTCAGCCCAGCCGCACAGTGCCCCCTAGGCATCCAGCCCTCACGTACCACCAGGAGGTGGCATCATATCCTCAGGTCCCCATTGAGGCCGGCGCACAGATCCTGGATGATGATCCTTCCACAGGACTACGCCTCCAGGTACAGGAACTGACAAAAAGTGTAGCTGCACTAGCTGCACTAGCCAGGACTGTGCAGTCCCTACGTCGGAGGACGACCGGTCCTCCCCATTGTGATTGACGGGATCCCAATGAATGCTTTGTTGGACACTGGTTCTCAGGTGATGACTATGCCTTACATCCTCTATGAATGTTATTGGGCTGACACCAACATTACCCCTGGCCCAGATAGTGATTTAACAATAGTCTCAAGTAATGATCAGCCTTTGCCACAGGTGGGGTTCAAGGAGGTCACCATTAAGGTGGGGCAGGTAGAATTGAAGGCCCAAGTAATAGTGATTGTTGATATTGATCGACATGAATGTAACACTATGATGACCATCGGTACTAATGTCATTAAAAATTGTCTTGCCGAGGTTATTGTCTTGTTACAACAGGTGAAACTGCTGGTTCCAGTGAACAACGTGTCCTGCAGAAAGAAATCCGAGCTCTGGTGCAGAGACAACAGAGAGAATTATCTAGTTGAGAAATTGGATGTGTCACAGTGAGTGATCCGATACCAATTGCAATACCCCCCCACCAGAGTGAAATGTTATTATGCTGTCGGGCAGCAATAGGCCTCAGAGGTAAAGACTACCAGGCCCTGGTGGAACCTGTGTATTCAGATAGTAGGCCCACAATCCTGACAGCCAGAGGAGTGGCTGATGCCCGCAAGGGGGTACCAGTAAATGTCCTTAACTGCGGAGAGAAAGAGGTCCATTTAACCAGATATGCCACACTTGCCAAACTGTTTACTGTTGATAATAATGCAATACAGGCAACAGAACCCTGGGTCCCGTTCAACCAGGCGGAGGACAATGGCTCTGCAGGACTTTTAGAAGATTGGTGTCAGAAATTACACGTGGTTACTGACTCTACTCCATCACACCAAAAACAAGAGGCTTACTGGGTGGTCCATGAGTATGAGCGGGTATTCAGCAAACACCCACTACATTTTGGGCAGGTAAAAAGGGTTCAACATCATATCCCCATGGGAAATCATCCGCCCATTAAAGAGAGGTAGCGGCCTGTACCTCCAGCTCACTACCAATGTGCCAAAAGTATGTTATGAGAGATGAAGGAGGCTGGGGTAATCAGAGATAGTTGTAGCCCTGGGCAGCTTCATTAGTCCTTGTCAGTAAGAAGGATGGTATCATGAGGATGTGTGTTGATTACAGGCAGATAAACCACATTACATATAAGGATGCCTACCCATTACCCAGAATTGAAGAGTCATTAGCTGCTTTAAAATCTGCTAACTATTTCTCTACCTTGGATCTCACTTGTGCGTATTGGTAGGTTCCCATAGCAGGGGCGGATAAATAATAGACGGCCTTCACAACACCGATGGGTCTCTCTGAATTTAAGTACATGCCATTCGGACTGTGCAACACACCAGGAGCATTCCAAGGATGATGGAGTGCTGTCTTGGGCACAAGAATTTTGAAACCCTCTTGCTGTACCTGGACGATGTCATCGTCTTTTCCAAGACATATGAGGACCACCTGAAGCACCTGGCCGAGGTGTTCCATGCTCTGTCCAACTTTGGCTTAAAGGTAAAACTATCCAAATGTCATCTGTTAAAGCCCAACGTGCAGTACCTGGGCCATGAGGTAAGCGCCAAAGGAGTGGCACCAGACCCTGACAAGGTTACCATGATCAGAGACTGGCCAAAGCCCAGTAACGTCCATGAAGTCCGACAGTTCCTCAGGTTGGTAGGCTACTACAGAAGATTTATTAAAGACTTCACCAAGATAGCCGCATCACTACAAGACCATTCTAAGAAAACCAGGGGAAATAAGACCCCTTTTGACTAGAACGACAGACTGGAGGGATCCCTCGCTTGGTTGAAGTTGGCTTTCACAGGAGATGTGGTATTTGCCTTCCCAGAATATGACCAACCGTTTGTGCTGTACACGGACACCAGCAATGTGGAACTGGGAGCCGTGATGTCCGAGGTACAGAAAGGCAAAGAAAGGGTAATTGCCTACGCCAGCAGGAATCTTCGTCCCACCAAAAGGAACCCCAAAAACTACAGTTCCTTTAAGTTGGACTTCCTCTCCATAGCCTGAGTGGTAACAGAGAGGTTCAAGCATTACCTGGCCTCAGCAAGATTCATGGTCTTCATGGACAACAACCCGCTGACACACCTGGAGACAGCAAAACTAGGTGCTTTGGAGCATCGATGGATGGCCCGGTTGTCCAATTATGAATTTACCATCAAGTACTGGACATGGCACAAGAATGCCAATGCCGATGCGCTGTCCAGGATGAGTAGCTTATCAAAGATGGGAGAAGATTCGGAAGGACACAAAGAGATAGAGTTCCCAGCTTTCCATCACCCTGGGGCGACTCAGTATTCCCATTATGTGAGGAACAGGCGTAAGGGCAAGCAAGAAGCTACGCTGAACCCATTGCCTCATCATGGATGGGCCGATTCGCACCCTGGTCCAGATTCTCCACAAGAAAATCAGCAGCTGTGCAAAGAGAAAGGAAAACTGTTTATGTACGATGGTAAGCTGTGTCGGAGGAATATTCACCCATGAGCTGGTCTGGCAGATAGTAGTCCCAAGACAAGATGTGCCAATGTTTCTGGAAGCATACCATGATGGAGCAGGACACTTTGGATGGAAGAATTTAGAGATCCTACTTCGTGGAAGGTTCTACTGGATTGGCATGAGAAAGACCATGGAAAGTGGTGCCGAGAGTGTGGCCCATGTAACCTGCGCAGAAAGGACCGTAACAGCCAGAGGACTCGCCTGTAGCCCATAATCACGAAACAGCCACTTGAACTGGTGGCCTTAGACTACGTGAAGCTAAGACCAAGCCAGTCAGGTTATGCCTATGCTCTGACCATAGTGGATCAATATTCCAGATTCCTGGTAGTTGTGCCTGTCAAGGATCAGACAGCAAAGACAGCAGCTAAAGCCTTCCAACAACACTTCTGTCGACTACACAGTTACCCAGAGAAGGTATTTACTGACCAAGGCCCAGCCTTTCAAGTGGAAGTGTTTCAAGAATTCTGCAACCTGTATGGATGAAAGAAGATCAGAACAACGTCGTACCATCCACAAACCAACGGTATGTGTGAAAAGATAAACCAAGTGGTAATCGACCTGGTAAAGACCTTGCCTTTACATGAAAGAAACTTATGGCCAGATTTGGTAAATTTGTACAATCACATGCCAGTGAATTCCACCAACTGTACCCCAGCATACCTGATGAGAGGAAGATCAAGCAAATTACATGTTGATCCAGATGTGGGAGTCCTAACCCCAGAAACAACCTCACCAGATACAGATTGGGATACCGAGCAACAAGAGAAATACTGCCAAGTACAAGAGTGTGCAGGAAGAAGCTTGTCTCAGGCAAAACAAAAACAAGAGAGAGACTATAACCAACATGCCCCTGCAATTTCCTTGTCACCAGGTGAACAAGTGTTAAAGCGAAAAATGAAAATGCACAAAGTCGATGATCAGTGGTAAGCAGAACCATATACCATCTTACCATCAAACTTTGACAATACTAAAGTTTGTCTAATCAGCAAAGATGGAGGATAAACATTAGTGATACCTGTCTTGACTTTTCCCCAGCTTGAAATATCAGAACAAATTGTGATTCAAGACCATCCTGCAACAGAAGAGACTTTACACCAGTGGGCTCAAACAGCAAACGTCACCCCAGCAGTGGAACAAGAGAATCCACCCTCTGCTATCGGTGAATCTGTCAGACCCATGGTGAATCTAAGAAGTCACAAACATTTGCCCACTTTATCAATACAATGCAAGCCTACAAGTAGCACAGACACTAGTGGGTTCAGAACAGCAGACATGTTAGACCAGGAACTACGCAGATCTACTTGTAGTACCAGAGGTCAGATCCCAGCCCGTTATAGGGACTGCTGTCAATAATTGTTGTTATCTGTTTTAAAAATGTTTTCTCATGCTTGTTACAGGTTTAAAATGGACAATAGGGTAATGGACAGTGAATTTCCCAAAAACTGTTATTGTACATATCCATCAAATATGACAACAAGGAAGTTATGTGCCGTAAAACTATGTAATTTTTTATTGATAATACAATTAAAATGTAAGATAACATATACTAAAATCCAATAGAGGGAAACATCAGTGCAAAACACACAGCCATACAAGAAACTATAATACCACAGTGGAATGAACAATCCCAAACACAAATGAACGAAGGAAGTGTCCGAAACGCGCGTCGGGGTGCGTTACCACAGGGCACAAGCGACCCAAGGTATTTACCGCTAATAAGGTTATGATTCAGGTCCCCTTAGTGCACTCCTTGCACACTAGGTATCTTGGTGCATATCGGCAATCGTAGGTGCACTTGTGCCTCCTTATATTTGGTACTGCACTGATGCATTCTCTGATTTTATATACAGCACTTAGCACTTACTTACTCCGTTCCTGGATTCATTTGTTGGTACATACTAGTATTCCCTTAAGTATTTGTTGCACTTAGCACTTTCATTTGCATAGGATTGATTGTCCTACTGTTAGCACTTAGCATTTTTTTCAGCAACATTTGCACTAATAAGCACCTGTGGGAACATTGGGTAGTTGCTTATATGTTTTTGCACATAGCACCTTATATATAGGTACTATTTATTTATATTTTTCTCACTATCATTGTTTGATGCAAGTTGTATTAGCATTGGTATATATTTTTTTGTCACATTTTTTTAAGGGAATTAGGAAGTATAGATTTTTTTATGTAATTATTTTAGTGGGGACCTTGTGAAATTATATTGGGTATGCTATTATTTTAACATTCTTATATTGCCCTGTGGTATGGACTAATATGGTGTTTTTGTGTTTTTATGAAATATTGATTGTTAATTTTAAATTATGTAATAAAGGCAGATATAATTGCAATATAACTCCTTGTGTGGTGTCGGTCTCTGGTGAGTCTGTAATCTAGGTGTTTGGGATTGTTCATTCCACGTGGTGATGGTAATCACATAACTGCACAGAATACCTGGGACTGGTATATAAGCTGTATGGGATAAAATTAGATATATATAATATATATACAGTCACCATTTGGCATTTCTGTGTATTAATTCTATAATACCACAGTGTAATACCGTGTTACCACAATAGAGAATCCATTGCAAAATGTTTTTATAAAAATTAAACAGGGCATATTAAATCAGGATTATCAATGAGCAGAAACCAGCTTCAATAGAAATCATACTATGCCTCAAAGCAATAGGTAATTGATACATGTCCAGTTTAAATGAAAGTGCAGGTATGCATATGTCCAAATGGAGGATTAAAGTGCTTAATGTGCATGTTCTTAGTGGTGAAAGGAGTAATCCCGGAACAATTTACAGCAATATGGATTGAATAAATAAAAAAATCATTAGTGGTTCATGGGTACTATACCTGGAGATGGTGCTGACACTCCGGCGCGCGTTTCCTTGTTGTCCTATTTGATGCATTGATCCCTTTCAGAAGCGCCAATTAGGCATTCTTCTTCTTTGATGATTGTTATTGTACATAGTTGGCACCCTCAAGGTGCTCCCTGATTCTGCCCACATTGCTGGTGTGGGTAGAGCCTTGTTACTTCACAGACCTGAAGCTAAAACCGTCTGGCATGGCGAACACCGGGTCTGGATACGCCTTGTAGCCCACCCAATATCTACGTTGTGTCCTCCAATTATTAACCCTGTGTCCTCCAATTATTTGCGGCATTCACCATCCCTGCCAAATATACCGTGAGCTCTGGGGACACTGCTTTACCTGTGGGAAGAGACACCATCCTTGCTGCAGCACCACCGTCCCAGAGGACCCCTCTAAGCAGCGTCGGTCACATCTGACCGAGAACCACACGTGGCGTCACAAACTTTCCTTATTTCCCCATCCCTTTAAAGACCGTCCCTTTTACTTGGGTACCCAGGGCCACGGACCACCCTTTTAATTGCGACTGAACCTGGTACCGAGTACCCCACGGCCCTGACGGGCGACTCACAAACATTTTTTCATACTCATATGAGAGGTACTTTCCAATGTCTACACTGTGTGCAATGCAGCAACATCCTCAAAGGTAAAAAAATTTTCCAACCACACACAGAGCTAGGGATTCCAATTACAGGATTATTCACATGTGAATCCTCATACATAATCTATGCAATCAAATGTCCGTGTGGTCTGCTCTCCATGGGAGTGACCACTAAACTCATCTGAGGTAGAATCTCACAACATAAATTCTATATAATATGCAAAACCTTTCAATTTTATTCCAAAAATCATACAGCGGCACAACTTAGGTTACAGGTGCAGAATGAAACTTCAATTCCAAGGTAAGGACAAGATCACATTTAACAACTTAAGAAGAGAGAATTTTTCTGGATACACACACTCTACATCTTGGAACCTAAGGGTCTGAAAAGTGACTATGATGCCTAGTTTTCTGTGATGAAATTTGAAAATTCCTGATGTATTTTTCTTTGCTGTACAAAATAGCTAATTTGCAAACAATGGACTGCCAAATTGCTTTTCTGGTACAGTGGGGGAAATACAGTAGGTATTTGATCCCTTGTTGATTTTGCAAATTTGCCCACTGACAAAGACATGAACAGTCTGTAATTTTAAGGGTAGGTTAATTTTAACATTGAGAGAAAGAATATCAAAAATAAAATCCAGAAAATTACATTGTATAAATTATATACATTTATTTGCATTTTGCATTGAGAAAAAAAAGTATTTTATCCCTCTGGCAAACAAGATTTAATACTTGGTGGCAAAACCTTGTTGGCAAGCACAGCAATCAGACATTTTTTGTAGTTGATGATGAGGTTTGCGCGCATGTCAGGAGGACTTTTGGTCCACTCCTCTTTGCAGATTATCTCTAAATCATTAAGATTTTGTGGCTGTCACTTGGCAATTCGGAGCTTCAACTCCCTCCTTAAGCTTTCTATGGGATTAAGGTCTGGAGACTGGCTAGACCACTCCATAACCTTAATGCACTTCTTTTTGAGCTAGTCCTTTGCTGCCTTGGCTGTAAGTTTTGGGTCATTGTCTTGCTGAAACACCCAGCCACGACCCATTTTTAATGTCCTGGCGGAGGGAAGGATTATGTCACCCAGGATTTTATGGCACATGGTTCCATACATTCTCCCATTGATGTGATGGAGTAGTCCTGTGCCCTTAGCAGAAAAACACTCCCAAAATATAATGTTTTTACCTCCATGCTTGACAGTGGGGCCAGTGTTCTTTGGGTCATAGAGAGCGTTTCTCTTCTTCCAAACACTGCGAGTTCAGTTAATGCCAAAGACCTCAATTTTTGTATCATCTGACCACAGCACCTTCTCCCAATCACTCACAAAATCATCCAGGTGTCCATTGGCAAGCTTCAGATGGGCCTGCATATGTGTCTTCTTGAGCAAGGGGACATTGCTGTCACTGCAGGGTTTTAAACCATTATGGTGTAATGTGTTAGCAATGGTTTTCTTGGTGACTGTAGTCCCAGCTGCCTTGAGATTAGGCATGAGCGAAACGGGTCAGCCATTTTCAGAAGTCGCCGACCTTTGGCAAAGTCGGGTTTCATGAAACCCGACCCGATCCCTGTGTGGGGTCGGCCATGAGGTCGGCGATCTTCGTGCAAAAGTCGCGTTTCATTCCGATACCGCAAGTATCGGATATCGGCCGATATTTGCGGTATTGGAATCCATATTTATGTGTAAAATAAAGAATAAAAATAAAAAATAGGGATATACTCACCCTCGGACGCCCTGGTACTAACCGCTGTAACCGGCAGCTTCCATTCCTAAGAATGAGCTCATGAAGGTCCTTCAATAACGTCGCGGCTTGTGATTGGTCGCGTGAGCGGTCACATGAGCGGTCACGCGACCAATCACAAGCCGCGACGTCATCGAAGGTCCATCATGCGCTCATTCTTAGGAAGGAAGGCTGCCGGTTAGTACCAGGGCGCGTCCGAGGGTGAGTATATCCCTATTTTTTATTTTTATTCTTTATTTTACACATAAATATGGATCCCAGGGCCTGAAGGAGAGTTTCCTCTCCTTCAGACCCTGGGAACCATTAGTATCCCATTGCACTGCATTGGGTTTCGTGTTTCGGCCGACCCCGACTTTTTAATAGGATCGGCCAATTTCACTCGACCCGACTTTTGAGAAAGTCGGGTTTCGTGAAACCCGACCCTAAAAAAACAAAAGTCGCTCAACCCTACTTGAGATCATTAACAAGTTCCCACCCGTGTATTTTTAGGCTGATCCCTCACCTTCCTCATGAACAAAGATACCCCATGAGGTGAGGTTTTGCATGGTGTCCCAGATTGATGTCGATTGACAGTCATTTTATTTTTCTTCCATTTTCTACCTATTGTACCAACAATTGTCTCCTTCTCACCCATCGTCTTACTTATTCCCTGGCACATTTGGGGATTCAGTATATACAGTGGGGCAAAAAAGTATTTAGTCAGTCAGCAATAGTGCAAGTTCCACCACTTAAAAAGATGAGAGGCGTCTGTAATTTACATCATAGGTAGACCTCAACTATGGGAGACAAACTGAGAAAAAAAAATCCAGAAAATCACATTGTCTGTTTTTTTAACAATTTGTTTGCATATTATGGTGGAAAATAAGTATTTGGTCAGAAACAAAATTTCATCTCAATACTTTGTAATATATCCTTTGTTGGCAATGACAGAGGTCAAACGTTTTCTTTAAGTCTTCACAAGGTTGCCACACACTGTTGTTGGTATGTTGGCCCATTCCTCCATGCAGATCTCCTCTAGAGCAGTGATGTTTTTGGCTTTTCGCTTGGCAACACGGACTTTCAACTCCCTCCAAAGGTTTTCTATAGGGTTGAGATCTGGAGACTGGCTAGGCCACTCCAGGACCTTGAAATGCTTCTTACGAAGCCACTCCTTCGTTGTCCTGGCGGTGTGCTTTGGATCATTGTCATGTTGAAAGACCCAGCCACGTTTCATCTTCAATGCCCTTGCTGATGGAAGGAGGTTTGCACTCAAAATCTCACAATACATGGCCCCATTCATTCTTTCATGTACCCGGATCAGTCGTCCTGGCCCCTTTGCAGAGAAACAGCCCCAAAGCATGATGTTTCCACCACCATGCTTTACAGTAGGTATGGTGTTTGATGGATGCAACTCAGTATTCTTTTTCCTCCAAACACGACAAGTTGTGTTTCTACCAAACAGTTCTAGTTTGGTTTCATCAGACCATAGGACATTCTCCCAAAACTCCTCTGGATCATCCAAATGCTCTCTAGCAAACTTCAGACGGGCCCGGACATGTACTGGCTTAAGCAGTGGGACACGTCTGGCACTGCAGGATCTGAGTCCATGGTGGCGTAGTGTGTTACTTATGGTAGGCCTTGTTACATTGGTCCAAGCTCTCTGCAGTTCATTCACTAGGTCCCCCCGCGTGGTTCTGGGATTTTTGCTCACCGTTCTTGTGATCATTCTGACCCCACGGGGTGGGATTTTGCGTGGAGCCCTAGATCGAGGGAGATTATCAGTGGTCTTGTATGTCTTCCATTTTCTAATTATTGCTCCCACTGTTGATTTCTTCACTCCAAGCTGGTTGGCTATTGCAGATTCAGTCTTCCCAGCCTGGTGCAGGGCTACAATTTTGTTTCTGGTGTCCTTTGACAGCTCTTTGGTCTTCACCATAGTGGAGTTTGGAGTCAGACTGTTTGAGGGTGTGCACAGGTGTCTTTTTATACTGATAACAAGTTTAAACAGGTGCCATTACTACAGGTAATGAGTGGAGGAAAGAGGAGACTCTTAAAGAAGAAGTTACAGGTCTGTGAGAGCCAGAAATCTTGATTGTTTGTTTCTGACCAAATACTTATTTTCCACCATAATATGCAAATAAATTGTTAAAAAAACAGACAATGTGATTTTCTGGATTTTTTTTTCTCAGTTTGTCTCCCATAGTTGAGGTCTACCTATGATGTAAATTACAGACGCCTCTCATCTTTTTAAGTGGTGGAACTTGCACTATTGCTGACTGACTAAATACTTTTTTGCCCCACTGTATTTGCTTTGTCCATTCTGAATCTTTACAGAATATTTGTCACTGAAGAGCTATTATTATTATTATTACTATTAGGGACTACAATAGCATACCGTAATCATCATGTAGTAACCATTCTAGATAAATTTTGTGTTGGCATATACCATACTCATAAACCGATATCTTGTGCAAGTGTATACACATGTACCTTTTGCTCCATTGAAATCAACATATATTTAAAAAAATATTTTCCATCATTTATGCCATTCTTTTATTTGTCCTTTCACTGATTTTTTCATTTTCATTTAGTCATTCACAGCACAATTATTTGAGCTAACATTTCTGTTTTGCCACAGCCCATATCTGAAGAAAATCTAGATACAGGACTGAAACCTCAAAATTATGTTCAAATTGTTTAAATAAATATCTCGTTTTTGTTTACTCATTTACTTGATTGATGAGTTTTCATTTACACACCATTCATGGATTTTAACTTTAGTCAGGCATCTAAAGTACTTTCAGAGTGCTGAATATCATTGACTACTAAAAATCTGCATAAGTAGTTTTTTGTCAATAAAGACAATTCATTTTGTTTAACCCCTTTCTGACATTGAGCGTAATAATACATCCACATAGGAATCACTCACTTAGATATGGAGTCTGGTGCTGAGTCCACATCTTTCCCGGAACTTGTCAGCTGTTTTGAACGGCTGACGTGCCTTTAACAACCACAAGTGGAATCGCGATCGCCCCAGATCGAGGGAGACTATCAGTGGTTTTGCATGTCTTCCATTTTCTTATTATTGCACCCACAGTCGATTTCATCACACCAACCTGCTTGCCTATTGCAGATTCATTCTTCCCAGCCTGGTGCAGGACTACAATTATGTTTCTGGTGTCCATCAACACCTCTTTGGTTTTCACCATAGTGGAATTTGGAGTGTGACTGTTTGAGGTTGTAAACAGGTGTCTTTTATACTGATAACAAGTTTAAACAGCTGCCATTAGTACAGGTATTGAGTGGAGGACAGAGGAGCCTCTTAAAGAAGAAGTTACAGGTCTGTGAGACCAAGAAATCTTGCATGTTTTTAGGTGACCAAATACGTATTTTCCACCATAATTTGAAAAATAAATCTTGCCAAATCAGACAAGGTGATTTTCTGGATTTGTTTTCTCATTTTGACTCTCATAGTTGTGGTCTACCTATGATGTCAATTACAGGACTCTCTCATACTTTTAAGTGGGAGAACTTACACAATTGGTGGCTGACTAAATACTTTTTTCCCCACTGTATAGGTCCAGTGAAGGTTTTATTATTAATTATACAGAAACTAGATTGTGGCCCGATTCTAACGCATCGGGTATTCTAGAATATGCATGTCCCCGTAGTATATGGACAATGATGATTCCAGAATTCGCGGCAGACTGTGCCCGTCGCTGATTGGTTGAGGCAACCTTTATGACATCATTGTCGCCATTGCAACCATTATGACATCTACGTCGATACTGTGCCCGTCGCTGATTGGTCGAGACCTGGCAGCCTCGACCAATCAGAGGCGCGGGATTTCCAGGACAGACAGACAGACAGAAAAACCCTTAGGCAATTATATATATAGATTACTTTGTTTGTCGGGTGGATAGAGGTCTTTTCAATGGGCAACAGGGAGAAAGCATCAATATTGATTTGATTAAAATTTATCTTTTGCTCATTCACTTTGCTTTTTGTTCATTGATAAAATATAAACTATTAACACTTCTATTTTTTAAAAATATTCTTACTTTGCAGCATTTTTTTAAACATCTGCCTAAAACATTTGAACAGTTCTGTAGCTAGAAGTTTTAAGTTTTTAACAAGGTGAAAGCTATTTGTAAACACAGCAGCCTTTCTCCTAGTGAGTGAACAAGAGTTAAAAAATTGGATTCAAATTGGATTGTTTTTTCCCTGACATTATTTGCTGGGGAAAGAATCAGGAGACAGAAATACACATAAGATCTTTAGCCAATTAAATAAAAATTGGCGACTTTACCTGACTTTTTTTTATTGTACAGGAAATTGGGACCCTGTAGATTGCATAGGCATAAAGTTCATGATCCAAATACAAACATAATGATAACAACTAGTTGTAAATATACTCATACATTTTTAGAAGGATTTTTAGAGGAAAAAGGCACAATGCAGAGATCAAGTAAAAGATGCTCTAGATTTATTTTAGTGAGAATGCAGACATTACAGTAAAATAGACTTGGCAGGTGAGCAGACAGGTTATATTTAACTGAACATGGGAAGGATGGGCACGATTTTCAGATATTTGGGAGCCTTCAAATCATCAGGCGTCTGTTTTCCTTCAACTTAAGTTGTTCATTGTTCTTGGAATGATGGATCTTCTACCACTATCACAATTTAAGTTGAAGGAAAACACAGTGGACACCTAATAAGAGATCATATTTAGATCTGCTTTCATACTTAACTATTCAGCAGAAAAAGGGGGGGGGGGGGTAAGAAATGGCAGACAAAAATAAGAATAAATAACTTTTACTGGGTTAGATATAAAAGAAAATTACAACACAGATAAGAAAGAATCCATGATCTATTCAAATCTATTGAACAATTTGTTTATAAAAATGGAAATTGTCTCTTCAGAGAGGAAGAGGACTAAAACTCTAATGTCACCTGTAGGAAGTAACAATCCTAAAAGTCAATGTCGACCCTTGTCACATGACTTAGGATAAAAGCCAAAACCAGAATCTCAATTTGCAGACGTGTTTTTTTGTGGTGCTGCCCCTCATTAGTGCAAAGTGTGAGATCTGGTTTGGCTATGTGAGAGGGGTCTGACTGGGATCCAAGTGGTAATGTTTCTCCTTGTGGAGAGTGACATCTTGGGCATGCAAAGAGGAGGAGACTTTTAAGCTGTAATGCTCCTCTGGGAACTATACAAATTGTCTCTTCAGAGATAAAGAGGACTAGAACTCTGGTGCCATGTGTAGTGACCCAGTCCAGAGTGTGTCCATCCCTTTAAGTAATCCTGGATTGTGAGTGGCTTCTGAACACTACTGCTAACTCTCTAATTGCCCCTGTACATTATTTCCTGCATTTGTGAGCTGTTTTCTCCATCTCTAGTCACCTCCATTTTACATGCAATGCATTTCTCATTTGCTGTGTTCTGGCGCCATCTAATGGTGAAAGTGTGCAATGACTCATAATTATTGTTTTGTAAGGATCTGAGATGATAATTTGGTGTCCTATTGGTCAGCTCCTAGTCACATGGTCAATAGGAGGAGCTGTTTTCCAGGCAAGTCTAGAATGTTCTTCTTTTTTCGCCAATGTGGAGCTTACTCTTTGCCACATGGGTTTTTTTTTGCCTTCCTCTAGATCAACATGTTAGGGCATGTTAGGTTAGGCTATGGGTTGAACTAGATGGACTTAAAGTCTTCCTTCAACCTTAATAACTATGTTACTATGTTACCATGTCAATCACATTTCAGTATCTAAGTGTGAACTGTAGTTGTCGTGGACTACTCACGAGAGACTGTTCCTTATTTGTTCCAAGTTATAATTCCCATTCCTGCTGAAGTAAAAGCAACTGTTATCCCCGAGACCGGTGTGTGTCATAATTCCTTTGGTTGTGGACACCATATGGGGGTGGATAACAGGGAGCGTTCGGCCTGGTCATTACACCACCTGAAGGAAGACACAATTTCCATATTACCCAGATGAACATTGTGGCTTAAAAGTCTATTCATCTCAGCATGCTTAACATGTCACTATCCGCAAGGAGAAATGTTACCCCTTGGATCCTGATTTATATAATAATCGCTGTGTGATTTGCTGTCCAATGTGTTATAAAAACTAAACAAGTTTGTATAAAAAAATGAACATTTTACTCATTCCAGTACACAACACTTACTTTCACATTTCATACTGAGAATATGGCCAACTATACTACAAATAGCTAAATAAGAGTACAATCAGAGGCTGAATCTAGTTCACATCTTAAACACTTACATTGCTTTATTTCAATACAATTTCAACACAACGATTCCATGGCACTTTCACACACAACTTTACATAGTTCTAATTGTGGTGCAACATACGAATACCTAGATATCAAGGCTAGAATAAAAGTAGTTTTGTGCTAAACACACAAAAGGTCTATCTTCTTAGCTGCCCCTAGTAGATACATTTTTCTAAACAAGACATATCCTACTTATTGCTGATGTGGCATAATACTCTGTAAAACTGCATCTCTTACCGAGGGAACATTGAAATGAGATTATGTTAATATAAGCTATATAGTTTGCTGTGTTATTATTTCACAAACTGTGTGGTCCTATTAATTAACTTTTCCTATAAGTGTAATTTATAATAGGTCAGAGGTGTTGAGTAACTCAGTATAAGCTAGGGTGTTTTCGTTCACAATGCCTTGGGCAGAACCGCTCATACACAAGTACAGCCAACTCTGCCTTAGCTTCAGGTCCTCTTCAATTGCTTAGTTCAGTTTTCCAAGAAATTTGTATTTTGAAATGAAACCTTTATACACATCTTCCAAAATGAATGTTATGAAATATATATAATGTAATTATAATTCAAAACCACACAAATTCCCTTATAGCCAGATTTCACGGAAATAGAGACACATTTTTTGCCTGTTTTTATGACAGTAAATACCTAATAAGTCTATTGCCCTCATCTAACAATGTCCTGGATTCCTTTTAGTGCTGGTATTCATCCATGTTATTAAGGATTTGTGGCTGTGGTGCAGGTGGGTCATTTCATGCTCATACAAAACCTACATAAGGCATACATTTTAGGTTACAAAATAATCTTTGTGTTTTTGTGACAGAAACAAATTTTGATAATTATTTAATGCAAAAAATGTTTCTTATTTTGTCAAATTATATGTGTGAACTAGTCATGTTAAAAACGTTTTTAAGTGTATTAAAATCTCACTTTTCTGTAGGTAAACATAATATACTAGATGGCAGCCCGATTCTAAAGAATCGGGAGTCTAGAATCCATATATACTTTATTTATTCCAATGTAAAAATAATACAATTAATAAATAATAGTAAGAAAGAACAAAAAATGGCTGCACTCACCTGCTCTTGACAATTCTTGTTATTTAAGGTACAGTTACACAGGATCCATGAACATGCTTATGAGGGGAGGGATGAAAGACATCAGACGACAACTTTGCGTGTTGTGGCAAATGCCACAACAACGGTTCTTTGCTTAAGAACAATGTCAGGTAGTAGGAAAATAGCCAGTTAATAATAGGCAATAGTTCTTTGCAGGAATGCAGATATTAATAAATAGGCAGTTTATATTGCAGAGAAATTGCTGGGCAATAATGGACAATGTCCTTATGTGGCAAATAATAGAGCAATATACCCAATGTGGCAAAGAAGAGGTTAATAAACGGCAGTCTCTCAGTATAACAGTCAGTGAATAATAGGCAGTATATGGAGAAAACACCAAACAAAAGTTCAAAATTGGTGTGAAAATGTCACTGAACCACTTCACAACTAAATATATATAGTTTTGGTAAATGGTATTATCATTTTTTTGACGAAATTCGGCAGGAGCTTGAAGAGCAACGTCACTGGGCCCGCCTCCACGCAGTAGAAACTTGCTGTGAGGTAAAAATTCAAAAATCACACCAAAATGGCGGGCGGAGTGTGTCACAGTACGGCACGTTTCTGATTGGTCGCTCGCAGCAGGCGGCAACCAATCAGACACTGGACACTGTTGACGTCACTTATCTCCGGACATTAGCTCCGGACATTATCTCCGGACATTAGCTCCGGATATTAGCTCCGGACAGGAAGTTGGCACAAATTGCAGGAAGTAGTATTCTAGGCAATTATATATTAGATTAAATCAATTAAAAGACATACTTTATTTTTTCTTGATTATGCCCAACACTTTTCTTGCTGGCATTTTGCCAATTTTTCAATTCCACTTATTTGGATGCTACATCTGTTCAATACGTACATGTGCATAGATTTTCCAAAGGTTTTTATATTAGAAATACTGTTTTTTTGGGCATGTTATTATTTGATCTAAATAGCTGGAGTTGTAAACTTGAGAAAAACCTGCTCTGACAGGCTGAACACAAAGCTTATATTAAGAAAATAAAAAGTTTTATCAATGGTTTATGATCAATTATTATTATAGTGCTAAGATTTTGGACAAGAGACCGGTAACCTACATGCCCCCCTCCTTATAATATAATAAATCATATCACTTAAGTTTTGAAATCTTCAAAGACCCTTTAATACAAACTCAGCTTTCAAGGGAAAATACACAGTGTAGGCGTGGTGGAAAGAAGAAGTGTTACCACTAACTTTCCACCTGGCATTTTTATAGCTCTCAACCAATTGTAGATTTATTGCAGGACAAATTAGGCTACTGGACAAATCTGCATGGGACTTGACAGATTTATTACTATTGCTTTACAATTTTGCCTCAGGTTTGTTATTTGTATAACAGTTTAGGTGTAAAACATTTAAAGTCGCTGGTCGTTCAGGTCAAGAATTGTAAATACTTGTGACATATCTCAAGTGTCACTGAAGTGTCTTCACCTGTGTTTCTCTTCACATAATTGATGCCCATTTTGACAGAACAATGGAAAAAAACATTTACACAATGCATTTTCAGAATGACAGACAAATAAGGTGTCGACGTTTCTGAGAATATAGCGTGTGCTCGTGCGACTAGAAATTTTTGTATAGTGAATATTTCAACTTCTTCCAGACAGAGGATGTAAAATAATTAACACAATAGAGAAGTGAGAATACAGTATCCTTATAATATTTGATATAATTATTAGGTAACAAATAGGCAAACATGTATCAAATCAAACGTAATTTTAGCCAGTATATCGTTAATGCTATACCAATTTATCAGCATATGTTGCAACAAACGTATTGCCACATGTATATAATGATTTTCTATGCCAGCATCTACATATGTATGCATTGCATAAATGCTACTAAATTCCAGCATAAAATTATGTTGTATAATACATTGCAGATTATTTCTATTGCTACCAAGCACAAATTGTACTTATTGGTCAAGATTGAGCCTTGATAAATGGATGAATTCATAATAGCAATAATATTTACTTTTGTAATTTAAATTGTATTCCTAATCAATTATTGTCTATTATACATTTAATTTACGACCTATTTTCTTTTGTTTGAGAACATTTACAGCTCATTGATGAGCTTGTCACCCCTATGTTATCGTTGTCTTTTTTCTATACCCTATCATTACAGCAAGTATGTAGTGCGATCCTAAAAGACTAACAAAGTTTCAGGGCGTGTTTTTGTTTCTAGGGTAATATGCCTTGGGCAACACAACTATTCCATGTTAGTACATAAAATAAATCCCTTTTCAATAATGTAAAACATTCCACGTATAGACAAAGTAATGTGCATTTAGAAATATGTTTTGACAATGATTAAGAAAATAAGTATATTTCTAAGAGATATGAAGCAACTAACTGTTCTGTAGCAAAACAAGATGCATTTTTTTCTGAAATATGCCTACTAGCAAATGCAAACAAATACAAATAGTGAAAGAATGACAAGGCAGATGACAATATTATTTAATGTTAAATTAAAGAAAACTTTACAGAAAATTTCAAGATTCATTTCTATCACATCAAGGTTTTTCCATTTATATTTTTTTTAACATTCACACAACGTGCTTTATGGTGGTAAATGTATTATTTAGTTTTTAGTCAAATAAATATTGATACGTAGATTGTATTGGATTTGTGGCATATGAATACAAATGAGCTATTGAAAGAATAATGTCTAGTACCATGAATTGGCAGTAGCCTTGTAAATTTGTATGTGATCCTTTCAAGGGTCTTCAAATATGACTCCGTATTTCTGCTGAAGTTTTTGCAGGGTACTGGTCATGAGTCATAATGAATATTAATTGTCCTTGTGGACAATGGGTTGTTGTAGGAAGTCTTAAGGTACCGTTACACTAAGCGCCGCTGCAGCGATATAGACAATGAGCCGATCGCTGTAGCGTCGCTGTTTAGGTCGCTAGGAGACGTCAAACACGGCAACAGCTGAACGATGCAGGAGCAATCCAGTGACGTACTTATCGTTCTCGCTGGTTGTTAGCTCCATGAAAAAACATTGCAGGCATCCTTGCTTTTGCTGTCATACATGACGAATCACGCCGACCTGATGACCAAATAAGGTTCCAGACTTCTAGCTACGACCAGTGATGTCACAGCGGGATCCAGATCACTGCTGTGTGTCAAACACAACGAGATCGCTATCCAGGATGCTGCAACGTCACGGATCGCTGTCGTTCTCGTTCTAAAGTTGCTCAGTGTGAAGGTACCTTTACAGGCAACTCACCCAGCCAATCAGCACCCTGCTGTGCACTGAGGGAGGTTTGGCTAACATTACAAGCCATTTTAAAGCCTTTTAAAGGACATATGCACACAATTTTTTTAGTACCAATGTTATTATTAAAAACTAGATTGTGGCCCGATTCTAACGCATCGGGTATTCTAGAATATGCATGTCCCCGTAGTATATGGACAATGATGATTCCAGAATTCGCGGCAGACTGTGCCCGTCGCTGATTGGTCGAGGCAACCTTTATGACATCATCGTCGCCATGGCAACCATTATGACATCTACGTCGATACTGTGCCCGTCGCTGAATCAGAAACGTGAGATGTCTACGTCCTTTATGACATCATCGTCACTGTACCCGTTGCTGATTGGTCGAGGCCGGATTTCTACGTCGATGCTGTGCCGGTCTCTGATTGGTCGAGGCCTGGCGGCCTCGACCAATCAGAGACACGGGATTTCCAGGACAGACAGACAGACAGAAAGACAGACAGACAGAAAGACAGACAGACAGACAGAAAGACAGACAGACGGAAAAACCCTTAGACAATTATATATATAGATGTTCACAGTAAGATTAGGTGGTTAGGGTGAAGAGAAAAATAAGTGGGCTAAGATAACTGTAGATACAATTTGGAACAATATCTTAATAGCATAGACCCAGGCATTTATAGATTAATGTGCTTTCTTAGAGGGGGATAATGAGGACCAAGATTTCCACCTAGAACTGAAATCTGGTAAGGTATTATTTCTGACTGCAAAAGTCATTTCATAATTTAAGTTTAGTAAAGTCTTGTTTAATTAATCTGAAACCAGTGAGATACAGTACCTTTTCCCACATATCATGCTTCAAACATAAAGATACCAAATGTAAATGTTCGGTGAAGAATCAACAATAAGTGGAACACAATTGTGAAGTTTAATGAAACTTGTTGGTTATTTTAAATTTTTGAGGAAATTTAAAAATTGAAAAGTAGAGCGTGCAATATTATTTGTCCCCTTTAACCTAATACTTTGTTGCGCCACCTTTTGCTACAAGTACAGCTGCAAGTTGCTTGGTGTATGTCTCTATCAGTTTTGTACATCGATAGACTGAAATTCTTGCCCATTCTTCCTTGGCATCCAGCTTAAGCTCAGTGAGGTTTGATGGAGATAGTTTGTGAACAGCAGTTTGAAGTATGAAGGCCTGCTGCACAAAGTCTCCTCTTAACAGTTGTAGAGATGTGTCTCCTGCTAGAACTCTGTGTGGCATTGACCTGGTCTCTAATCTGAGCTGCTGTTAACCTGCGATTTCTGAGGCTGGTGACTCGGAAAAACTTATCCTCAAAAGCAGAGGTGACTCTTGGTCTTCCTTTCCTGGGGCGGTCCTTATGTGAGCCAGTTTCTTTGTAGCACTTGATGGTTTTTGCAACTGCATTTGGGGACACTTTCAAAGTTTTCCCAATTTTTCAGATTGACTGACCTTCATTTCTTAAAGTAATGATGGCCACTCATTTTTCTTTAGTTAGCTGCTTTTTTCTTGCCATAATAGAAATTCTAACAGTCTATTCAGTAGGACTATCAGCTGTGTATCCACCAGACTTCTGCTCAACACAACCAATGGTAACAACCCCATTTATAAGGCAAGAAATCCCAATTATTAAACCTGACAGGGCACACCTGTGAAGTGAAAACCATTTCCGGTGACAACCACTTGAAGCTCATCAAGAGAATGCCAAGAGTGTGCAAAGCAGTCTTCAAAGCAAAAGGTGGCTACTTTGAAGAACCCAGAATATAAGACATAATTTCAGTTGTTTCAAACTTTTTTGTTAAGTATATAATTCCACATGTGTTAATTCATAGTTTTGATGCCTCCAGTGTGAATTTACAATTTTCACAGTTATGAAAATACAGACAAATCTTTAAATGAGAAGGCGTGTCCAAACTTTTGGTCTGTACTGTACATCGTTAAATTAATAGAATGCTTGTAGAGGGCAGCAATGGAATACTTTACTTGTGGAGTTACTTTTTTTATTAAATGATCTTTATTTTATAACATGGCCAGATATAACATACAGTGCCTTGCGAAAGTATTCGGCATCCTGGAACTTTTCCACCTTTTCCCACATATCATGCTTCAAAGATAAAGATGCCAAATGTAGATTTTTGGTGAAGAATCAACAACAAGTGGAACACAATTGTGAAGTTGAACGAAGTGTATTGATTATTTTACATTTTTGTGGAAAATCAAAAACTGAAAAGTGGGGCGTGCAATATTATTCGGCCCCTTTCACTTAATACTTTGTTGCGCCACCTTTTGCTGCGATTACAGCTGCATGTATGTCTCTATTAGTTTTGTACAATGAGAGACTGAAATTCTTGCCCATTCTTCCTTGGCAAACAGCTTGAGCTCAGTGAGGCTTGATTGAGATCGTTTGTGAACAGCAGTTGTCAGCTCTTTCCAGAGATTCTCGATTGGATTGAGGTCTGGACTTTGACTTGGCCATTCTAACACCTGGATATGTTTCTTTGTGCACCATTCCATTGTAGATTTTGCTTTATGTTTCGGATCATTGTCATGTTGGAAGACAAATCTCCCTCCCAGTCTCAGGTCTTTTGCAGACTCCAACAGGTTTTCTTCAAGAATGTTCATGTATTTGACTCCATCCGTCTTCCCATCAATTTTAACCATCTTCCCTGATGCTGCTGAAGAAAAGCAGGTCTAAACCATGATGCTTCCACCACCATGTTTGACAGTGGGGGTGGTGTGTTCAGGGTGATGAGCTGTGTTGCCTTTACGCCAAACATATCATATGGCATTGTTGCCAAAATGTTTGATTTTGGTTTCATCCGACCAGAGCACCTTCTTCCACATGTTTGGTGTGTTTCCTAGGTGGCTTGTTGCAATCTTTAAACAACACTTTATATGGATGTCTTTGAGAAATGGCTTTCTTCTTGCCATTCTTCCATAAAGGCCAGATTTGTGCAGCGTACGTCTGATTGTTGTCCTATGGATAGACTGTGCCACCTCAGCTGTAGATCTCTATAGTTCATCCAGAGTGATCATGGGCCTCTTGGCTGCATCCCTGATCAGTCTTCTCCTTGTTTGAGATAAAAGTTTAGAGGGACAGCCGGGTCTTGGTAGATTCGCAGTGGTATGATACTCCTTCCATTTCAATATGATCGCTTGCACAGTGCTCCTTGGGATGTTTAAAGTTTTGGAAATCATTGTGTATCCAAATCCAGCTTTAAACTTCTTCACAACAGTATCACGGACCTGCCTGTTGCAAACCTTGGTCTTCATGATGCTCTCTGTGCTTCAAACAGAACCGTGAGACTATCACAGAGCAGGTGCATTTATACGGAGACTTGATTACACAGAGGTGGATTATATTTATCATTATTAGGCATTTAGGACAACATTGGATCATTCAGAGATCCACAATGAACTTCTGGAGTGAGTTTGCTGCACTGAAAGTATAGGGGCTGAATAATATTGCACGCCCCACTTTTCAGTTTTTGAATTCCACAAAAATTTAAAATAACCAATACATTTTGCTTAACTTCATAATTGTGTTCCACTTGTTGATTCTTCACCAAAAATTTATATTTGGAATCTTAATGTTTGAAGCATGATATGTGGGAAAAGGTTGAAAAGTTCCAGGGAGCCGAATACACTGTATTTAAGGAAAAACTTAACAGTCTGTGCATGCCCAGTCCTTGGCAATGATGGTGCCTGCATGAGATTTTGGTCAAAGGAAGCAGTAATCTGTCAGTCATAGACCTGAGGCAGGCAGAGCAGGGATAATATCAGGACTTGCAGGAGGATGCCAAGTGCAACATCTAGCCACACTGCAATTACGCATCATTAGCATAAAATGTCCATGGCTGAATAATCTGACTCAAAACACCTTAATAGCAATGCCTTTAGTTAAGAGTCCAAAATCCTGGTGACCAGTCCTCTTCAAAGGGTACATTCACACATGGCAAATAATAAGTGGATATGTGCTGATTATTACAGCAGCTCTGAGCATAAGATTCTCACAATCTCCTTCACACCCTGCAGAATAAATTCACAACATAAATTAATATTGGGGATTTGAAATTCACAGCATTTCCATAAATACTGCCCGTAAGACGCAATGGATGAAATGTGCGGCAAACAGCACTTTGTCGTAACCAAATCCCCAGTGCCGTCTTCACCAGTGTCATGGGAGTGTACTCGAAAGTTTACATAACTATTGGGCTATGTCAATTGTATGCAATCTATGTTAGTCAGCGCTCCTCTACTCATTCAGTAGAGAGAATGATATATCTGTTAGCACTCATTGTACAAAAAGCCTGAGCGCTTGGAAATGAGTATAATTTCTGTTCAGACAAAGCTCATGAACATAATTTATACTGCTTTCATTCTGGCTTCCCAAATAAATTAATATGAAATGATAGACAACTATCTATAGTTATGTTGTTGGAGAAGAAACGCCATCTTGTATGGACTTGCTAATGACTTGAGTAGTTACACAATCATAATTGCTTGTAACTGTTAAAAGACTGTAAATTTGGCCCAAGCTTGCAAAAGGTAATATAGTCCAGGTGTGATTTGCAGGTAGAGCCTCTCAGACAGACTCTCACTTTCTTCATTGTGACAGCTTGGTTAAACTCTTCGTATTTACAATCTTGACAAATTGTTACCGCACCTGGGCTGTAATTTATCAGATTTATGGGAAATGCCTTTGAGGTTTCAGATTGACTCTTTACCTCATAAGAGTTAGATTTTATCAGAGCAGTGAGGAGCAGTGTTCAAGAATACAACTCACAAGAACAAATGGTTACTTCAGACAGCTGTGAACCTTGCTACACCCAAGTGACCCAGAAGACCTTATCAGCATTTAACCTGCAAGTAAAACAATTTTCCTTGGTGTAAGTTTTAATGGCTTCTGAGATATTTCACACCAAATAAAAGTGCTTTAGTTGTGTCTTTCAGAGATAAAATGTCAGAAGGATGGTTTTATATCTCTGCACAGACCGTTGCCGTATAATATTGGTTTGCAGTAAACTGACAATTTCCTTGGAGGCTAGGTTACCATTTACTTTATTAGGGCTTGTGCTGATGACAGTACTTTCAGTCTGAGTGTGATCTGATTAAACATTGGATCTATGTCATTCATTGGGGCTGTGCACATGTCAGAATTTTTCTTCAGAGTCAGTCCAAGGAAAAAATCATTGCATGCACGACTTGTATCTGATGTTTGGATCACAGTCTGCCATATAAGTCGATGGGTCCATGGAAAAAATCGGACCACACTGATATAATGTTTTGCATCTTCTCATTTGAGAAAATCAAATCTTACTCTGACCTCATGTTGTTTAAAATCTGGTCAGAGTCTGATTTACAAACTACGGCTGTGTGAGAACCTAGCCTTGGTACTACCTATCTATCTATCTATCAAATTCAAATTCAAATTCAAATTCAAATGAGCTTTATTGGCAGGACTAAGTACATGTTAGCATTGCCAAAGCATATGGTAAAAATACGGGGGTGGGGGAGGGGGGCATATAGAGGTCCAGGGAATATCAAATTCCTTTTAGAGGATAGGGGATGTTTCCAGGGTGGGGTATAGGAGTCCATGACATATCGGGCTCTTTAGTCGGGGGATAGGGATATGTCCAGTGTTGGGGTACGGGAGTCCATGACATATCAGGCTCCTCTTAGTCTGTGGCAGGCACTGACATATTCCGCTGCTACGGCCACTGCACTTTCCTCTTCCCCCAGTATTATTGGCAGTTTCTCTTCCTCCTCCTTGGAGGTGAAATCTGGGAGGAGATCAGACAGTCTCTTGAAGTGAGTGTCCCTCACTGCGGAGTATTTGGGGCACCTCAGCAGGAAGTGGGCCTCATCCTCCACGGCCTCCTGGGGGCACTGCTGGCAGAGTCTGTTCTCTCGAGGCTTGTAGTTCTGTCGGTGCCGCCCGGATTCGATGAGTAGGCTGTGGGCGCTCAGTCTGTACCGGCTCAGGATCTGTCGATCTTTGGGGTTTTCTAGTTTCTCTAGATATGGGGCCAGTTTGTACTCCCTCTGTAGATTCCGGTATATTGTCAGTTTCTGGGATTTGTTTATGTCGTTCCTCCAGATGCTGAGATATTCCTCTTTGACTTTGTGTACCATTTTCTGGATTTCACCTTTTGTCAGGCCATGGAGGTTGATGGCTTGGTCAGACTGGCTTTGGGTACTTTTCCTTGGGAGGCTTCCTGAGGCTTCCTGGTGTAGGAAGGCTTTGTGATGGTAGGAGCTGGGACTGCTACTATCTATCTATCTATCTATTTATCTATTTATCCCATATCTATCTATCCCATATCTATCTATCTATCTATCTATCTATCTAGCTATCCCATATCTATCTATCTATCTATCTATCTATCTATCTATCTATCTATCTATCTATCTATCTATTTATCCCATATCTATCTATCCCATATCTATCTATCTATCTATCTATCTATCCCATATCTATCTATCTATCTATCTATCTATCTATCTATCTATCTATCTATCTATCTATCTATCTATCTATCCCATATCTATCTATCTATCTATCTCATATCTATCTATCTATCTACCTATCTATCCCATATCTATCTATCTATCTATCTATCTATCTATCTATCTATCTATCTATCTATCTATCTATCCATCATATATCTGTCTGTCCGTCTGTCTGTCTGTCTGTCTGTCTATCTATCTATCTATCTATCTATCTATCTATCTATCTATCTATCTATCTATCTATCTATCTATCCCATATCTTTCTATCTATCTATCTATCTATCTATCTATCTATCTATCTATCTATCTATCTATCTATCGATCTATCTATCTGTCTATCTGTTGCACAATTAAAACTGTGGCTATCTATCACTATTTTTTTCTTTTAATTACAGCATACATGTTTCCCAAAAATAAATGAGGCAGGGTTTAAAAAAAAAAATAATGGTGCACTTTCGCTTTGATAGTGGTTTGCGCACAATGCCACACCTTTTAGCCTGCATACCCACTGACAAGTTCACCATGACATGACAGTCTGATCAGAATGTTAAGCTAAGAACCTCACATTCAGTTTTGTAAATTTTTGCTTAGTGACATTAGATCAATGTGTTATATTTGGATGTGCTGTTCATGTCTTTTTTCAGGTCTCTGGACCCGTTGAAGCATGGAAACGCGAAATGGCCATCTTCCACTTCATCCTGTCCTAGCACCCTCCGTATACCTATGCACCTGACCATCTGATATGAAAGTCATGCAATAAAGGATTGAAATTTCACATGTCTTTGTGAGAGCTGCATACTTTTTCTTTGTTTGAAGTTTACATGTGGATATATACAGAGCTGTCAGGCTGATATATAGCTCTTCCCCTGGCTCACCCCTCTGGACCTGGTGTTTGGGCTACGCCCCTTAGTGCTGCTATCCTGGAATCCTGTGACACACATATATACAGTTATGGCCAAAAGTGTGGGCACACTTGAAATTGTTCCAGAAAATGATGTATTTCTCCCTGAAAATTATTGCAATTACACGAGTTTTGTTATACACGTTATACACATGATATACACATGTTTACTTCCTTTGTGTGTATTGGAACAACACAAAAATACTAAAAAAATGCAAATTTGTCATAATTTCACACGAAACCCCAAAGATGGGCCAGACATAATTGTTGGCACCCTCAAATTAATATTTAGTTGCATCTCCTTTAGAAAAAATAATTGCAATCAATCACTTTCTATAACGATCAACAAGCTTCTTAAGGTACCGTCACACTAGACGTATCGCTAGCGATCCGTGACGTTGCAGCGTCCTGGCTAGCGATATCGTCCAGTGTGACAAGCAGCAGCGATCAGGCCCCTGCTGTGATGTCTCTGGTACGGGAAGAAAGGCCAGAACTTTATTTCGTCGCTGGCTCTCCCGCTGACATCGCTGAATCGGTGTGTGTGACACCGATTCAGCGATGTCTTCGCTGGTAACCAGGGTAAACATCGGGTTACTAAGCGCAGGGTCGTGCTTAGTAACCCGATGTTTACCCTGGTTACCATCGTTAAAGTAAAAAAACAAACACTACATACTTACCTACCGCTGTCTGTCCCCGGTGCTGTGCTTCTCTGCTCTGGCTGTGAGCGCCGGGCAGCCGGAAAACAGAGCGGTGACGTCACCGCTCTGCTTTCCGGCCGCTGTGCTCACAGCCAGACCAGAGAAGCAGAGCGCCGAGGACAGACAGCGGTAGGTAAGTATTTAGTGTTTGTTTTTTTACTTTAACGATGGTAACCAGGGTAAACATCGGGTTACTAAGCGCGGCCCTGCGCTTAGTAACCCGATGTTTACCCTGGTTACCGGCATCGTTGGTCGCTGGAGAGCTGTCTGTGTGACAGCTCTCCAGCGACCAAACAGCGACGCTGCAGCGATCCGGATCGTTGTCGGTATCGCTGCAGCATCGCTTAGTGTGACGGTACCTTTACACTTCTCAAGTGGCATTATGAACCACTCCTCTTTTACAAACTGCTCCAGGTCTCTCATATTTGAAGGGTACCTTCTCCCAAAAGCAATTTTAAGATCTCTCCAAAGGTGTTCAATGGGATTTAGATCCAGACTCATTGGTGGCAACTTTAGAACTCTCCAGTGCTTTGTTTCCATCCATTTCTGGGTGCTTCTGGAAGTATGTTTGGGGTCATTGTCCTGCTGGAAGACCGATGACCTATAACATAAACCCAACTTTATGATACTAGGCAATACATTTTGACCTAAAATCCTTTGGTTTTCTTCCGATTTCATGATGCATTGAACACAGTCAAGGCACTGCCAGAGACAACAAAACAACCCCAAAACATCTTTGGACCTCCACCATATTTGACTGTAGGTACTGTTTTCATTTCTTTGTAGGCCTAATTCTGTTTTTGGTAAACAGTAGAATATTGTGCTTGACGAAAAAGATCTTGTCTCATCTGTGCACAAGATACTTTCCCACATTTACTCATGTACATTTTAAAAAACTGCAGTCTAGCTTTTTTATATCTCTGTGTCAGCAGTGGGGTCCTCTTGAGTCTCCTGCCATAGCATTTCATTTAATTCAAAAGTGGACTGAAAGGTCGTGATGTCAGTGATGCACCCTGAGCCCGCAGGACAGTTTGAATTTCTTTGGAACTTAAAAATAATAATATTCTTTATTTTTATATAGCGCTAACATATTCTGCAGCGCTTTACAGTTTGCACGCATTATCATCGCTGTCCCCAATGGGGCTCACAATCTAGAACTTGATTCAGGCTGCTTATCCACTGTCTGGTCTATTCTGCGTTACAACTTTTTATAAATTTTTCTCTTGATGAATTCCTTTGTGAAAGTCATCAGCGAAATACATGTCAGGAAATTAGCACGGGTCTGAGGTATGTAATATTATTCCATATACATCATGCCCTATATGAATATCATTGTTTATTTCCTCATCTTTGTAATATACTGTCAACTACTCACACCTTGATATCTGAACATGTGATCATACACTCTAATTTGGGTGGTGGGATATATCATTATTACTGTGATGACAGAAAAACGACTGGCACATTCACCCAGGCATACAGACATTAGCCTTCAGTAAGTGTTCACATTTGGACAGGGAGGTCAGGGACCCATCTGATTAATGAGACCACCTTGACGATGGTTGATGGGCTCACACTATTTGGCCAAGTTCTGTGCTAAGCGTCTCTCAAATATTTTTCCTAATGTTCAAAAGCCATTTTGCTATTCTTATTTCATGTATTTCATATTAGACATGCTTTAGCATGATAGAGTGCAACCTTTTTTGTATATTGTATATGGTGGTAGCTGCTCCTGGTATGCACTTATTCACACTAGTCTGGATGTGCCAGTCATTTTTCTGTCATTTCTATGTTAGCTTACTGACTGAGCACTCCTCCCTTCACCATGTGGTTTTTAATTACATCTAATCACACTTGGTTCCGGCCAACCTATATGTAGGCTTCGCTGACAGAGGTGTCCACATGTACCCAGGCATACAGACATTAGCCTTCGGTTAATGTTCACATTTGGACAGGGAGGTCAGGGACCCATCAGATTAATGAGACCACCTTGACGATGGTTGATGGGCTCACACTAATTGGCCAAGTTCTATGCTAAGCGTCTTTCAAATATTTTTCCTAATGTTCAAAAGCCATTTTGCTATTCATGTTTCATGTATTTCATATTAGGCATGCTTTAGCACGATAGAGTGCAACCTTGTTTTGTATATTATTACTGTGATACTTACCTTGAGAGATCTCTGACAGCACTATTGCACTTTATTCATATTTTGCATGTTTACGTCATCTGCTACATTATACAGTTAGGTCCATATATATTTGGACAGAGACACCATTTTTCTAATTTTGGTTAGAGACATTACCACAATGAATTTTAAACAAAACAATTCAGATGCAGTTGAAGTTCAGACTTTCAGCTTTCATTTGAGGGTATCCACATTAAAATTGGATGAAGGGCATAGGAGTTTCAGCTCCTTAACATGTGCCGCCCTGTTTTTAAAGGGACCAAAAGTAATTGGACAATTGACTCCAAGGCTATTTCATGGGCAGGTGTGGACAATCCCTTCATTATCTCATTCTCAATTAAGCAGATAAAAGGCCTGGAGTTGATTTGAGGTGTGGTGCTTGCATTTGGAAGGTTTTGCTGTGAAGTAAACATGCGGTCAAAGAAGCTCTCCATGCAGGTGAAACAAGCCATCCTTAAGCTGCAAAAGCAGAAAAAACCCATCTGAGAAATTGCTACAATATTAGGAGTGGCAAAATCTACAGTTTGGTACATCCTGAGATAGAAAGAAAGCACTGGTGAATTCATCAATGCAAAAAGACCTGGGCGCCCACGGAAGACAACAGTGGTGGATGATCGCAGAATAATCTCCATGGTGAAGAGAAACCCCTTCACAACAGCCAACCAAGTGACCAACACTCTCCAGGAGGTCGGCGTATCAATATCCAAATCTACCAAAAGAGAAGACTGCATGAAAGTAAATACAGAGGGTTCACTGCACGGTGCAAGCCACTCATAAGCATCAAGAATAAAAAGGCTAGGCTGGACTTTGCTAAAAAAAATCTAAAAAAGCCAGCACAGTTCTGGAAGAACATTCTTTGGACAGATGAAACCAAGATCAACCTCTACCAGAATGATGGAAAGAGAAAAGTATGGCGAAGGCGTGGTACAGCTTATGATCCAAAGCATACCACATCATCTGTAAAATACAGCGGAGGCAGTGTGATGGTTTGGGCATGCATGGCTGCCAGTGGCACTGGGTCACTAGTGTTTATTGATGATGTGACACAGGACGGAAGCAGCCGAATGAATTCTGAGGTATTCAGAGCCATACTTTGTGCTCAGATCCAGCCAAGTGCAGCAAAACTGGTCGTCGTTTCATACTACAGATGGACAATGACCCAAAAACATAAAACCAAAGCAACCCAGGAGTTATTAAAGCAAAGAAGTGGAATATTCTTGAATGGCCAAATCAGTCACCTGATCTCAACCCAATTGAGCATGCATTTCACTTGTTAAAGACTAAACTTCAGACAGAAAGGCCCACAAACAAGCAGCAAGTGAAAATCACCGCAGTGAGGGCCTGGCAGAGCATCAAAAAGGAGGAAACACAGCGTCTGGTGATGTCCATGAGTTCAAGACTTCAGGCAGTCATTGCCAACAAAGGGTTTTCAGCCAAGTACTAAAAATGAACATTTTATTTAAAATTATTGAATATGTCCAATTACTTTTGGTCCCTTTAAAAACAGGGTGGCACATGTTAAGGAGCTGAAACTCCTAAACCCTTCATCCTATTTTAATGTGGATACCATCAAATGAAAGCTGAAAGTCTGAACTTCAACTGCATCTGAATTCTTTCGTTTAAAATTCATTGTGGTAATGTCTATAACCAAAATTTGAAAAATGGTGTCTCTGTCCAAATATATATGGACCTAACTGTATATTCTGCCCTTTGTACTCTTGACTGTGTATGCATAGGTGCACCTTATATTAATCACCTATACTATATATTGTATTCTTACTAAAGATTTAGTGATCATAATATTTTTATGCACTGGGGCACTTTATTCATAACTGGGGCACTTTATTCATACATAGTGCTATTTGGAGTACATTTATATATGTGATGGTTTTATTTTCCCTTGTGCCATCTGTGGCGATAGTAGATATATGCATGATGTAATAAGTCTACATAAGACCCTCTTACCATATTTTTGTGTATGGTTCTATTTAAGCATTTTGTCATGCTTCTTACTTTTTGTAGTTATATATAATTAATAGAAGTGATTTACAAGATTTCATTATGTGGGTCATGTATCTTTTGTAGGTAACTAACTTTTTGATTATGTTGCTCACTATGGACAAAGGAACATCAAGATCTCTGGCGATGGACTTGTAACCTTGAGATTGTTGATATTGTTCAACAATTTTGGTCCTCAAGTCCTCAGACAGTTCTCTTCTCCTCTTGCTGTTCTCCATGCTTAGTGTGGCACACTGAAAAGATTGAGTCAACTTCTCCCCTTTTTATCTGGTTTCAGGTTTGATTTTCATATTGCCCATACCTGTTACTTGCCAAAGGTGAGATTGAACAAGCTTCACAGGCTTGAAGCAAAGAGGTTTACCAACAATTATGGAAAGTTGCCAACAATTTTGTCTGGCTCATTTTGGGGGTTTTCTGCTAAATTTTGTCCAACTTGCCCTTTTCTCTCTGTTTCTTTTGTGTTCTTCCAATAGATACAATGGAAATAAACATGTGTATAAGAAAACATGTGTAATTGCAATAATTTTCTGGGAGAAATATATAATTTTCTGGAACAATTTCAAAGGTGCAAACACTTTTGGTCAGGAATGTGTGTATAGTGAAGGAAATAATTATTTGATCCCTTGCTGATTTTGTAAGTTTGCTCACTGAAAAATACATGAACAGTCTATAATTTTGAGGGTAGGTTAATTTTAACATTGAGAGATAGAATATCAAACATAAACTCCAGAAAATCACATTGTATATAAAATATATACATTTATTTGCATTTTGAATTGAGAAATAAGAGTTCTGGCTCCTACAGAACAGTTAGTTCCTCCTAATCAACTCGTTACCTGCATGAAAGACAGCTGTCTTACATAGTCAGTTATAAAAGATTCCAGTCAACAGACTCAATCAGTCAGACTCTAACCTCTACAGCATGAGCAAGACCAAAAAGCTTTATAAGGATGTCAGGGACAAGATCACAGACCTACACAAAGTTGGAATGGGCTACCAAACCATAAGTAAGATGCTGGGTGAGAAGGACACAACTGTTGGTGCAATAGTATGAAAATGGAAGAAATACAAAATGACTGTCAATCGACATCGATCTGGGGCACCATGCAAAATCTCACCTCGTGGGGCATCCTTGATCATGAGGAAAGTGATAGATCAGCCTAAAACTACATGGGGGGAACTTGTTAATGATCTCAAGGCAGCTGAGATCACAGTCACTAAGAAAACCATTGGTAACACATTACGCCATATAATACCATAACCAGATTCCTTGCATCATGTTCTCACATGCTTTATGCATTTAATAGCCATCTGTGACTGTACTGTTACATACTTAGGCTAATAACTGGTTCATGCAGCATTACATGAACACCCGATCCTTACACTATGGCTGGTCCAAACAATGAAAGCAATTATTACCATCCACTTTTCGTGTCTCACCTGTTTCCTCATAGATTGCAAGCTTGCGAGCATGGCTCTCATTCTTCTTGGTATCTATTTTGATCTATGTGTTTATTGTTATGCTGTAATTTCTATTGTCTGTACAAGTTGCTTCTAAAATGTAAAGTGCTGCAGAATATGACAGCGTAATAGAAATATAATTATTATTACTATTATTGTTATGATTATTATACAATCCTGCAGTGCCCGCAAGGTCCCTCTTCTCAAGAAAGCACATGTGCAGGCCCGTCTGAAATTTGCCAATGAACACCTTGATGATTCGGTGAGTGATTGGGAGAAGATGCTGAGGTCAGATGAGATAAAAATTGAGGTCTTTGGCATTAAGTCAACTCGCTGATTTTGAAGGAAGAGAAATGCTGCCTATGACCCAAAGAACACTGTCCCCACTGTCAAGCATGGAGGTGGAAACATTATGTTTGGGGTGTTTCTCTGCTAAGGGCAATGGACTACTTCACCGCATCAACACGAGAATGGATGGATCCATGTACTGTAAAATCCTGAGTGACAACCTCCTTCCCTCCGCCAGTACATAAAAAATGGGTCGTGGCTGGGTCTTTCAGTAAGACAATGACCCAAAACATACAGCCCAGGCAACAAAGGAGAGGCTCAAAAAGAAGCACATAAAGGTCATGATGTGGCCTAGCCACTCTCAAGACCTTAACCCCTTCCCGACCTGTGACGCCACGTATGCGTCATGAAAGTCGGTGCCAATCCGACCTGTAACGCCTATGTGGTATCATGGAGGGATTGCATCTCTGCAGATCGGGGGAAAGGGTTAACTCCAATTTCACCCGATCTGCAGGGACAGGGGGAGTTCTACTTTAGCCCAGGGGGTGGCTTCACCCCCCCATGGCTACGATCGCTCTGATTGGCTGTTGAAAGTGAAACAGCCAATCAGAGCGATTTGTAATATTTCATCTATGAAAACTGGTGAAATATTACAATCCAGCCATGGCCGATGCTGCAATATCATCGGCCATGGCTGGAAATGCTGATCTGCCCCCCCAACTGCAACCGATCTCCTCCCCAGTCCTCCATCCTGTGCTCCGCTCCCCTCTGTCCTGTCTGCTCCCCCCTCCTCCTGTTCACTCCCCCCGTGCTCCGATCCCACCCCTGTGCTCCAATCATCCCCTGTGCTCCGATCCCCCGTGCTCCGATCTCCCCCCTCATACTTACCAAACCTCCCGGTGTCCGTCCGTCTTCTCCATGGGCGCCACCATCTTCCAAAAGATTTTTTATTTTCACGGCTCTGCGTTATAAACTTCTGTGAAGCATTTGGGGGTTCAAAGTGCTCACCACACATCTAGATAAGTTCCTTGGGGGGGTCTACTTTCCAAAATTGGGTCACTTGTGGGGGGTTTCTACTGTTTAGGCATATCAGGGGCTCTGCAAATGCAGCGTGATGCCTGCAGACCATTCCATCAAAGTCTGCATTTCAAAACGTCACTATTTTCCTTCTGAGCCCCGACGTGTGCCCAATCAGTGGTTTACCCACACATATGGGGAATCAGCGTACTCAGGACCAAGTGGCCAACAAATATTGGGGTCCATTTCTCCTGTTAAAATGTGAAAATAAAAAATTGCAGGCTAAAAAATAATTTTTGAGGAAAGAAAAATGATTTTTCATTTTCCCGGCTCTGCATTATGAACTTCTGTGAAGCACTTGGGGGTTTTAAGTGGTCACCACCCATCTAGATAAGTTCCATGGGAGGTCTAGTTTCCAAAATGGGGTCACATGTGGGGGAGCTCCAATGTTTAGGCACACAGGGGCTCTCCAAACGCAACATGGTGTCCGCTAACAATTGGAGCTAATTTTTCATTCAAAAAGTCAAATGGCGCTCCTTCCCTTCCGAGCCCTGCCGTGTGCCCAAACAGTGGTTTACCCTCACATTTGAGGTATCAATGTACTCAAGAGAAATTGCCCAACAAATTTTAGGATCCATTTTTATCCTGCTGCCCATGTGGAAATGAGCAAATTGTGGCTAAAATAATTTTTTTGTGAAAAAAAAGTACTTTTTCATTTTTACAGATAAATTTGTGAAGCACCTGGGGGTTCAAAGTGCTCACTATGCATCAAGGTACGTTCCTTGGGGGGTCTAGTTTCTTAAATGCGGTCACTTGTGGGGGAGCTCCAATGTTTGGGCACACAGGGGCTCTCCAAAAGCAACATGGTGTCCGCTAAAAATTGGAGCCAATTTTTCATTGAAAAAATCAAATGGCGCTCCTTCCCTTCCGAGCCCTGTCGTGTGCCCAAACAGTGGTCCCCCCCACATATGGGGTATTGACGTACTGAGGACAGATTGTACAATAACTGTTGGGGTCCAGTTTCTGTTTTTACCCTTGGGAAAATAAAAAAAATTGTTGCTAAAATTTAATTTTTGTGACTTAAAAGTTAAATGTTCATTTTTTTCATCCATGCTGCTTCTGCTGCTGTGAAGCACCTGAAGGGTTAAAAAACTTTTTGAATGTGGTTTTGAGCACCTTGAGGGTGCAGTTTTTAGAATGGTGTCACTTTTGGGTATTTTCAGCCATATAGACCCCTCAAACTGACTTCAAATGTGAGGTGGTCCCTAAAAAAAATGGTTTTGTAAATGTTGTTGTAAAAATGAGAAATCGCTGGTCAAATTTTAACCCTTATAACTTCCTAGCAAAAAAATGTTGTTTCCAAAATTGTGCTGATGTAAAGTAGACATGTGGGTAATGTTATTTATTAACTATTTTGTGTCACATAACTCTCTCGTTTAATAGAATAAAAATTCAAAATTTAAAAATTGCGAAATTTTCAAAATTTTCGCCAAATTTCCATTTTGTTCACAAATAAGCGCAAAAATTATCGACCTAAGTTTACAACTAACTTGAAGCCCAATATGTCACGAAAAAACAATCTCAGAACTGCTAGGATTCGTTGAAGTGTTCCTGAGTTATTACCTCATAAAGGGACACTGGTCAGAATTGCAAAAAACCACCAGGTCATTAAGGTCAAAATAGGCTGGGTCATGATGGGGTTAATTTCATAGAAAACTTATGGAGGGAGTTGACGCTCTGAGTTGACAGGTGACAGCTTCAAAATCTTAATGATTTAGAGATGATCTGAAAAGATGAGTGGACCAAAATTCCTCCTGACATGCGCACAATCCTCATCATCAACTACAAAAAATGTCTGACTGTTGTGCTTGCCAACAAGGGTTTTGTCACCAAGTATTAAGTCTTGTTTGCCAGGGGGATCAAATACTTATTTCACAATGCAAAATGCAATTAAATGTATATAATTAATGCAATGTGATTTTCTGGATTTGTTTTTATATTCTATCTCTCAATGTTAAAATTAACCTATCCTTAAAATTATAGACTGCTCATATTTTTGTCAATTGGCAAACTTACCAAATCAACATGGGATCAACCAATATAAGACATAATTTCAGTTGTTTCACACTTTTTTGTTAAGTATATAATTCCACATGTGTTAATTTATAGTTTTGATGCCTTCAGTGTGAATTTACTATTTTCATAGTCATGAAAATACAGAAAAATCTTTAAATGAGAAGGTGTGTTAGGGCTAGCGGAACGCACCAAATAATAAGACAGATAGAGTATGGTGCGTTCGCAGCCCGGGGTCCACCGTGCAGAGATGGAACCTGCTGCCAAGTAATGACGGACTATATGGCGGTACTCATAAGTATACACACGTGGGTTAAACTTCACCCAGCGTGAAGGAAGCGATCCTGTTGCGTCACAGGACCGCGGTACCGCACATAGAGCGTGAGCAAGTAGTCAGCGAACTCAACCCCAACTAGGATTGAAGTCCGATTAGACCCTTGCTGGCACAACACCGCAACTGGGTGTGTAAGGAAACTAAATAACAATATTAAGGCACAAGAGTGCATGCGGTGCCGCACTGACGAACGCCACTAACCACCCAGGCTTGGGTAAGGAAAGCACAGAGGAAGTGCACGGCGCCGTACTGGCGGTCACAGCAACTGGACGCTGTAATGTGTGATTCGTGCTGTAGGATAAGTCGGGCGCTAGATAGCAACCATACACCTTCCGCGAACAGACATTCAATAGGGTAGGGGTATCCAAGGACGACTTGCACTCACAACATACACACATTAACAATTGTACACTAGCGCATGGCCGTGCGGTCATGCGCAGTTTATATAGTTGCAGCACAGGAAGTGGCCAAAGAAACTTTGCCCTTCCAAGACCTGCCAAGAGGACCAATGGAATGTGCTGCAGAGCCTGAGCACATGACCCTCTATCTCCAACAGGAGATCTTGCCCTGGGCATGCTCAGTGTGTGCAGACAAGGACTTAGTCCCAGAGAAGTCCGCTCGCTGCTGACCAGCACTGGCTTTAATGGCAGAAGCAGAAGAAGCAGCAGTAACTCTCTGTACAGAGTGAGACTGAGCAAGACGCTGGGACCGACGTCCCTGCTGAGCAGACTCCACTGCGGCTGGATAAGAATGGGAGACTGCAGCGGAGATGGCTCGAGATTCCCCCTGTGCAGAAGCGGGAACTCGAGACCTAACAAGGTGTGTCCAAACTTTTGGTCTGTACTGTATATACAGCTATATGAAAAAGTTTGGGCACCCCTATTAATCTTAAGCTTAATGTTTTATAAAAATTGTTTTTTGTAACAGCTATTTCAGTTTCATATATCTAATAACTGTTGGACACAGTAATGTTTCTGCCTTGAAATGAGGTTTATTGTACTAACAGAAAATGTGCAATCTGCAATCAAACAAAATTTGACAGGTGTATAAGTATGGGCACCCCACCAGAAAAGTGACATTAATATTAAGTAGATCCTCCTTTTGCACCATGGCTAATACGAAATAGGACATCAGAGACAAAATTATAGGCCTGCACAAGGCTGAGATGGGCTACAGTACAATAGGCAAGCAGCTTGATGAGAAGGCAACAAGTATTGGCACAATTATTACAAAATGAAAGAAACACAAGATGACTGTCAATCTTCCTCAGTCTGGGGCTCCATGCAAGATCTCACTTTGTGAGTTAATGATGATTCTGAGAAAGGTTAGGCAGTAGTGATGAGCGAGTATACTCGTTGCTTGGGTTTTCCCGATCACGCTCGGGTGACCTTTGAGTATTTGTTATTGCTCGGAGATACAGTTTTCATTGCCCCAGTTGCATGATTTACGGCTTCCAGATACGCTGAGTACATGTGATGAATGGCTGTTTGTTAAGAAATTCCCACATGTATTCAGCGTATCTGGAAGCCATAAATCATGCAACTGAGGTGATGAAAACTATATCTCCGAGCAATAACAAATACTCAGAGGTCACCCGAGCGTGCTCGGGAAAACCTGAGCAACGAGTATACTCACTCATCAATATTAGGCAGGAATCAGCCCAAAACAACATGGGAGGATGTGGTAGATGATCTGAATAGAGTTGGGACTGTAGTCTCAAACATTACCATTGGTACCACAAAACAACGTAATGCATTAAAATCCTGCAGGGCACGCATGGTCTCCCAGCTCACACCAGCACATGTCCAGACCCGTTTGAAGTTTGTCAATGACCATCTGGAGGATCCAGGGGAGTCATGGGAAAAGGTCATGTGTCAGATGAGATCAAACTAGAACCTTTCGGTATCAACTCCATTTGCCGTGTTTAAAGGAAGAAAAAGAATGAGTACAACCCCAAGAGCACCATACCAACCATTAAGCATGGTGGGGGAAATATCATACTTTAGAGATGCTTTTCTGCAAAGGGGACAGAGCAACTGCACAGTATTGAAGGGAGGATGGCTGGGTCATGTATCGTGAGATTTTGGCCAACAACATACTTCCCTCAGTATGAGCATTAAAGATGTGTTGTGACTGGGTCTTTGAGCATGACAATGACCAGAAACACACAGTCTGGACAACTAAAGACTGGCCCCGTAAGAAGCATTTCAAGGTCCTGGAGTGGCCTAGTCAGTCTCCAGACCTGAGCCCAATAGAAAATCTTCGAAGCTCAAACTCAATGTGGCCCACAGATGCTGACAGCAACAATGTTGCCCAAAATCTGAAATATCTTGAGAAGATCTGTAAGGGCAGCATGGTGGCTTAGTGGTTAGCACTGCAGCCTTGCAGCGCTGGCGTGTTGGGTTCAAATCCCACCAAGGACAACATCTGCAAAGAGTTTGTATGTTCTCCCCGTGTTTATGTGGGTTTCCTCCGGGCCCTCCGGTTTCCTCCCACATTCCAAAGACATACTGATAGGGAATTTAGATTGTGAGCCCCGTTGGGGACAGAAAAGATAATGTCTGTAAAGTGCTGCAGAATATGTTAGCACTATATAAAAAAATAAAGAAGAAGAATAAAGATGGAGTGAGCCAAAGTCCCTGCTGCAGTGTGTGCAAATTTAGACAAGAACTACAGGATACGTCTGACCTCTGTAATTGCAAACAAAGGTTTCTGTACCAAATATTAAGTTCTATTTTTTATTGCATCAAATATTATTTTATGCAATAAACTGCAAATTAATTATGTATACATAATACAATGTGATTTTCTGGATTTTCTCTAAATATTCAGTCTCTCTCAATTGAAGTGTTCCTATGTTAAAAATTACAGACTTCTCCATTGTTTGTAGGTGGGAAAACTTGCAAATTCGGAAGTGTATCAAATATATATATTTTTTTTATGGTTAACCCCTTACCGGCATCGGACGTACTATACCGTCCGATGCCGGCTCCCCTGCTTTGATGCAGGGCTCCGCGGTGAGCCCGCACCAAAGCCGGGAAATGTCAGCTGTTTTGAACAGCTGACATGTGCCCGTAATAGGCGCGGGCAGAATCGCGATCTGCCCGCACCTATTAACTAGTTAAATGCCGCTGTCAAACGCAGACAGCGGCATTTAACTACCGCTTCCGGCCGGGCGGCCGGAAATGACGTCATCGCCGACCCCCGTCACATGATCGGGGGTCGGCGATGCTTGTGAATGGTAACCATAGAGGTCCTTGAGACCTCTATGGTTACTGATTGCCCGTCGCTGTGAGCGCCACCCTGTGGTCGGCGCTCACAGCACACGTGCAATTCTGCTACATAGCAGCGATCAGCAGATCGCTGCTATGTAGCAGAGCCGATCGTGCTATGCCTGCTTCTAGCCTCTCATGGAGGCTATTGAAGCATGGCAAAAGTAAAAAAAAAAAGTTTAAAAAAATGTGAAAAAAATAAAAAAGCATAAAAGTTTAAATCACCCCCCTTTCGCCCCAATCAAAATAAATCAATAAAAAAATATCAAATCTACGCATATTTGGTATCGCCGCGCCCAGAATCGCCCGATCTATCAATTAAAAAAAAGTATTAACCTGATCGCTAAACAGCGTAGCGGGAAAAAAATTTGAAACGCCAGAATTACGTTTTTTTGGTCGCCGCGACATTGCATTAAAATGCAATAACGGGCGATCAAAAGAACGTATCTGCACCGAAATGCTATCATTAAAAACGTCATCTCGGCACGCAAAAAATAAGCCCTCAACCGACCCCAGATCACGAAAAATGGAGACGCTACGAGTATCGGAAAATGGCGCAATTTTTTTTTTTTTAGCAAAGTTTGGAATTTTTTTTCACCACTTAGATAAAAAATAACCTAGTCATGTTTGGTGTCTATGAACTCGTAATGACCTGAAGAATCATAATGGCAGGTCAGTTTTAGCATTTAGTGAACCTAGCAAAAAAGCCAAACAAAAAACAAGTGTGGGATTGCACTTTTTTTGCAATTTCACCGCACTTGGAATTTTTTTCCCGTTTTGTAGTACACGACATGCTAAAACCAATGATGTCGTTCAAAAGTACAACTCGTCCCGCAAAAAATAAGCCCTCACATGGCCAAATTGACGGAAAAATAAAAAAGTTATATCTCTGGGAAGGAGGGGAGCGAAAAACGAACACGGAAAAACGAAAAATCCCCTGGTCATGAAGGGGTTAAAGCAAATTAGCATGTTATTGCTATTTACATTTCTTCTTTTACTCTCATCATTAGCAATCTCTTAAATAGTTTTATAGAGATTGCTACAGTTTGCTTCTCAGCAGTTCAATTTGCTGACAAGAAAAAAAGAAAATAAACTAAAATGAAAAAAATAAATAGGAATAATTAGGCAATATAGTCATTTCCGTTTATTCCCCTGCACATATTTACTTATAATATGCATTTCATGAATGGTTAAATGTGGATATACATTTCTTTAGAGAAGTAATGTGCAACTATCTTGAGCTAAATCATTCCTGCAGTTTTATTGAGAACAGCTCAATGAGCGCCATATGCATGAGAAGAATTTATATTTGTCTAGTTAGTTTGGGGCAGGGGCCAAGTAGCTTGTCATTACTGAGATCAGTGTGGTATGACAGGATTGTGGAGAGCAAATTATATGGTTACAGATGAACACTAAAACTGAGCTTCCTGGCAAAGTGATTTATACCACTTTCAATAGAAGGCGAAATATTCGTGAAGCACTAAAAATGTCCTACGACATGAAAGACATGAAAGGGAAATTAAAGGATACATTTCAAATTGATCCTGAAAAAGCATTGATCTGCCGAGAATTCACTTCCTACTTTTCACTTTAATACAACAGTGTCAGATTCCAATCCTTCCTGCATTATCTGAGCTTATCGTCAGGTTTAAAAAGTTTTCTCATGAACCAAAATTCCAATGATGTAAGTGCTGCAAAATCTCTTGAAAAAAATACTAAAATATGTTATGCATTCCATAGAAGGCACCATGTAAACCAAGAAAAACCAAGAAAAACCCACCTGCCAGTCTCTGCAATGTTTAAATGGTCGCTGTATTTCAGATAACTTAATCTCATTTGGTAGATAATTTGCTAAATAGACATTTTCCAAATCACTTTTTATTTTAAATATTATCTTACTTTAAAAAAAATATCCCCAGGTGCCAGCCCCTTGGTGTCTCCCTTCTAACTAGCTATCAACAGTTTTTTGACAAGTGTAATCCATTTTAACAGCTAAGACGCCAAGACTGATTTCAGAAAGTGTGGACAATCTTTGCTCCTGATTTCCAGTCTGTTAAACTGCATACAAGCAAAACAGAGATGGACTTTCGGCCGCCCTTGGACAATAACAAGCACAATGCATTTTGGAAAGGTGGGAGCAAAGAAGTTCTAGCACATATGGTGGTGGCAGATTGCTGATAATGAAGTAAAGGATGGGGAAATATGTTTAAGTTTAGGAGAATTAAAACTATTCCTAGACATATTAGACTGATAGGGTTCATACACCAAAAGCAGTTTTACCTTATTGTGGGAATTAAAGGCAGCACAATCAATCTTTCACTTGGATTAAAGTGAAACGACTGAAAAATTAAGCTAATGAAACAAAAAATGAACAATTGCTTGTTTAAAGCTACATTACAACATAAGGCTAGTGTTGAAGTTGGTGCTAATATTTTAGCAGTGACAGGGAGTTTGACTTGTGTACAATCAGCATCTAAAGTAAATGATACTATTAAAGAAATATAAAAGTCCACTGGCGCTTGACAGTGTAGCCTGATCTTAGCTGCCTAGCTTGGTGGACAACTACCACCTGTTGTCTAAAAACCTAAACAAAAAATAAAAAAACATATATCCAAATGGCGCTTAGGGCTACAGGATGCAAGGGAGCACAATTACTTGAATAGATTCTTGTTGTCAAGGACCAGATACTTTGCGATTTAGCGGTATGTACGTAGGATTTGCGGTGAAGATGTTTGTATAAGGAGACAATGATATAAATGGTAATGGAGAAAAAAAATATTAAATATAAGCATAAAAGCACCAACACAGATAACTAAAAGTATAAGGTACATTGATAGTATCTAAAAACTGAGATAAAGATGTTATTTATTGCATAGAATGCCCTTACAAGAAGAAATATGTAGGAAACACTAAGAGACCACTCTCTAAAAACTAGGGGAACATATAAAGACCATCTCCAAAAGGGAAAACCTCACTGCACGGCAGATTCATTTGAACTTCTACACCCCAAAACTCTACGGGCCATCATAATGAGGATCAATCCATCATGATACCGACCATGGCATCCTCATAGATATTTCTGACAGACTTCTGCGAGAGCACAGCGCTCATCCACCTCCATGTGAAGCTCCAGCACTGGTCACTGGATCAGATTCCTTCATCACGCCGGAGGTTTAGTTATGGCTTATACTGAACTCGCACACTTCAAGGATCTCTGTACCACACACAGCGACAGATCCCCAGTGACTTCACATCGAGTTTCCTACTATTTGATTTTGTCTCTGCACCTCTGCTGTTACTTAGGAATTGCAAGAAGTGCGTGGAGTGCACCTCTTACATAATCATAGACACAGGTATATTACCTTATACGTTTAGTTATCTGTTTGGTGCATTTGTGCTGATATTTACTTTTTTTCTACATTACCATTTACATCATTGTCAAACATCTTCTCCTTCACCACAAATTCCTATGTACATACTGCTACACCCGTAAGGTATCTTGTCCTTGACAGCAAGGATCTAATCAAGTAATTGAGAACCCTTCCATTCTGTAGCCCTAAGCTCCATTTGAATAAATTATACTATTATTAGATTGTATTTTTGATTTCTAAAATCATACTCAGAATTATAGATGATCAGATTGATTCATGGAGAATTGAATTTGAGTCACATTTCCTGAAATTTGAAGGTCTCCATAAATTTGAAAAGTTTAAGTTTCACACAAAGGCTAATCATGACAACTGCACCAGGCGGACTTCCCCATAATGCTCTGCAGATATTACAGCACAAGGTCTAGAGCAGCCAGTCACGGTGGACTATCACAGCCAGTATAAAAGTTGTGGTCTGGCCAAGAAAGGCTGTTTTATGCTTTTACAGCATAGAGATAGGAGCTCAGAGAGCAAAGCTCATTCCATCGGGACAAAAAAGCCCAAATAGTTTTTTCCTTGTAGTACTGCACCAGTGTTTTAGAACATTGAGATTGAAAGAGAGATTAGGCAGGTGGCAGCAGCAGTGCCGGTATAGTTGACTAAAGGTATGGTGTATCTATTCTGCTGTACTTCAAATATCATTCTTTCTCAGATGCTATAAAAAAAGAAAAAGCAGATTGAATACAGTAATGGCGGACCCCAACATGTTCTACACACCGTTCCATGGCAATTGGACTACTTCAGATTTGCCATGAATAAACTTGACGAAAATCGATGTTTTGGAAAAAAAATGTTGAATTTGAATATCATTGGTTCACAGAACATTGTGAGATGTTTCATGGTTGTTTCAATTTTGATTGACACCTAATGTCATCTATCCACTGGTATTTTTTAGTTAAATTGTATATAACCAGGTTATAGGTAATAGTTTTTTAAGGTGTTCATCCAATTACCTTCTATGCAAAATATCCTTGTGATTACTGCACACAGATGCTCACGCCTCAGTGGTCCAGATAGTTCACACATCCTCCAGGGAGTTGCAAACACCAAAGTACAATTTTTGCAACATAACTAAAATACTTATTTTTATTTTCATATCCTAATCTGCCTATTGTTGTACTTTCTATTATGAAATCAGATTAATAATGGGCTACAAACAAGTTCTATGGATTAAAGGGACTTTGTGTTAAATTTGCCCTGAACTATTAACTGCCATCAGATTGAGCATGTAAGATTAATATGATATTTAATAATATAGGCTATCAATGTCTGATCGGTAGGGGTGCGAAATCTGACACCCTCACCGATCAGCTGTTCATGTTGTCGTCAGCTGCCAGAATTCCTCAATTGTGGAGCTGCACAGCTGGACAATGAATATCAGCCCCTTATTCAATACTGAGACGAAGGAACTTGGCGGCACTCACCGGTCTTCAAACAGGTATCTTTATTGCTTCACGGCACGGGGGTACAAACAAGAAAAGAGCAGCAGGCTTTTGCCTGCTGCTCTTTTCTTGTTTGTACCCCCGTGCCGTGAAGCAATAAAGATACCTGTTTGAAGACCGGTGAGTGCTGCCAAGTTCCTTCGTCTCACTGCTGTTTCGCTTATACTCGTTGTTCCGGCTGGAGCACCGCAGGTCTGTCGGCTGGCTAGCAACTGTGGATTCTGGGAGCCTTTGTCGTGGTAGTGGTGGTACGGTCAGCTGTTCACTCCTGTTTGCATAGACCTTATTCAATACTACCTGTGCAGTACCTGGCCTCCTGCCATTATTACCAGAAAACTCTTTTAATAGTCATCAAGGTTGTGCGGCAGTGGTTATAAGTATCCTTGCTGTTAGCATGCCCTTTCTGCCTATATGTAATCATTTGAAAACAAACACCATACCTGACTGGTACTGGAAGCTGATGACATAACTTTAATTTTAACTGCCTAGATGCCATGGTCAATAGCAAATACAATATGATACCAGGGTAGCATGACATTTTTCTAGCTGTGTGTGTGTGTGTGTGTGTGTGTTTGTGTGTGTGTCACTAATGTTCCTAAATCTGCCATCTTAGTGCTTCTCTTATGTCTTTTAAATATGTCTCAAGAACATAGCAAAACATTAAAATGTGTACAAAAGTAGTCAAGTGTGTTTTTTAACTTGAGATTAGTACAACCATAGGGTGGCCTTTGTAGCATATAATTAGTTCTGTCAAAATTTCCTCCTGAGTATGCCCCACCAACAACTATGGGGCTCTTGAGCACTGATGTGCAACTTGATCTGTAATGCTTCACAGGGCTACCACCAGGAATTTCAGGGCCCCATACTGGCAACATTTTCTGACCCCTTGAGACTCTAACCCAACTCCTCCTCCACCTAGCTCTGCCTACATACCTCGAACCTTCCACAGTCCCAGGGTATGTGCACACGTCAGGATTTCTTGCAGAAATTTTCCTGACAAAAACCGGACATTTCTGCCAGAATCCGCATGCGTTTTTACCGCGAATTTACCGCGTTTTTCACATGTTTTTGACGCGTTTTTGGTGCGTTTTTGGTGCGTTTTTTCCCAAATGCATAGAATTGCTGGAAAAACACAGAAAATCCGCAAAAATAATGAACATGCTCATTTTTTTACCACGATGCGTTTTTTTCGCGGAAAAAAAACGCATCCATGTGCACAAAACATGCAGAATGCATTCTAAATGATAGAATGCATAATGTATGCATTTTAATGAGTTTTTATAGCGTTTTTAGCACAAAAAAACAGGAAAAAAACGCGAAAAAACCTGAACGTGTGCACATAGCCCCAACGTCCACTCACCAATATATATTAAAAGTTCCCATTGAACTTCATATCACATACATAGCCATGAGCTTTTTTATAAGCCACCACCATGACAAGGTCGACTCTTTTGATAGGACCTAGTCTACTTTAACCTGTTAATCATTTGTTAAATTCCCAATACTCTCTTTAGGTATGTCTTAATTTATTTATCTTTAAGGGAATCTGTCACATACATTTTTTTAAATGATCATTATAACCATATACAAGGGATAAATACCGTTACATGATAGCGGGACTTCATATTAACACAGTATAGTGATCGAATAATACCGCATATAAGGAACAAATACCACCACACCATGACCAGACCACATATTACCATCACATAGAGACCAAATAATATCACATACAAGGAACAAATACCACCACACCATGAGCAGACCACATGTTACTACCACATAGTGATAAAATACTACAATACTGATTGTTAATAAAAAAACATAACATAACACAATATTACCATAAGTGCCATTATACACAGGAGCTCTGTGCATAGTATACAGTGTACAGTGAAAGTGAGCAAGTGATGCAATGACTCACCAGTGACATTATACACTGAAGCTTTTTATATAGTTTTAATGTACAGGGGCTGTATATAGTGTCAGTGTACGGGTAATAAAGTGATCACGGGTGACATTATACATAGGAGCTCTGTATATAGTTTCAGTGTACAGGTCATACAGGGATCATCGGTGACATTATACACAGGAGCTTTGTATATAGTGTCAGTCTATAGGTAATACAGTGATCACCAGTGACGTTATACACAGGAGCTCTGTATATAGTGTCAGTGTAAGGTAATACCATGATCACCAGTGCCATTAAAAATAGGAGCTTTGTATATAGTATCAGTGTACATGTGATACAGTAATCACCAGTGATGTTATACCCAAGAGCTCAGTATATAGTGTCAGTGCACAGGTAATACAGTAATTAGCAGTGACATTATGCACAGGAACTCTATATAAAATGTCAGTGTATTGTGTCAGTTTACAGGTAACACACTGACTCACCAGTGACTTCTCTATTTGAAGTCCTTCATCTTCGCCATTATTCTTCATCCAGCGCAGATTGCCATCACTTCTTCCAGCCACAACTTGTCTCTACAGAAAATGAAACAGTTATTTAGAGCACCGCTTCCAGAACACATTCACCACTTTTTTCCAATTTCTAATCTACATCAGTTGAACAAAAAGTGACATAATGCCACCCTGCACAGTAACAGGATGACCTCCTAAATTCATAATTTTCTCTCCTCCGCCCTCAATTCATCATTTGCTGTTCCCCATCCCCAGTTTCATTTCATAATCATTTACTCTGCTCCACCTCAAGTCTCAATTAATAATCATTTGTTGACCCCACCCCACTTGTCTCAAATCATCATCATTTAATATCCTCCCCACCCAGTCTAAACTCATCATCATTTACTTTTCCCCACTGCCAAGTCTCAATTGATATTCATTTACTCCCCCATCCACAGTCTCAATTCAACATTTGCTGTTCCCCACTCCCATAACCTCAATTCATCATCATTTGCTCTCCCCATTCCCCAGTCTCAATTCATAATCATTTGTGCTCCCCCAACCCCCAGTCTCAATTCATCATTTGCTGTTCCCCAATCTCGTAACCTCAATTCATCATCATTTGCTCTCCCCATCCCCAGTCTCAATTCATAATTATTTGCACTCCCCCAACCTTCAGTCTCAATTCATTATCATTTGCTCATCCCCATCCCCAGTCTCAATTCATAATTATTTGCGCTCCCCCAACCCTCAGTCTCAATTCATTATCATTTGCTCATCCCCATCCACCAGTCTCAATTCACCATCATTTGCTCTTCCTCACCCCCAAGTTTCAGTTTATCATCATTTTCTGTACACAATTCCCTTTCTCAATTCATCATTATTTGTTCTGCCCCCATCTTCGCGTCTGAACTCATCTTCATTTTCTGTTCCCCACCACTGCATTCACACCAGTTTATATCCCAGTTCATACTTTTGGGTGTTTTTCAGTCTCTTTGCATCATGTTCATGTAAAAGGTGTGGCCTGCCTTTCCTTGAGCTGGGCATCACATTGATGTGGTCTCCCATGACTGTGTCCCCTTGTTGTGCCCAGTCCTTCTCAGCCCTTGTCCACATGCATGTTACTTGACAAATAGTAAGCTTTTCAATATTAGAGTTAGGACTGTCTGAATTATGATCACCATGGAGTGGTGGGATGGCTTTTACATTTTATTGATAAGAAAATGTTAACTAAGTATTGTATGTTATTTTCATTCACTTTGCTGTTTATTTATTTACGGCAGGGTACTTAATCATTATGTTTTTGTCTTTGTTTTTTTCAATTAATCATCATTTGCTGTTCTCACCCCCAGTCTCAACTCATTATTATTTGCTCTCCCGCATTCCCCAGTTTCAATTCATCATTATTTGCTGTTCCCCACCCCCAGTCTCAACTCATCATCATTTAATCTCTTCACCCCCATCTTCAATTCATCATTTGCTGTCTCCCGTTCCCACCCCAATTCATCATTATTTTGCTCCCCGTCCCCACCCTCAATGCAGCATAATTTACTGCACCACATCCCCCACCCTCAGTACATCATAATTTGCTGTCACTGCCCCACCACTCAATACAGCATCATTTACTTTTCCACGTCCCACACCCATGTAATTAATTTCATTCACATTTTGTTTTGCATACTTACCTCTTATACGATCCCCTGGAGCTCCACTTCTGGTGTCCAGCATGCATAGATGTCAGGCCCCATACACAAGTAAAGGCAATAATGCCCTGATTCTTCAAATCAGTTTTTATCAACTCTAGTCCTAAAGGTCCACTTACATGTGATGTTTGCAGGATTTCCTTAATATTGCACAGGTGAGAGAATCTGTGGAAATCTTTGATGTCTTGATAATAATTCCATTGCTTGTGCAATACTCAGGAAATTCTGAAAGCATCACCTGTTGGGGGGCCATGAGTTGGAATGTCTGGTATTGAGGAATACTGCTCTAGATAATTCCCCATAAAGAAAAGCTATTTTAACCAGTCTCGTAATTTACAGATTATTTGCTACAATTACATGTATATGTTTGTGTATCATTTTGTATCAAACAAATTAATTGTCAGTAAAGTAACATTGTGGTGATATCAAAGGGTTGACTCATTTTTTGAACATCCTTTTTTTATATGAGCAGAATAGGGAAATGAACCAATGGTCAATTCAGTAGCAAGAATTGATTTGTTGGTATTTTTCCTGTACCAAAAACTGAAATTTGGATCTTGGATAGAATAACCTTTAAATGTCTTGTTTTGACCATCTGCGATAGGATATAAAATGTACAAAAACTAAAGTGTTATCACTTATATATAGCATAATGCAGAATAGAAACTTGTAGAAAGCTAAATACCTACAAGAGGACATATGTTTGGAAAAGCAACTATGTTCATCAGTTAATTACCTTGAGCATACAGCAGTATTCAGATTTATAACTTGCTTTAAAACCACCCCTCCTCAGCTTGCAACCCTGTGTTGTCTCCCCATTTGTGCAGGTGGAGCCTCATTGCAAATAGAGACAAGACTAATGACATGTTTATTAGGTTGTCAAAACCTCCCCTGTTTAGAGAAGACTCACCCAGCTAAACAAAACATTCTGCTTCCTATTGGATTACTGGCTTTACTCCTGTTGAGAATCTCAGCAAAGTGCTTGATGAGGCATAAAATGATGATTAATTAATTTACTGCACAGTTGATCATCAAACTGAGAGGTTTATGATTCACACAGCGGTCAATGCTCCCACTTCAATATGCAGCAGCATGAGCAGGTCTGGCAGTGGCCCATCGCTGCCTTTATTGTGACCTATTGTATGGAAAACTGAAACATGATTGTTCATTTTAACAATAAACTTAGAAACATATTAAACTACATGTTAATAAATAAAGGAAAATGCATGGAAACAGCAACTTTTTAAATATATGCCTTTATCACAGTACAATTTCTCATAAAATAAGTGCGGATGTAATTGCTAATAGGCTGTTGTAGATTGCCAATATTGAATCTGGCTGAAGATAAATTAGAACAAAGCATTATATGTTTATTAATATAAATCTGCCAGTAAAGACTGATCACTTTAATGAACTCCTAAATATGTTGCTTACCAATTGAACAAGAATTTAAAATTTGATTTATTCTGGAAATACATAAAAACAATTTTTGGGGGTTCAAAGCCATATTTCTGAAGTCTAATCTGGTGTTTTTTTTCTTTTCCCTCAGACTCATCAACAAATAAGGCATGCACCTTGTTGATTCATCTATACCCTAGAGTGATGTGAACAGTCAAACTTGGCCAATAAAAGAGTTTTCCGTTTTGGAAAAAACAACTCCCGGCTGCACTTTGTTTTAAAAAAAACCAAACTGTTCTTTACTCACCTTACCCGAGTTCAACAACCAGTCTCTTTTATCTCTTCCAGCTTCTGCAGTTGTCTGTGGAACTGATACCACGTAGATAATGCTGCAGCCAATCAGTGTGCTCAGAGTCTTTAAGCTGCTCATACTTTAAACATATTAATTCTTCACCAGTGGTATGACATTTTGCACCAAAAATATCTAGAATAAAAATTATTTATTTACATAGCGCCATTGATTCCATGGTTATGTACATTAGGGATTACATAGAAAATACAAATATTACTTACAGTAAGCAAACTAACAATAATAGGCAGGCACAGAGGGAAGAAGACACTGCCCTTGCGGGCTTACATTCTACAGGATGATGGGTAAGGAGACAGTAGGCTTGGGGGTTTCAGTGGTTCCAGTGGTGTTGAGGTGGAAGGGTGGTCTTTGCAGGTTGTAAGCTTTATCGAAGAGATAGGTTTTCAGGTTCCAAATTTGGTGGCTAATCGGATGTGTTGTGGCACATAATTCCAAAGGATGGGGGATATTCAAGAGAAATCTTGGAGGCGATTATGTGAGGAATGAAAAAGTGTGGAGGAGAGAAGGAGGTCTTCAGAGGACAGGAGATTATGTGAGGGAAAATATTGAGAGATTAGGTTGTAGATGTATGGAGGAGAAAGGATAGTTTTGTAGGTCAGTGTTAGTAATTTGAACTGGATACGCTGAGAAATTGGGAGCCAATGAAGAGAATTGCAAGGGGGAAGCAGGGGAGTAGCGAGGAGAGAGATGAATTAGTTGGGCAGCAGCGTTAAGGATGGACTGGAGAGGTGCAAGAGTGTTGGGAGGTAGTGAACAGAGGAGGATGTTGCAGTAGTTGAGGCGGGAGATTATTAGGGCATGCACAAGCATTTTAGTATAATGAGGATTGAGTAATGGACAAATTCAGGAAATATTTTTGAGCTGGAGGCGACAGGAGGTGGTGAGAACTTGGATGTGCAGCTTGAAAGACAGGGCAGAGTCAAGGGTTACTCCAATGCAGTGGATTTCTGTTACAGTGGAAAAGTGTGATATCATTTATTCTGATGGATAGATCAGGTAGATAAGATATATGGAAGCGAAAGGAGAAGAAGGAGGATATGGCTGATAGATACTCTGGGATTGTGGACTGCAGAGGGGAGACATTTTGGCCAGAGAGATAAATATGAGTGTCATCAGTGTACAGATGGTACTGGAAGCCAAAGGACTTTCAGTTGTCCTAGGCCAAGGGTGTAGACCGAGAAGAGTATGAGTCCTAGAACAGAAAATTGATGGACTCCAAAAGAGAGAGGGCGGGATGAGGAAGTAATGTGGGAATAGGAGGCGCTAAAAGTGCAGTTGGTAAGATATGAGGAGATCCAGGATAGGGCAAGGTCTTTGATGCCAAAGGAAGAGAGGATGTGTAGTAAAAGGCATCCTAGAAAATAGGAAAAATTGAGAATGCTTGGCGCATAAATTGACCAAGTCATGTGTACCCAGCATGAATTGGCCAATTTATGCCCTAAGCATTCTCAATTTTTCTTATTCTTTTAGAGCAGTAATGTAATTTGTATTTCATATATTTCATGTATGCATGCTATAGCACTTCAGAGTGCAACTTTATTTGTTTGTTATATGTGGAGGTGGTTACTCTTTTCCGTACTTCTACACATCTGGTTTCTATTTGGAAGTGATGGTCAGTCAATTGTTAATTGTATGCACAGACTCTCTGACTGAGCAGACTGGGCACTCCATCCATCAGCCTCTTGGCACTGTTAATTCTAACAGGATCCTATCTACCCACATAAAAGCAAGCTTCAGCCTAGGATAGGAACCATATTAAGTAGGTTCCCAGCAATGAGAATCGCCTTATCGCAGCTGTTGTGTACACATGAATTGGCAAATTTATGTGCTAAGCATTCTCAATTTTTCCTGTTTTCTAGAGCAGTAATGCAATTCATATTTTATATATTTCCTTTTTTTATGATATAGCACTACATAGTGCAACTTTATTTGTTCGTTATGTAAGGATGTGGATACTTTTAAGGTACCTTCACACATAACGATATCGTTAACGATATCGTTGCTTTTTGTGACGTAGCAACGATATCGTTAAGGAAATCGTTATGTGTGACAGCGACCAACGATCAGGCCCCTGCTGGGAGATCGTTGGTCGCTGAACAAAGTCCAGAACTTTATTTCATCGCTGGACTCCCTGCAGACATCGCTGGATCGGCGTGTGTGACACCGATCCAGCGATGTCTTCACTGGTAACCAGGGTAAACATCGGGTAACTAAGCGCAGGGCCGCGCTTAGTAACCCGATGTTTACCCTGGTTACCAGCGTAAAAGTAAAAAAAAACAAACACTACATACTTACCTACCGCTGTCTGTCCCCGGCGCTGTGCTCTGCACTCCTCCTGTACTGGCTGTGAGCGTCGGTCAGCCGGAAAGCACAGCGGTGACGTCACCGCTCTGCTTTCCGGCCGCTGTGCTCACAGCCAGTACAGGAGGAGTGCAGAGAAGCTGAGCGCCGGGGACAGACAGCGGTAGGTAAGTATGTAGTGGTTTTTTTTTTTTACTTTTACGCTGGTAACCAGGGTAAATATCGGGTTACTAAGCGCGGCCCTGCGCTTAGTTACCCGATGTTTACCCTGGTTACCCGGGGACTTCGGGATCGTTGGTCGCTGGAGAGCTGTCTGTGTGACAGCTCTCCAGCGACCAAACAGCGATGCTGCAGCGATCCGGATCGTTGTCGGAATCGCTGCAGCGTCGCTTAATGTGAAGGGGCCTTTAGTTTGTGCCTGTACACACCTTGTTTCTGTTTGGAAGTGATAATCAGTCTTTTGTTATTTGTATGCATAGACTCTCTGACTGAGCACTCCACCCATCAGCCTCTGGTGGTTTTAATCCTAGCAGTATCCTATCTACCCACACAAATGCAGGCTTCGGTTTAGGAGAGCATTCAGTTTACGTAGGTTCCAAGCAACGAGAATGGCCTTATCTAGGCTCCTGGATGCACATGAATTGGCAAATTTATGCGATAAGCATTCTAAAGTTTTCCTATTTTGTAGAGCATTAATGCAATTCGTATTTCATATATTTCATGATTGCATGCTATAATGCTACGAAGTGCAACTTTATCTGTTGGTTATTTATGGAGGTGGCTACTCGGGAGGTACCTTCACACTGACCAACTTCACAACGGTATCGCTAGCGATCCGTGACGTTGCAGCATCCTGGATAGCGATATCGTTGTGTTTGACATGCAGCAGCGATCTGGATCCTGCTGTGACATCTTTGGTCAGAGCAGAAAGTCCAGAACTTTATTTCGTCGCTGGATCTCCTGCAGACATCGCTGAATCGGCGTGTGTGATGCCGATTCAGCGATGTCTTCGCTGATGACCAGGGTAAACATCGGGTTACTAAGTGCAGGGCCGCGCTTAGTAACCTGATGTTTACCCTGGTTACCAGTGTAAATGTAAAAAAAAAAAACACTTCATACTTACATTCCGGTGTCTGTCGCGTCCCTCGGCATTCTGCTTCATTGCACTCTCAGCGCCGGCTAGCCGTAAAGCAGATTACAGCGGTGATGTCACCGCTGTGCTTTACGGCCGGCCGGCACTCACAGTGAAGGCAGGAAAGCACAGTGACGGGGGACAGACACCGGAATGTAAGTATGTAGTGTTTGTTTTTTTTTACATCGGGTTACTAAGCGCGGCCCTGCGCTTAGTAACCCAATGTTTACCCTGGTTACCAGGGGACTTCGCATAGTTGGTCGCTGGAGAGCTGTCTGTGTGACAGCTCTCCAGTGACCACACAGCGACGCTGCAGCAATCGGGATCGTTGTCTAGATCGCTGCAGCGTCGCTAAATGTGACGGTACCTTAAGTTCTCAACTGTACACACCTGGTTTCTGTTTGGAAGCGACTGTCAATCTTTTCTTATTTATATGCATAGGCTTTCTTATAGAGCACTCCACACATCAGCCTCTAGCAGTTTTAATCCTAGCAGGATCCTATCTACCCATATAAGCACAGGCTTCAGCCAAGGAGAGGATTCACATTAAGCAGGTTCCCAGCAACGAGAATCACCTTATCGACGCTGCTGGTTACACTTGAATTGGTCAATTTATGAGCTAAGCAGTCTTAATTTTTCTTATTTTGTAGAGCAACAATTCAATTTGTATTTCATATATTTCATGTTTTCATGCTATAGTACTCCAGAGTGCAACTTTATTTGTTGGTTATCAGACACACCGGACAGTAAGACTGTAACTGTAGCTTACTTGTGGTGGCATGGGTGGAGTGAGGTCACAGGAGGCATTGCCGCTGCTTTAGGAGGCCGGCATCATGTGGGCCCCTTGCTGGGAGGAGGGGGCATCCAGATGGTGCGAGGTTGCGGGCCATGGGCTCTCATAAGATGTCTGTGTTGGTTAGTGAAGTACGCTTTACCATTGATTTCCCTGTGGTGGGCTTCGGGAAAATGGCTGCACAAGCGCAGCACATGTTCATATAGAGATCTTGGGAACTGAGATCTCAATCTATGATGGAGCTTACTGTGTGTCATAAGGTTGCAATGGTGAATCAACCTTATGACAGTGAGCTCCGGCCTAGATACAGTGTGACCTATAACATAGAGGCCAGAGATGCGGCATGCAGCGAAGGAAAGAAGAGGACTGGATAGCGGCTAGAGAGGTCAGTTGTGAGTGCAGTATGTTAGGGATTTTTGAACATCAGACGTTCATAACACGAGTCATACTTAAGTCAGATGTTCATATGTCAGGGACTCATTTTATGTTATTGTAATATATAATAAATTTTACTTCAAATTTACTTGTGGTCTCACCCTCCGGTAAATAAAACAATAATTTTATTGCTATGGTTTCTTTACCTACAAAACCTTTGCCTTTCTTGTGGGGGGTTATTATTTTGTTGCCTCTGCAGTGCCCCTGTTGTCACTTTCACTTGAACTAGTTAATTTTTTAGTTATAGAGTAGCACATTTTCTGGTGCAAATGAAAGTTTCTAGTGAAATAAACTATATAGACAATGGTAACTCTCCTATAGTAAAGAATTAATGTGAAGGTGCACAAACACCATAGTCAATATACAGATATACTGACATCAACTGTATACAAATATTATACATCTCTTTGCAATTAATAATAATGTGACTTCACATGCTGAGGGTGCGACAATGAATCCATGTTGGAGTGAGGTCCACCGATGCCAATTTCACCTGAATGTGCATCTTTTGGAAGCACATTCAGGTAAAATATTCTGTTGCTCGGAGACCCGCCGTCACCCTACGCTGTTATAAATGCCACCGGTCAATCGGAGGCTGGCAGCTGAGGACATTATACCAGAATGGGGACATTATACCAGAAAGGTGGCATTAAACCAATATGAGAACATTATATCTGAATGGAATATATTATACCAGAATGGGGACATTACACTAGAATTAGATATTAAACCGGAATGGGTGATATTATATTATCATGAATTGGTCCAGAATGTTTGAAAATGTTATAGCATGGAGCACAGGATGGGGCATTATTATTCGAAGAAGCCAGTATGGAGACATTATTACAGGAAGAGGCCCAGGAGGAGGGAAATTATTACAATATCAGAAAATGACTCCTTGAAGAGGGCATGTGGGCCAAACAACCTGTAGCATGATCTGGGCTCATAGCCCAGCACCATGCAGCCTGATCAGTGTTCACCAAAGTACCACACAGTTGTCAGGTCCTTTATTGGCGCTACAGATTTTCACAGATGATGACAGGTTTACGCTGAGCACATCAGACAGATAGTAAAGAGTTTGGAGATATGATGATAGTTATTCTTACTGAAACCTCATCCAGCATAACTAGATGGGTGGTGGTTCATTTATGCTCTTGAGTGGTATATTTTTGGAGAGTCACATAAGCCACCACGTGATAACTGTTGATACGGTGGCTGCTTTTATGCACTGGATTGAAATACTCAGAGCCATTGTCAGACATTACACTAATGTAATGGATCCTGGGTTTTTCATGGTTCAGGACAGTGCCCAGCCTCATCTGGCCATAGCAAGTAAACAGTCACTGAATGATAAAGGCATTAAAGTTATTGACTACACCTTACATTCCCCTAGCCTTTATCCAGTTGAGAACCTCTTGAACTTTATGTATCAGTGCATCTGAATAATGTAACATTGCGTGTCAGAGCCCCAAGTAACCATAAACTGTTCAAGACCTCAGTGGTTTGAGAAGAGAACCTTTAGTTTACTTAAATTTAATTTATTTGATGCAAAGACATTGTTAGAAGTGCACATAGGGATGTAAGGGACATTCACACTCCCTAGTCACATTGTGCAAATTGCCTCTTCAGAAAAAAAGATTGCTTAAACTCTATAGTACCACCTGTTGGAAGTAGCGATCCTACAAGTCACAATCAACCCTTTTTCAGACCTTAATTAGCCTGTTAGTGTTATGGTTTGCTCACTATCATTGTTAAGGAAGTCCAGGTAATACAAATTTCCAAGCTTTTATATTTATAAAGTTATAAATTAATAAGAGATATGATACTTAATTACTAAAAATCCAATCACATCAGTGGAAGTTCTGAACTGTGAATTACAACATGCTGTTTTTCAATCACCTGATTACTGATGTCTGCTATTGTCAACTGCAGTTATATTACTGTTACTGGACATCACCTGATAAACACCTGATTACATCACTTTTTTGGAGGGAAATTGGGTTCAGTAAACATGCCATTTTTATCTTATTATAGTATTCTCTACCTTTTCTTAGCTTTGAAGTCTTTAAACAAATTGAGGGCAAATAGAGGAAACATTGTTCAGTATGTATGCTTGATATTGAAAGGCAGAACAATTCTATAGAGGCAGCAGTGAGGATGAAATCATTGCAGCCACACACAGAAAAGACAAATATAAAGGTACCGTCACACTAAGCGACGCTGCAGCGATACCGACAATGATCCGGATCGCTGCAGCATCGCTGTTTGGTCGCTGGAGAGCTGTCACACAGACAGCTCTCCAGCGACCAACGATCCCGAGGTCCCCGGTAACCAGGGTAAACATCGGGTTACTAAGCGCAGGGCCGCGCTTAGTAACCCGATGTTTACCCTGGTTACCATCCTAAAAAGTAAAAAAAACAAACGCTACATACTTACCTACCGCTGTCTGTCCTCGGCGCTCTGCTTCTCTGGTCTGGCTGTGATCACAGCGGCCGGAAAGCAGAGCGGTGACGTCACCGCTCTGCTTTCCGGCTGCCCGACGCTCACAGCCAGACCAGAGAAGCAGAGCGCCGAGGACAGACAGCGGTAGGTAAGTATGCAGCGGTTGTTTTTTTTACTTTTTAGGATGGTAACCAGGGTAAACATCGGGTTACTAAGCGCGGCCCTGCGCTTAGTTACCCGATGTTTACCCTGGTTACCAGCAAAGACATCGCTGAATCAGTGTCACACACGCCGATTCAGCGATGTCTACGGGGAGTCCAGCGACCAAATAAAGTTCTGGACTTTCTTCCCCGACCAGCGACAGCACAGCAGGGGCCTGATCGCTGCTGCCTGTCACACTGGACGATATCGCTAGCGAGGACGCTGCAACGTCACGGATCGCTAGCGATATCGTCTAGTGTGACGGTACCTTAAGTCCGTTTAGTCATTGTTCCCTGAAATTGGCTGATAGTGGCAATATTGTTATGCGCTATGCAGAGAGACTCAGCAAGACGGACACCGAATTAGCAAAGGTTTAGCCACAGACACACTTGGTGCAAGCTGCCCAGCTAGGTGGGCCCTCGAGGGCTGAAAATACTTTTTACCCATCTCCTAGATATGGAAGGAGGACTTTGGCAGAGCCCTTCCCAGACCCACTGTCGCCTAGCAGCTGGTGTCTGGTGATGCGGCCGGAGCCTAGTTAAGAACCAGGTGGGTACTTATACAAGAACCCTTGAGAGTGAAGCACAAAGAGACAAGGGGGAGAATCCCAAGGAACACCCTGAAAAGATGGCTACTAATATTGCCAGCTCCTCTGCCCTCCACAGCACATAGGAACTGCAATAAACAGCAATGGCCTAAGCAGGGAACAGGGTTAAATAGCCAAACTGATGCTGAAGGAACTGATCAGGTGTTGACTACCTACCAATCATCCCCAGATAACTACTCCCTGCTAACTTGCACAGCAGAATGGACACAATCTCACCACTGCCTAGTACCAGACAGAGCAGCGTCCTGCGTTGCCTGGCAACCCGGAAACACAGAGTTCCATGTTCTCCGGGAAGAGAAACCTGTGGGCAATATGGCATCTTGCATCTCCACACAGCAAACTGCTCTAGAACACAATGCTTTAAGAGTATGGAATGGTTTCCCTGCACGCGTAGTAGCTCACCAGGATCAGGACAATGGCTTGCGACTGGAGCAGCGGAGCACCGGTCCCATCCATTCCCAGATGGGTGCCCAAGACCACAATTCCTAACAAATATATGCCAATTATGACCAATACCCTTTCAAGTTCAGTTACCATTGTACAGTATAACATTATAGCTGCAGATGAGCAGATCAATCTGCAGTGGTTCCAGTTCAAGTTGATTTTTGTGAAACTTGCAGTTTCATGTGAAATTAAATATTTTGAGATTTGATTTGCAAATAAAAAACATACGCGGCACCATTTCCCATATTGCTGAATCATCAGAGTGCAGACTAACATCATTTTGCATTGGTGTACGGGCCTCCCCAAAATGCCCTGCAACTATCACAGTGATGGTGCTAGGCATCAGGATTCTCCTGCTGCTCAGGATAGATCCCAGGCACTATGTGGTACTGTGGTCTCCCATTCGGGACCGGCCACTACGGTTGCTGCTCGGCACAGGCATCAGTCCCAGCGTCTTGCTCAGGCTCATGGTATATGTTTGGTTACTGCTGGCTCTTTAGCCAAGTCTATGGTAATCAGGGAAATGCAGGTGCAGCCTTGCGCTCTGAAGTCTAAGTGCAGAGATCACCTTACTGCACATGTCTCTGATGCAGCATCTTCTGATTGCTGCTCTGGTGATGTGGCAGCTCTGGATTGGCCCACGGGCGATGTCTCAAGTGACTTGGCATGAGTGATTGGGGTGGAGTCTAGTATATAAAAGGCTCTCAGTGGTGCACGTGGGAGCAGTAGTCTCATCTATGTTTTGGTGTAAGTGGATGGTTACTCTACCACCCTGTCTGCATGTTTGTGTGAGTCTGTTGATGCTCAAAGACTGTACACATTGGCAGGCAGGTAGCACATTTATTTGGTTCCATACCCTTTGCTCAATGCCTGAGTGTCTAGCTAGCTACATGCTTAGGGTGCCAGTCAGGCACAAGTTTGGTAGCGTCAGGACTGGGGTAACTAGCTGCTTGGCTTAGCATCTGTTTCGTTCCTATGTGCAGTTAGCACAGTTCAGTTACAGAGCAAGCTCAACCCTTATGCATCCTCTTAGTGAAGTCAACAGGGTATTGTACCTAGAGTCATAAGAGTTCCTTCTTTTGGCGCAGCATCTGCTTCATTCGTATGTGCAGTTAGCACAGTTTAGTTGCAGAGCAAGCTCAATCCACATGCTAACATCCCTGTGACGTTAACAGGTTATAGTACTTTTCTGTAGAGGATAAGCTCATATGTTTAGCAGGGTCTTATCTGTCTCTCATCATTCTCACCTGAACAGTGTAAGCTCTTATGGTCAGAGGGTCCGTTCTCTCCCCTTTAAAGCTTACGCTTTTATGTTCATGAGTGTTCTCTCTCTCTTGCCTGTACATTTTAACCTCTTATGATTAGTGAGTTATCTATCTCTCTCCAACATGTACTTTGTAAGCATTACCAAGCTTTCCATTGTTGAGATACAATTATATATATTTGCTGCAAATCTAATTTTTCTGGAAATTTTGACAAAGTCAATGAACTTGAATTTTAAATTACTTGCTCCTCTCTAATTACAGTATCTTATATATAATGGTGGATGCGTCCTTCTGTCCGATGCTAGGATGGGCAGTGCCTGCACAGTGTGGCCCCGGAGTCAGCACGTGCGCATATCACACTATGGCACCATTTTTTTGAAGACACTGCATATGCGAATTCATAGACACAGTGTCTTCCACAAAATGGCACAAAATATCATGGGACGTGCACACATTAACACCGGTGCCATTTTATTGAAGAATTGTACTAGAAATTCAACATGGCAGTGTATATGTACTGGCTGTCGCCATTAACCCTATGGATGGCGCGTGAGCACTGCTATTTTGACATTGTAGTACTTTACTTCAATAAAATGGCTCTGGAGTCAGCGCTTGTGCCTACCAAGATCTATGGCGCCATTTTATTGAAGACACTATATATTCAAATTCGCAGACACAGTGTCTTCACAAAAATGGCACCGGATAGTGTGGTTTGCACATGAGCTGACATTTTATTGAAGAATTCTACTGCACCATCAGCATAGTACGCACCGCCATTGCCATTATACCTATGGCCAATGAATGAACACTGCTATGTTGACATTCTAGTGTATTATTTCAATAAAATGGCATTGGAGTCAGCGCATGTATATACCTCGATCTTGAGTGCCATTGTATTCAAAATACTGTATAAATAAATATACCATTAAAAATGATCATCACCCAGGTGTGGAATTGTTTCAATAGCTTGTAACATTATAGCATTACAGGTGACACCTCAGCGATTCAGGGAATTGTCTTTTATAGTGATCCATCTCCCATGTAGTTTGATGTTTTCACTTGATATTACAAGGAATATAGGGCAGGTTTAAACTGCCATTGAAAAAAAACTGGTTTTATTGCCCATAACACAGTAAAGCTTTACTTTTACCAAAAATGCTTACAAAATTCAATTTGGGGATGGATATGTTGCTAGGTTCCACAAACTGTTTTACTTTTAGACAGCTGTGATAAAATAGGTTCCTGTGTGTCTTTGGTCTATTTGTTATTTACATGTATCAGAGTTTCCATAAGGTTATTCTCGGTTGCAATAGAGAGGTTATTCTACTTTTCTTCCAAAGGATGCTTTGTAGTATGTTTTCTAGGTGTTTGTATGACTCCTTAATATTAATCACATCTCTGAAATTAAATTACATTTTCTTTTTCCCTACTATGAGAAAAGAATTGGACGAAGCTCAGTTGTTTCTTCAGAAGATCACAGACAAAAAGTGTATTAGGTTCTACCTGAATGTTTTTCTACTTTCCATATCTAATTCTTGCTAACATGTTTTTCAACTTTCCAAAAATTTCATTAGTACTGATAAAAATTACAGATTTTATTTATTAGATTTAATCACTGTATTTAGATTATTACACAGCTATAATGTATCCAACATCAGGCAAAATGATCACAGGAATTGGATCTTTTAGTCTGCGTATCTCAGCTAATTGCTTATCAATTCTCAGATTTAATCACACATAATAAAATTTCAAATTATGAAATCCCTGATAGATGCATAGTTTGTATTTTCTGTTATCTCTTTTTATTATCATCTCTTTTTTTACCTTCTCCAAGATAGTTTATATAACTGCTATAAAGCTGTGAGGCAGCTTTCGACATCTATGATGGACTATTTAGCACAAGTATTTTTTTTATAATAAACTGTAGTTAAAATTTTATTTTGTATAATGATTCTTTTTGACTATCCTTGCATATTGTGAACAAATAAATCATCCATCATTCTGACATGAAGGAAATAAATAAGATTGAATAATACTTTGTCTTCTCTGTGTCCAGGTGTTTCTCAGATTTTATCTCTGTGGAATTTGCCTTTTTCTGTGGAAGGCAAATCTGCCTTAAGACGCAGTAACATGACACAGTAATAGTTCACCATAATGACAATGTGATAGTTGCCATTAATTACAAACCACCACAGCTCTATGAAACACATTTTTGCTTGACATATGGACAGTTCATCTCTTTCATTTTACCTGGCCTTAGAAAATATTTATTAACGAAACATGGAAATTTTCTACCACTTTGGAAGTGGGGAAATATTTATCAGAGTAAGATGATATTATTGTTCTCATATAGAAATTAGTACTATACATAATTTGGCAAAATACAAAAAATGCATAAAAGGTAGATTTATTAATTCTGTCCATGTCCAGTATTTCATTAGTGATCATGTGCCAAATTCATACAGGTTCCTGCTGGATGCTAATTTCAGTGTATCTTGAGACAATTTTTACGCTCCTGTTAGTTGACTTTCTCTGCACCAAATTCACAAACTATTTTAACTTGTTTCCTCTATATAATTACCTTTTCTCTTCAATTGCTTCTTTATCAAATGAGGCACAAAAAATGTCTATAATACACAATAAATAGGTCTCAAAGTTAATACCTCAATTTGCACCAAATGTGTTAATTCTCGCGATCCTGATCAGAGTGCTACTGGTAAGGGTTTTTGAAAATTCATATTGAATCAGGAGCCTCATATAATGCTCCCTAAAGTTTATGATGGCCCCATAAGATGCTCCATATTAAAATATGCCCCATATAATCCTGCATAAAGGTTAATAATGACCCCATAAGATGCTGCATAGACACATTTGCCCAATATAATGCTGCACAAACCTTGATTATGGCCCCATAAGATGCTCCATACAGACACTTGCCCCATATAATGCTACACAAACATGAATTATGACCCCATAAGATCCTCCATAAAGATATTTGCCCCATATAGTGCTGCACAAATGTTATAATATAGTAACATATTTATTAAGGTTGAAGAAAGACTAACATGTTGATCCAGAGGAAGGCAAAAAAGAAACCCATGTGGCAAAAAGTAAGCTCCACATTGGGGAAAAAAATTCCTTCCCGACTCCACATACGGCAATCAGACTCGTTCCCTGGATCAACACCCTATCAAGGAATCTAATATATATACCCTGTAACATTATACTTTTCAAGAAAGGAATCCAGTCTCATAGAAAAATTTAGTTGGCGCACCACAATGATATCAAATAAATAAATATATATTGGGGGTGCAAAACAATGGCTAATACACAGAGCAGATAATAAACAAGAAAAGAAAAGCCACTATAATGTATGCACACCACCAAAAGTTATAATAAGTCACACAAGCTTTATTGGTAACATATAAAAACAATTAAAACCATATACACAAAACTCCCTCCATATACCTGTGCCCAACACTGCCCAACACACAATACTTCCATATAGTGGTGAAAAACATGCATCAAATATGGCAGATAATCAAATAGTATACACATAAATAATTACTGGCAAAGCCGCCCTGTCCTGACCAGCAAAAGATATATCTGTCAATAGCAAAACCCTGTCAGGCTGCAGCTTACCCACAGCAAATAGTCCTCCTGGTAAGTAATGAGTAGGGCACATGCAAATACGGCCAAATAATTACCCCAAATAGAAAGAAGGAGCACGGCTGTCACCCGTCCTAAGCAAAAGAAGGGAACATGCTGCGGCAGCTAGAAGGTGATCCAGACAGAAGGCTCACAAAATATAGAGACAATATAGCAAGGACTGGGCAGCCAGCAAGTGAAGGGCAACGGAGGGAGAGCCCATGGATAACCATGTAAAGTCTGAGTCGGGGCCCTGGCTAGTGGTCTCTACAAATACCGTGGATGCCGTGGCCCTCCATGCTGCCTCTCTCGCCTCCCAATCCATAACCACAACAAACCGTTAGGGAAACCAATGATAATCGTTTCCACCAATACATATGTCAGCTAAAATGACCAAATTCACAAACCAAATTTTAACTATTTTAACTTGTTTCCTCTATATAATTACCTTTTTTCTTCAATTGCTTCATTGTCAAATGAGGCACAAAAATGTCTACAATACATAATAAATAGGTCTCAAAGTTAATACCTCATTTTGCACCAAATGTGTTAATTCTCGCGATCCTGATCAGAGTGCTACTGGTAAGGGTTTTTGAAAATTCATATTGAATCAGGAGCCTCATATAATGCTCCCTAAAGTATATGATGGCCCCATAAGATGCTCCATATTAAAATATGCCCCATATAACCCTGCATAAAGGTTAATAATGGCCCCATAAGATGCTGCATAGACACATTTGCCCAATATAATGCTGCACAAACCTTGATTATGGCCCCATAAGATGCTCCATACAGACACTTGCCCCATATAATGCTACACAAACATGAATTATGACCCCATAAGATCCTCCATAAAGATATTTGCCCCATATAGTGCTGCACAAATGTTATAATATAGTATCATATTTATTAAGGTTGAAGAAAGACTAACATGTTGATCCAGAGGAAGGCAAAAAAAAACACATGTGGCAAAAAGTAAGCTCCACATTGGGGAAAAAAATTCCTTCCCGACTCCACATACGGCAATCAGACTCGTTCCCTGGATCAACACCCTATCAAGGAATCTAATATATATATACCCTGTAACATTATACTTTTCAAGAAAGGAATCCAGTCCCCTCTTAAATTTAACTAATGAATCATTCATTACAACATTATATGGCAGAGAGTTCCATAGTCTCACTGCTCTTACAGTAAAGAATCTGCATCTGTTCTTATGCTTAAACCTTCTTTCCTCCAGACGTAAAGGATGCCCCCTTGTCCCTGTCTCAGGTCTATGATTAAAAAGATCATCAGAAAGGTCTTTATACTGTCCCCTCATATACTTATACATTAAAATAAGATCACCCCTTAGCCTTCGTTTTTCCAAACTAAATAGCCCAAATGTAATAACCTATCTTGGTATTGCAGACCCCCCAGTCCTCTAATAACCTTGGTCACTCTTCTCTGCACCCGTTCTAGTTCAGCTATGTCTTTCTTATACAGTACACCGGAAACCAGAACTGTACACAGCATTCTAAGTGTGGTCGAACTATTGACTTGTATAGAGGTAAAATTATGTTCTCCTCATGTGCATCTATGCCTCTTTTAATGCATCCTATTATTTTATTTGCCTTTGTAGCAGCTGCCTGACACTGGCCACCAAATGTCAGTTTGTCATCCACCCATACTCCCAGGTCTTTTTCATTGACGTTTTTACCCAGAGTTTTAGAATTAAGCGCATAGTTATACATCTTATTACTTCTACCCAAATGCATGACTTTACATTTATCCCTATTAAAGCTCATTTGCCATTTATCAGCCCAAGCTTCTGGGTTAGATAAATCATCTTCTAATATAAAATTGTCCTCTTCTGTATTGATTACCCTGCAGAGTTTATTGTCATCTGCAAATATTGAAATTCTGCTCTGTATGCCCCCTACAAGGTCATTAATAAATATGTTAAAAAGAAAAGAGCCCAATACTGACCCCTGCGGTACCCCACTGCTAACCGCGACCAAGTCCGAGTGTGCTCCATTAATAATCCACCCTTTGTTTCCTATCCCTGAGCCAGCTCTTAACCCACTTACACATATTTTCCCCTATCCCCATTATTCTCGTTTTACGTATCAACCTTTTGTGTGGCACTGTATCTAAAGCTTTGGAAAAGTCCATATACACTACGTCAACTGCGTTTCCTTGGTCCAGTCCAAAACTTACCTTTTCATAGAAATTGATCAGATTTGTATGGCAGGAATGGTCACTAGTAAACTCATGTTGATATTGGGTCATGAGGTTATTCCTCTTCAGATACTCCAGTATAGCGTCCCTTAGAATGCCCTCCAGGATTTTACCCACAGTAGAGATTAGGCTTACTGGCCTATAATTTCTGAGTTCATTTTTTGTCCCCTTTTTGAATATTGGCACCACATTTGCTATACGCTAGTCCTATGATAAAGACCCTGTTATTATGGATTCTTTAACCCCTTACCGGCATCGGACATACTATACCGTCCGATGCCGGCTCCCCTGCTTTGATGCAGGGCTCCGCGGTGAGCCCGCACCAAAGCCGGGACATGTCAGCTGTTTTGAACAGCTGACATGTGCCCGTAATAGGCGCGGGCAGAATCGCGATCTGCCCGCACCTATTAACTAGTTAAATGCCGCTGTCAAACGCAGACAGCGGCATTTAACTACCGCTTCCGGCCGGGCGGCCGGAAATGACGTCATCGCCGACCCCCGTCACATGATCGGGGGTCGGCGATGCTTGTGAATGGTAACCATAGAGGTCCTTGAGACCTCTATGGTTACTGATTGCCCGTCGCTGTGAGCGCCACCCTGTGGTCGGCGCTCACAGCACACGTGCAATTCTGCTACATAGCAGCGATCAGCAGATCGCTGCTATGTAGCAGAGCCGATCGGGTTGTGCCTGCTTCTAGCCTCTCATGAAGGCTAATGAAGCATGGCAAAAGTAAAAAAAATAAGTTTAAAAAAATGTGAAAAAAATAAAAAAAACATAAAAGTTTAAATCACCCCCCTTTCACCCCAATCAAAATAAATCAATAAAAAAAATATCAAATCTACGCATATTTGGTATTGCCGCGCTCAGAATTGCCCGATCTATCAAATAAAAAAAAGAATTAACCTGATCGCTAAACAGCGTAGCGGGAAAAAAACTCGAAACGCCAGAATTACGTTTTTTTGGTCGCCGCGACATTGCATTAAAATGCAATAACGGGCGATCAAAAGAACGTATCTGCACCGAAATGCTATCATTAAATACATCATCTCGGCACGCAAAAAATAAGCCCTCAACCGACCCCAGATGATGAAAAATGGAGACGCTACGAGTATCGGAAAATGGTGCAATTTTTTTTTTTTAGCAAAGTTTGGAATTTTTTTTCACCACTTAGATAAAAAATAACCTAGTCATGTTTGGTGTCTATGAACTCGTAATGACCTGGAGAATCATAATGGCAGGTCATTTTTAGCATTTAGTGAACCTAGCAAAAAAGCCAAACAAAAAACCAATGTGGGATTGCACTTTTTTTGCAATTTCACCGCACTTGGAATTTTTTTCCCGTTTTCTAGTACACGACATGCTAAAACCAATGATGTCGATCCAAAGTACAACTCGTCCCGCAAAAAATAAGCCCTCACATGGCCAAATTGATGGAAAAATAATAAAGTTATGGCTCTGGGAAGGAGGGGAGCGAAAAACGAACACGGAAAAACGAAAAATCCCCCGGTCATGAAGAGGTTAAAGATTAAAAATAATGGTCTATCAATGACTGTACTTAATTCCTGTAGTAGTCGGGGGTGTATCCCATCCGGGCCTGGAGATTTGTCAATTTTAGTGATTTTTAGATGCCGTCATACTTCCTGCTGGGTTAAGCAGGTAACATTTAATGGGGAATTTTTGTTTTCACTGATCATATTGTCTGCCATGGGATTTTTTTGAGTAAATACTGATGAAAAAAAAAAATCTTTTAGCATATTGGCTTTTTCCTCATCCACAATTTCACCCAGACTATTTTTAAGGGGGCCAACACTATCATTTTTTAGTTTCTTACTGTTTACGTAGTCAAAGAATATTTTGGGATTATTTTTATTCTCTCTGGCAATGAGTCTCTCTGTCTCAATTTCTGCTGCCTTTGTTAGGTGTCAAGTTTCCGCCTCAACACAAGGTGAATCTCAAACCATGTCCGCTGCGGTCTCCCATTCTTCTCCAGCCACAGTGGAGCCTGCTCAGTGGAGTTGTCTGTCCCAGTGTCTAGCTCAGGCTGATACTGTACGACTGGTTAATACTGCCCTACCAGGCTCTGTCCTTGTAGCCAGCAATGTTCAGCAGCGACCAGGTCTTTCTGAGACTAAGTCCTGCTTTTCAAATACTGAGCATGCCCACAGGACAACCTCCCATTGGAGGTCGAGGGTCACATGCTCAGGTCCTGTTGCAGCTCCTATTGATCCATCTGGAAGGTCTTGTTGCACTGCTGCTATAAAAGGTTCTCATGGCCGCTCGGCAATGCGCTAGTTTATACTTGAAAACGTGTGTGTGGTGATGTGTGAAATATGCTCATTAATCATCCCCTCCCTCGTGTACGACTGCTCACGTAAGGTGGATGTTTGCTATCTAGCACCTGACAGAGCCATCAGTACTATACACACGATACAGCGTCTATTGCTGTGACCGCCAGTGAAAGCGGCGTGTGCTATTAGAACGCTTCCCTGACCCAAGTCTGGGTGGTTAGTGGCATCCGCCATTGCTGCACTGCTCGCACTCTTGTGCATAAAATTACTATTTTAGTTATACTCTAACACCAAGTAGTGGTGTCGAGCGCAAGTGGTCTAGACGAACTCTTACCCCAAGTCTTGGGATTGAGTTCTGTGACTCCTTGCTTGCGCTCTTTGTGCGATACGGCGGCCCTGTTACACAACAGGGTTTGCTTCTTTCATACAGGATGAAGATAACCCGTGTGTGTATCCTCATTGTACCGCCTTATAGTCCGTCATTATTCAGCAGCAGGTTCAATCTCTGCACGGTGGACACCGGGCTGCCAACACACCTTATACCATCTCTCTAATTATTTGTGCGCTCTGCTAGCCCTAAGAGCCTTTATTTGCTTTTTACAAAATTTATTTAATTTTCTGTATTTATTTATTGCCTTATCACTACCTGCTTCCTTTAATTCTCTAAATGCTTTCTTTTTGTCCCTTATTGCGCCCCTTACAGCTCTATTTAGCCATTTTGGTTTCCTTCTATTTCTAGTATGTTTATTCCCATACGGTACAGGTCCTTCTCAAAAAATTAGCATATAGTGTTAAATTTCATTATTTACCATAATGTAATGATTACAATTAAACTTTCATATATTATAGATTCATTATCCACCAACTGAAATTTGTCAGGTCTTTTATTGTTTTAATACTGATGATTTTGGCATACAACTCCTGATAACCCAAAAAACCTGTCTCAATATATTAGCATATTTCACCCATCCAATCAAATTAAAGTGTTTTTTAATAACAAACAAAAAAACCAACAAATAATAATGTTCAGTTATGCACTCAATACTTGGTCGGGAATCCTTTGGCAGAAATGACTGCTTCAATGCGGCGTGGCATGGAAGCAATCAGCCTGTGACACTGCTGAGATGTTATGGAGGCCCAGGATGCTTCAATAGCGGCCTTAAGCTCATCCAGAGTGTTGGGTCTTGTGTCTCTCAACTTTCTCTTCACAATATCCCACAGATTCTCTATGGGGTTCAGGTCAGGAGAGTTGGCAGGCCAATTGAGCACAGTAATACCATGGTCAGTAAACCATTTACCAGTGGTTTTGGCACTGTGAGCAGGTGCCAGGTCGTGCTGAAAAATGAAATCTTCATCTCCATAAAGCATTTCAGCCGATGGAAGCATGAAGTGCTCCAAAATCTCCTGATAGCTAGCTGCATTGACCCTGCCCTTGATGAAACACAGTGGACCAACACCAGCAGCTGACATGGCACCCCACACCATCACTGACTGTGGGTACTTGACACTGGACTTCAGGCATTTTGGCATTTCCTTCTCCCCAGTCTTCCTCCAGACTCTGGCACCTTGATTTCCGAATGACATGCAAAATTTGCTTTCATCAGAAAAAAGTACTTGGGACCACTTAGCAACAGTCCAGTGCTGCTTCTCTGTAGCTCAAAAGTGGCTTTACCTGGGGAATGCGGCACCTGTAGCCCATTTCCTGCACACGCCTGTGCACGGTGGCTCTGGATGTTTCCACACCAGACTCAGTCCACTGCTTCCTCAGGTTCCCCAAGGTCTGGAATCGGTCCTTCTCCACAATCTTCCTCAGGGTCCGGTCTCCTCTTCTCGTTGTACAGCGTTTTCTGCCACATTGTTTCCTTCCAACAGACTTACCATTGAGGTGCCTTGATACAGCACTCTGGGAACAGCCTATTTGTTGAGAAATTTCTTTCTGGGTCTTACCCTCTTGCTTGAGGGTGTCAATGATGGCCTTCTTGACATCTGTCAGGTCGCTAGTCTTACCCATGATGGGGGTTTTGAGTAATGAACCAGGCAGGGAGTTTATAAAAGCCTCAGGTATCTTTTGCATGTGTTTAGAGTTAATTAGTTGATTCAGAAGATTAGGGTAATAGGTCGTTTAGAGAACCTTTTCTTGATATGCTAATTTATTGAGACAGGTTTTTTGGGTTATCAGGAGTTGTATGCCAAAATCATCAGTATTAAAACAATAAAAGACCTGACAAATTTCAGTTGGTGGATAATGAATCTATAATATATGAAAGTTTAATTGTAATCATTACATTATGGTAAATAATGAAATTTAACACTATATGCTAATTTTTTGAGAAGGACCTGTATATACTGTGCAAGGTCCTATCCAGGATGCTAATAAACGTCTCCCATTTTCTTTGTGTATTTTTATGTCTCAGGATATCATCTCAGTTAATTGCAACAAGATCACCTCTCATCCGTTGAAAATTTGCCCTCCTGAAGGTTAATGTCCTTGTAACCCCTCTACTACACATCTTATTAAAGGATACATGAAAACTTATTATTTCGTGATCACTATTCCCCAAGTGACCTCCAACCCTTATATTTGATATGCAGTCTGGCCTGTTGGTTAATATTAGGTCTAGAAGTGCCCCCCTTCTTGTTGGGTCCTGAACCAGTTGCGAAAGGTAATTGTCTCTCATAGTCAAAAACCGATTACCTTTGCTGGAACTGCAGGGTTCTGTTCCCCAATCTAATTCAGGGTAGTTGAAGTCCCCCATAGTAATGACTTCTACTTGAGTCGCAGCTTCATCTATTTGCTTTATGAGGATATTCTCCGTTGCTTCAATTATCTTTGGAGACTTATAACAAACCCCTATCAGTAATTTATTATTTTTCCCCCTCCCCTTTATCTCCACACACAGGGACTCTACATTTTCATTAGATTCACCTATATTATCATGCAGGATGGGTTTTAAGGATGATTTTACATATAAACACACAATTCCCCCTCGCTTATCCATTCAGTCATTTCTGAACAGACTATAGCCCTGTAAGTTAACAGCCCAGTCATGGTTCTCATCCAGCCATGTTTCAGATATCCCCACCATGTCATAATTATGCTCCAGCAACATTAATTCTAATTCCTCTATTTTGTTGCCGAGGCTTCTGGCATTATTATACATACACTTTATTTATCTCTCTGTGCCTCTATTCTTTCTTAAATTATTAATTGTTCTAACCACACCCCCCATGCCACTGCCACCCCAACTTCCTTATTTGTGCCCAGGTCTCTATCTGCACTATCTTCCCCTCCTATAAAATGAATACCCTCCCCCATTCCCTAGTTTAAACACTCCTCCAACCTTCTAGCCATTTTCTCCCCCAGCACAGCTGCACCTTCCCCATTAAGATGCAGCCCGTCCCTAGTGTAGAACCTGTAGCCAACTGAGAAGTTGACCCAGTTCTGCAGGAACCCAAATCCCTCCTTCCTACACCAATTCTTGAGCCACTTCTTAACCCCCCCAATCTCCCGTTGCTTCTCTGGAGTGGCCCATGGTACAGGCAGTATTTCGGAAAATACCACGTTGGAGGTCCTTGCTTTCAGCTTGCAGCCTAATTCCCGATAAGATACTCCATACAGACATTTGCCCCATATAATGCTGCACAAGCGTTAATTATGGCCCCAGAAGATGCTCCATAAAGATATTTGTCCCATATAGTACTGCACAAATATTATGGCCCCATAAGATACTCCATACAGACACTTGCCCCATATAGTGCTGCACAAATGTTAATTATGGCCCCATAAGATGCTCCATAAAGATATTTGCCCCATATAATCCTGCACAAACATTGATTATGGCCCCATACAGACACTTGCCCCATACAGTGCTGCACAGACGTTATGACCCCATAAGATGCTCCATACAGATACTTGCCCCATTTGCTGCTGCTGCTGCAATAAAAAAAAAATCACATACTCACCTCTCAGTTGCTCAGGCCCCCGGCACTTTCAATATTCACCTGACTTTGTTCCGACAGAGGTCTTTCTGGTAATATGCCAATTACCCGATCCCAAAAAATTCTCAACAATTTTAGATAATCTTGATGATTTTTTAAAGAAAATTTCACTTACTTCATTTTTTTCCAATTAAAGTTTTATTGAAAATTATTCCATAACAGACAATGAAAACACAGAGATTGACCAAATGACATGAAAGTTACAATAAGATACAACAATAAGTGTACAGAAAGGACCTGATATGTATATAGGTGAAAAAGTAACATACTAATAACATGAAAAGGAAAAGGGGAAATAAGCAGTGATGTAGCGACCGATAGAAAGGACGAGGACAGGGGTAAAGGGAGAAAAAAAGAAAAGTAGAGGAAGGGGAGAAAGTTTTAGTAAGAAGACTTCGGACTTGGGAAACAAGTAATCCCAACAACTAACTGGATAAGAAGGAGACCCAAAAGGTATGCTTCAAAATAAAAAGGACTATTTCAGAATATTTCTATACAAAAGAGAAGAAAGAAAAGCCTCCCATTGAAAACATTTAGTAGCCGTATTATGCTTTTTGGATTGACACTGGGTGATAAAGGATTCAATGCAGTGGGTCAAGGCTATTTTAGTGAACCATTCCTCCAAAGAGTGAGGGGTAGTTGATTTCCAATGGTGTGGATTAACCATTTTAGCAGCCTGCAGGATATGATGTTAAAAAGTTTTTTGTAAGATGATTTTTACATGGGGAACGCACACAGAATTACTGCTTCAGCAATTTCTTTAATGACTTTAATACCTCCCTCTCAAAAGGCTGCTAAAACCAGGCATGGCCACCAAATGTGAGTCATGGTTCCTTCCTCCACACCGCACCAACAGCATAGGATAGATACATTTAGGCACCATCCGTGTAAAGCAGAGGTGACACGGTACCATATGGAAACTATTTTTAAACTAGTTTCTTGTGATTTGAATGCAATAACTGATTGGTGGGACAAGTAGAATCATTTAGTCCATTGATCATTTGTAAAAGTTTTGAGTAACTCTCTTTACCAAACCCTACAGAACGAGAGAAGTTGAGCTGTATCTGGTTCGGGGTGGAAGAGGGAAACATGCATGATCTCTCAAAGACTGACAAGAGGCATGAGTAGCCAGATCCCACCACCATGGAGGTATGAAAGTGTTAAAGTTGAACATATTCAAACTTATGCTGTAGAGTACTATTCCCTAAAAAAGGTGGAGAGAGGGAGAAGTTGCCCATCTGGGGCAATATGTGTTAGGGGTCGAGTTCCCGCCTCTGCACAGGGGGAATCTCGAGCCATCTCTGCTCTCCCATTCTTCTCCAGCCTCAGTGGAGCCTGCTCAGTGGAGACATCGGTCCCAGCATCTGGCTCAGCCTGATACGGTGCGGATGATTACTGCTGCCTTTCTAGGTTCAGCCATTGCAATCAGTATTGGTCAGCGGTGGGCAGACGTCCTGCTTTTCCCCTTCTGAGCATGCCCAGGGTAAGACCTCTCATTGGAGGTCGGGGTCACATGCTCAGGTCATGCAGCAGCTCCCATTGGTCCTCTAGGAAGGTCCTGAAGTTGCTCAGGTACTGCAGCAGCTCCCATTGGTCCTCTAGGAAGGTCCTGAAGTTACTGCAGCTATAAAAGATTTGCATGGCCACACGGCCATCCGCTAGTATCAACTAACTTATGTGTTCTGCGCCAGTGAGGTCATATGCATGTGGGTTCAGGGTTTGGCTGAAATAAGCCCCTAGAATACCGGCACCTCCGGTGAGGAGTTTTGCGTGTGCTACTCTGACTGCATGACCACTGTTCGCGCTATTTGGTAGCTGTGTTTCTCTGTGAGGTTAACAGGGCACAGCGTTCTCTTGTCTTTAGTGACTCTGTGCAGTTACAGAGTTCACTTATACCACCATATAGTACTATCAGTTACTAGCAGCGGGTTTTACTCCTGCACGGTGGACCCCTGATTGGGAACGCCCTGATTACCTTATAAATATATATTTGGTGCGTTCCACCAAACCCTAACAATATGGACATGTATAATAGGAGATTTCCTGGATCTACACAGAAGGGAATGCGCCGATTGCCCCGGAGGGAAAGCAAGGTTGTCAGTAATAGGTAACAAGGGACCCCAGGGATCGATCAAAACAACCATCACCAAGGGTTGGTAAATTGTCTTTAATATTTTAAAAAAAGTAAAAAGACACCACGCTAAATCTCCTAGGTATAAATAAGTATGTGAATAAAAAGAAAATGCATCAATGATTGGCTAAAAGACCATTCCCAAATTTTGCATATGCATCGCATATGTCTGTTTTTTTATTGTGCTACCTTTTTTCTGTTGCATGACTACTATTATTGAAAGGCTAGCGACCAGCTATTAAGATATCTATTTAAATTGGCCATTTACTAATGTGTGGCAGATACACTAAATATTAATCCACTAATCACAATTTGGGAATGGTCTTCTAGCCAATCTTTGATGTGTTTTCTTGTTATTCACATACTTATTTATACCTAGGAGGTTTAGCGCGGTCACCTTTTACATTTTTTGGCTTTTTTTCGGTATTGACAGACTGAGCGCAGCAGCTGTCTAGGCACCAGCAGCTTCAACTCACATTTCAACTTTTGGAAGCGCTGGTGTGTTTAACACTATATACCTATGTCTTTAATATTTGTTTAACACTATGTGACACAGGGATTTCATTTTATGATAAAAAAGACCTTATCCAAGGAAGAGTGGTAACCAAACCAGGACAAACATCTTGGGAAATATGAACCCAGATTCTAGAATTATAGCAGTGTAGGAGGTCGAATATCCTTGCATGCACAGCAGCCAAGTAGTAACGGGAATAATCTGGCAAGTCACTAGCCTCCATTTGTCGAGATAATATACTTGATTTAATTTTTTGGCCACCTAGTGACCCAAACAAAATTCTTAAAGTTGCATCTGATTTTGACCCAATATGAGGAAGGCAATTGTGTTGGGATAATTTGTAGTAAATATATAATTTGTAGATCTGGGGATTTATTATGATGGAATATAGGCTGAACTGGATGGACAAATGTCTTTTTTCAGCCTTACTAACTATGTTACTATGTTACTATAGCAGTTTGGGCAATATAGTCATTCTAAGAATAATAATTTTACCGAACCAGATAAACCAGCTTTTATTACAGGAACTGAGGCTTTCCTCGAGTTTAGATATAAATGGGAGAAATAAAGTCTGTCAGCTGTTTTGGCCTTTATAAGATGCGACCACTGCCTTTCAGGTCTTGCAGTTCAGACTGGGGGCTTATCTACAGCATTATAGAATGCTGTAGATAAGCCCTGAAAGGCAGTGGCCGCATCTAGCGGCCAAAACAGATGACAGGTAGGGTTGAGCGAAACGGATCGGTCATTTTCATAAGTCGCCGACTTTTGGCAAAGTCGGGTTTCATGAAACCTGACCCGATCCCTGTGTGGGGTCGGCCATGCGGTACGCGACCTTTGCGCCAAAGTCGCGTTTCATATGACGTGTTCAGCGCCATTTCTCAGCCAATGAAGGAGGACGCAGAGTGTGGGCAGCGTGATGACATAGTTCTCAGTCCCCACCATCTTAGAGAAGGGCATTACAGTGATTGGCTTGCTTTCTGTGGCGTCACAGGGGCTATAAAGGGGAGTGCACGCCGACCGCCATCTTACTGCTGCTGATCTGAGCATAGGGAGAGATTGCTGCCGCTTTGTCAGAAGCAGGGATAGCGTTAGGCAGGGAATATAAACCCCCAAACCGCTTGTGCCGTAGCGATTTCCACTGTCCAACACCACCTTTTCCTTGCAGGGACAGTGGAGGCTAGATTTCAGTGCATCAGCTCTGTAGCTTATTAGGCTGCCTTATAAGGCTCCCTGATAGCTGCATTGCTGTTTGTACACCGCTGTGCAAACCAACTGCTTTTTTCAAAGCACAAATCCTGTTGCTCCTTTCTTTCTGCACAGCTATGTTGTTTGTTTGTCCACACTTTTGTGTGCAGCAGTCCTTTTTATTGCTGCCTGCCATACTTTTCTGAGATTACTGTAGGGAGATAGTAGTTGTAGTACAGTCCCTTTTTTTTAATATATCTTCAAGCCACTTTCCGCCCCTGAAACTGTGTAGTGTGAAACAGTGGGCCTGTATTTTTCTGCACTGTCCTACACCTAAAAAGGGAGATTTATATTGCCAATCAGTGCATCTGTGCCAGTCCAGTCTGTTGTATCTGTCAGTCATTTTGTGCCACAGAAACAATAATGTAAAACAGTGGGCGAGATTTATTCACTAGTCTTCCATATAAAAACAAAAAGGGGAGATTAATATTGGCAAATCTGTGCATCTGTGCCAGTCCAGTCTGTGGTATCGGTCTGTCATTTTGTGCCACTGAAACACTACTGTAAAACTGTGGGCCGGATTTATTCACTAGTCTCCCATCAAAAAAAAAAGAAGGGGAGATTAATATTGGCAAATCTGTGCATCTGTGCCAGTCCAGTCTGTGGTATCAGTCTGTCATTTTGTGCCACTGAAACACTACTGTAAAACTGTGGGCCGGATTTATTCACTAGTCTCCCATCAAAAAAAAAAAGAAGGGGAGATTAATATTGGCAAATCTGTGCATCTGTGCCAGTCCAGTCTGTGGTATCTGTCTGTCATTTTCTGCCACAGAAAATATATTCTGTAAAGCAGTGGGCCAGATTTATTCACTAGTCTTCCATATAAAAAAAAAGAAGGGTAGATTTTTATTTCCAGTGTGTGCATCTGCGTCAGTCCTGTTAGTGGCATATCTGTCAGCCACTGTCTGCCACTGAAACTGTGAACTGTAATACAGTGGGCCTGATTTTCGCTGCACTCTCACACACCTATAAATGGAGATTTAAATTCAGAACAATTTTGCGTCCACCTTGTTACTGGTTTTACAGTACCAAATACCGTTTGTTAGTTTGGTTACATATTTCCAAGAATGAGGAAGTCTGGTGGAAGAGGTCGTGGCCGTGGGCGGTCATTGCCAGCTGGTAATGATGGTAGTGGTGGTGGAGCATCAGGTGGTCGTGGGAAAAGCAATATAGCACCTAAGTCTCGAGTTGTTCAGCCACCGTCATCGTCTGGCTACACAAGGCCTTGAACGCTCCCTTTTCTGGGAGTAGGAAAACTGCTTTTAAAGCCGGAGCAGCAGGAACAAGTTTTGGCTTTCCTTGCTGACTCTGCCTCTAGCTCTTTCGCCTCCTCTTCGGAAAGTGCAAAATGCAAAAGCAGCGCGTTGTCAGTGGATGTTCCCGGTCAGGGACAAGTCGCTTCCTTGCGTTTTTCACCAAGAACAACAGAGAAGGATGCATCAGGCGACACAACGGGTTACTCCGTGGAGCTCTTTACACACACTGTTCCTGGGTTAGAAAGGGAAACAGGCCATGCCCATTACTAGATGAATCGGACATGGAGTGCACAGATGCACAGCCACAGCCAGATTCTTATGCTGTTCCTTTGACTCAGATCACATCATTGCCCTCGCAGTGTACTGATCCAGAATCTGACCCAGATGAGACTATGGGGCCCCGTCACGAACGCTATAGCACCGGCTTACACGGTGACACAGAGGAAGGTGCACAGGACATAGAAGAGGAGGTCATAGATGACCCAGTTGTTGACCCCGATTGGCAGCCATTGGGGGAACAGGGTGCAGCCGGCAGTAGCTCTGAAGAGGAGGAGGAGGAGCTGCAGCAGGGATCAACATCGCAACAGGTTCCATCTGGCAGGCCCGTATCTGTCCAAAAACGTGTGGCAAAACCAGTTGTAGGACAGCGTGGTCATCCGGTTAAAGAAGCTCAGTCTGCAATGCCTGAAAAGGTATCCGATAGTAGGAAGAGTGCAGTCTGGCACTTTTTTAACGAACATCCAAATGATCAGTGCAAAGTGATCTGTAAGAAATGCTCAAGGAACTTCAGCAGAGGTCAGAATGTTAAAAATCTAAATACAAGTTGCATGCGTAGACATTTAAACACCATGCACTTGCAAGCCTGGACTAACTACCAAACGTCCCTTAACGTTGATGCACCCTCTCACAATGAAGCTAGTCAGCAATGCTACATCCGTTCCCTCACTGTAAGCCCAACGTTTACCACACCACCTGCAGCAAATGTGGAGGTTTCGTCGCAAGGCCAAAGCAGTCAGGGAATCACCAGGTTCTTGGTAGGAAACACTGTATGTAGGCCAACAGCAAGAATACCATCACCAACCCTCTCTCAGTCTGCCATGTCCACCGGCACCCCCGCTAGTACCACCATATGCAGCTCTCCAGTCCAGCTCACCCTACAAGAGACTCTCATTAGGAAAAGGAAGTACTCATTCTCTCATCCACATACACAGGGTTTGAACGCCCACATTGCTAGACTAATCTCGTCAGAGATGATGCCCTACCGGTTAGTTGAAAGTGAATCTTTCAAAGCCCTGATGGACTACGCTGTACCATGCTACGAGCTACCCAGCCGACATTTCTTTTTGAGAAAAGCCATCCCAGCCCTCCACCAGCATGTAAAAGACCGCATTGTCCATGCACTCAGGCAATCTGTGAGTAGAAAGGTGCACCTGACAACAGATGCATGGACCAGTAGGCATGGCCAGGGGCGTTACGTGTCCATCACGGCACACTGGGTTAATGTGGTGGATGCAGGGTCCACAGGGGACAGAAATATTGGGACAGTTCTGCCTAGCCCACGGTCTAGGAAACAGTTGGCTGTAGGCGTTCACCACCCCTCCTCCTCATCCTCCAGCAGAATTGACAGCTCATCCATAGACCGTAGTCCCATGACCACTCCATCCGCAGCTGCCACTGTTGCACACGAGGTGTCCCATTATGGAACAGCTAGTGGCAAGCGTCAGCAGGCTGTATTGGCAATGAAGTGTTTGGGTGACAACAGACACACTGCGGAAGTTCTGTCCGAGTTCTTGCAGCAAGAAACTCAGTCATGGCTGGTCAGTGTACATCTTGAGGCAGGCAAGGTAGTGAGTGATAAAGGAAGGAATTTTATGGCTGCCATAGCCCTTTCACAACTGAAACACATTCCTTGCCTGGCTCACACCTTAAACCTGGTGGTGCAGTGCTTCCTGAAAAGTTATCTGGGGTTACCCGACCTGCTCCTGAAGGTGCGCAGACTTTGCTCGCACATCCGCCGTTCGCCAGTACACTCTAGCCGTATGCAGAACCATCAGCGATATTTGAACCTTCCCCAGCATCGCCTAATCATCGACGTTGCAACAAGGTGGAACTCCACACTGCACATGCTTCAGAGAGTGCAAACAAAGGCGTGCTGTTATGTATTTGTGGGAGGATACACATACATGGGCAGGCAGTTGGATGGCAGACATGGAGTTGTCAGGTGTGCAGTGGTCAAAGCTACAAGACCTCTGTCAAGTCCTTCAGTGTTTTGAGGAATGCACACGGCTGGTTAGTTCAGACAACACCATAATAAGCATGAGCATCCCCCTAATGCGTCCGCTGATGCAAAGTTTGACACACATAAAGGAGCAGGTGTCTGCAGCCGAGGACGAGGGAAGCCATGATGACAGTCAGCCATTGTCTGGTCAGGGAAGTCTACTGGACGAGGTGGTGGGCGAAGAGGAGGAGGACGAGGAGGATGATGGGGATGAGTATTTTTTGGATGAGGAAGCTTCTCAGGGGGCAATAGAAACTGGTGGTGTTGCAAGGCCAGGTTCAGGGTTTTTGAGGGAGGCAAGTGACGTTGATTTGCCCGAAAGTGCTCCTCAACCCAGCACAAGCAGTGAATTGACAACTGGAACATTGGCCCACATGGTGGATTATGCCTTGCGTATCCTAAAAAGGGATCCCCGCATTATAAAAATGATGACCGATGACGATTACTGGTTGGCCTGCCTCCTGGATCCACGCTATAAGGGGAAACTGCAAAACATCATGCCACATGAGAACCTTGAACAAATATTGGCAACCAAACAAACAACTCTTGTTGACCGTTTCATTCAGGCATTCCCAGCACACAGCACCGGTGATGGTTCTCACACGAGCTGTAGGGGGCAACAGGGCAGAGGTGTTAGAGGTGCACAAATCAGAAGTGGCGTTGGACATAGGGGTTTTCTGACCAGGTTGTGGAGTGATTTCGCAATGACCGCAGACACGACAGGTACTGCAGCATCAATTCAAAGTGACAGGACACAACATTTGTCCAGTATGGTTACTAACTATTTTTCCTCCCCTATCGATGTTCTCCCTCACCCGTCATTCCCATTTGATTACTGGGCATCCAAAATAGACACCTGGCCTGAATTGTCCGAATATGCATTGCAGAAGCTCGCTTGCCAGCAGCTAGTGTGCTATCAGAAAGAGTATTCAGTGCTGCTGGTTCAATACTGACCGAAAAAAGGACTTGTCTGGCTACCCAAAATGTTGATGATCTAACCTTCATTAAAATGAACCACTCATGGATTTTTAATTATTTTGCCCCACCTTTCCCGGCTGACACCTAGCTTTCCTTTAAAAAGGTCTTGCTTTTGGACTGGTCTTACTGAGTGTTCCAATTTCTCCATTTGCAGCTGCTGTATGTCCAGCATATGACATGTTTACACCTCCCTAAATGGGCTGACTCCCCTCCACGTGTCCGTGGCGGAAGCAACCGTGAGAGTGCCTTTTTTTTCTGAAGAGGTGGGTATGCCCACTTTTGATCGACGGCACTGGCACCGGGTCCCTCATAATGTACAATGAAGTGTCTCTGGCGGTGGTGGCGCGCACCCAACGTCAGACACACCGTTGTAACATGAGGGGCATTGGGCCAGTACCGCCGGGCACGAGAGAGTGCCCCCCAGCTCAAACTGTGCTCTACCACTTGCAAAATTATCTGTCACTGCTCCACCGCTGTTTAGTCTATGCGGTGAAATCCTTCAATGCCTGGCACTGACAATACCAATTTGTTGACATGTATGATGCTACTTAATATATTCAGTGGCCCTGTCATACATTTACACCAGTAAATACTTTGCGCCAAATAACAATGTCTGAAAGTCATCAGAGGAGCCCACCCCTGTACCTAACTATGCCACCCTTTTTTTTGTTTGTTTTGTTTTTTTGAGAGACATTAACATCTATGTATTATTTTGGAGTACAGACTGTGTCAGACACTCCTTCCAATTGTCCTCTGCTGACCACACCAATGCTGCCTGTGTACCCCTGCAAGATAATTGAAACTGCATTGAGCCTACTTTTTTATGTTAGGCCTACTAAGTCTGTCTGCGGTCCCTCCTTCCAATAGTCCTCCGCTGACCACACCAATGCTGCCTGTGTACCCCTGGAACCTATTTAAAAGTGCATAGAGCCACCTTTTTTATGTTAGGCATACTAAGTCTGTCTGCGGTCCCTCCTTCCAATAGTCCTCCGCTGACCACACCAATGCTGCCTGTGTACCCCTGGAACCTATTTAAAAGTGCATAAAGCCTACTTTTTTTAATTTTAAGCCTACTAAGTCTGTCTGCGGTCCCTCCTTCCAATAGTCCTCCACTGACCACACCAATGCTGCCTGTGTACCCCTGCAAGATAATTGAAACTGCATTGAGCCTACTTTTTTATTTTAGGCCTACTAAGTCTGTCTGCGGTCCCTCCTTCCAATAGACCTCCACTGACCACACCAATGCTGCCTGTGTACCCATGTAACCTTTTTTAAACCTGCATCGAGCCAACTTTGTGGTGTAAGGCCTACTAGCAGTGTCTGTCTGTGCCACTCAATACAGCTGTCCTCTTTAAAAAAATGACCTGCAATTGTCAGGTTTTCAGCCAATCGGAATTTTAGAACTGCAGTGGGGCTACTAATTTGGTTGGGGCCTACTAACAGTGTCTGCCACTCCAAGGTGTTCTCCTGGTTTCCTTTCCTGAGCTTCTATCTTCAGGCTCTTGTTAAATAGTTGTTAAATGGAACAAATGCAGTGGGGCTACTAGTTTGGTGGTGGCCTACTAATGGTGTCTGCCGCTCCTTGCTGTTTTCCTGGTTTCCTGTCCTGAACTTCGATCTTCATGCTCTCATTAAGTAGTTGTTAATATAACACTGCATTTGGCCTACTAGTTTGGTTAGGGCCTACTAACGGTGTCTGCCGCTCCTTGCTGTTCTCCTCCACTGAACAAAGCAGTGCCGCCTGTTTACTACTGTTACCAATTTTGAACTGCATTTAGACTACTTACTGATTTGGGCCTACTCACTGTGTCAGCCTCTCATTACATTTGTCCTCCACTGAACAAAGCAATGCCGCCTGTTTAGTCCTGTTACCAATTTTGAACTGCTTTTAGCCTACTTTTGTATTTGGGACTATATCTGTGTTTCCTCCTCATCCTGCCCATTGCCCAGCCAGTGCTAGATGACACTGCTGGTACATTGGCCCAGACCGCTACATTTCCCTTGCACGCTACACAGCCAGATTCTGACCCTGCTGAAAGTGAGGTTCCCCTTCCCGCATACTATACCACGTTACACAGGAACAAAGAGGAAGGTGCAGATGAAAGTGCAGGTTCCTTCATCAGGTGGGGGGGATACTTGTTGGCGACGTCACTGGCACAGGGCCCCTCATAGTACGCAAAAGTGCCGCTGCCGATGGGAGGCACCCCCGCCGTACAAACACACCGCCGTACTTTGAGGGGCCCTTTGCCAGTGCGAATGCGAATGAGTGGGCCACCCCTGCTTGCTCAGGATCACAGCACTTGCAAAGTTGAAATATTTACCTCTCCCTGCTCCACTGCCGTGACGTGGTCCACGTTTCCTGGGTCCACTAAATACTTGACCCAGCCATACCCCCCACAACTTTAGCCAAATGACCCCCAATGTCCAATGCCTAACTATTATTATAAGGTAAATTAAGATTGACAAGCTTCAGTACCAATAATGGATGTTTTTGCCATTAAAATGGGCACTGTAGGTGTTTTCCTGGCCTCCACTCACTGCCGACTATGCTCCCCCATTGACTTGCATTGGGTTTCATGTTTCAGTCGATCCCCGACTTTTCGCGATAATCGGCCAATTTAGCTCGACTCGACTTTTGAGATAATCGGGTTTCGCAAAACCCGACTCGACCCTAAAAAAGTTAAAGTCGCTCAACCCTAGTGACAGGTTCCCTTTAAGTGACAATAGCTTAGAGAGGTCAGAGGGGATATGAGTGCTTAAGTAGTTGATGGTGTTATTTGAGGGCCATCTAAAGGAGAAGTTAGATTTTAATGTTTTTAAGTCACTGGGGTAAGGAGACGAAAAGAACTTCTGACTTATCAACATTTATTTTAAAATTTGACCATTTCCCAAAATGCTCCAACTCGGATATTAAAGAGGGCAGAGAAACATGTGGGTTTGTGATGTAAATCAGCGAATCATCACTGAATGCAGAATATTTATATATAGACACCAATCCTAATTCCCCATATATCTGGATTGGAGAGCATTGCCTGCATAAGATGTTCTATTATTAATCTAATATATAAAGCTGTGTGTGTATGTATGTATGTATGTATGTATGTATGTATGTATGTCCAAGATTTGCATCTGCACCGTCGCTGCTACAGCCACAAAATTTTGCACAGTCACACGTCTGGACCCCGAGAGCGTCATAGCCTATGTTGTGAGGCAAAATTTCAAACCCGCGCATTCCAATTCACCAAACAATTTTGCCCCTATTTACATAATGGGGAAAAAGTGAAAGGAAATGTGTTGGAGGCAAATTGACAGCTGCCAGATGTGAACAAGGGGGACTTGAAGAATGAGAGCGATGGCGTCAAAGAGTATATACCATACAGTTGCTAAGGAGGGGCCCCAACATGGGATACTCACCACACATGGGGATATGAACACACACATAAAATGCGCCACACACTACCATGTGCTTGAACACATATACCACCCTCAGCACACATTTCACCACACATACACCAATCTCGGCACGTAAAAGTCGAAACACAAAAGTCACCACTCAAAACTCGCCACGCACAAAATTCGCCACATGCAAAACTAGTCTCACGCAAAACTCGCTACACGTGCAAAACTCACCTCATGGAAAAGTCGCCACACGCAAAACTTGCACATGCGGAAAAATTGCCACATGCATAAAATCTGCAACACATGCAAAAGTTGCCTCACACCAAACTTGCACATACTCAAAATGCATCACACATAAAACTCGCAATGCGCAAAACTTGCTGCACACAACTTGCTACACTAACCTGTCACATGCAACTTGACACACAAAAAGTTGCTACATGCATGTCGCCACACAAAACTCATGTCACAAAAGTCACTACATGCATGTCGCCACACGCAACTCAACACACACAACTTGACACATGAAACTCACCCTAAGACACACACAAGTTTGGTATTATCCTTCAAAAATAAAAATCTGATTAATAAGCAGAGAAACTACAAGAGCAACAAATGTACCATATAGGAAAAATGGCAGCTGTCAGTCACATGACCTATTATGTGTATGTGTGAACTAATATTTACTGCCAGGGGGAGGGCTTCCTGTTGGCTGGGGATTTATCAGGCTGCCAATAGCAACCAATCACAGCTTAGCTTCTATTTTGCTACAGTTAATTAATCTGAGCTCTGATTGGTTAATGTAGGCAACTGTTGTGAATTCTGTGGCTGAATTCACTCCTGTGGTCACAAGTGGTACTGCAGCTTCTGAGCTTCCTCCCTCAGGTGTTCTGGTGAGCTCGTTAACTGCTTCATTACTTAACTCCGCCTGATGCTGCTATCCTTGCTCCTTGTCAATGTTTCAGTGTTGGATCTGAGCTTCTCCTGATTGTTCCTGTGACCTGCTGCTCTGTATAGCTAAGTGCCTTTTGCTTTTTTGTTGCTTTTTTTCTGTCCAGCTTGTCTTTTGTTTTGCTGGAAGCTCTGAGACGCAAAGGGTGTACCGCCGTGCCGTTAGTTCGGCACGGTGGGTTTTTTTTGCCCCCTTTGCGTGGTTTTGCTTTAGGGTTTTTGGTAGACTGCAAAGTTCGCTTTACTGTCCTCGCTCTGTCCTAGAATATCGGGCCCCACTTTGCTGAATCTATTTCATCCCTACGTTTTGTCTTTTCATCTTACTCACAGTCATTATATGTGGGGGGCTGCCTTTTCCTTTGGGGAATTTCTCTGGGGCAAGTCAGGCCTATTTTTCTATCTTCAGGCTAGCTAGTTTCTTAGGCTGTGCCGAGTTGCCTAGGTAGTTGTTAGGCGCAATCCACAGCCGCTTTTAGTTGTGTTTAGGATAGGATCAGGTGTGCAGTCTACAGAGTTTCCACGTCTCAGAGCTCGTTCTTGTATTTTTGGGTATTTGTCAGATCACTGTGTGCGCTCTGATCGCTATGTACACTGTGTTTCTGGATTGCCTTCATAACACCTGTCATTAGCAAACATAATAGTACAAGGAGCCAAACTAATGATTCTCAATAGAGGGAAAGAAAAAGTTCTGACATCATTTTTTTTTTTTTCTTCTGCTCTGTGTTCACTTTTTTTTTTCCCCTAGACATTTGGGTGATTCTGGACACAGGTGTGGATATGGATATTCAGGGTCTGTGCTCTTCAATGGATAATCTCGTTATAAATGTACAAAAAATTCAAGATACTATTGATCAGAAATCTATGTTAGAACCAAGAATTCCTATTCCTGATTTGTTTTTTGGAGATAGAACTAAGTTTCTAAGTTTCAAAAATAATTGTAAGCTATTTCTGGCCTTGAAACCTCATTCTTCTGGTAATCCTATTCAACAGGTTTTGATTATTATTTCTTTTTTGCGCGGCGACCCTCAAGACTGGGCATTTTCTCTTGCGCCAGGAGACCCTGCATTGAGTAGTGTCGATGCGTTTTTCCTGGCGCTCGGATTGCTGTACCATGAGCCTAATTCAGTGGATCAGGCTGAGAAAAATTTGCTGGCTTTGTGCCAGGGTCAGGATGATATAGAAGTATATTGTCAGAAATTTAGGAAATGGTCAGTACTCACTCAGTGGAATGAATCTGCGCTGGCAGCTTTGTTCAGAAAGGGTCTCTCTGAGGCTCTTAAGGATGTCATGGTGGGATTTCCTATGCCTGCTGGTTTGAATGAGTCTTTGTCTTTGGCCATTCAGATCGGTCGACGCTTGCGCGAGCGTAAATCTGTGCACCATTTGGCGGTACTGCCTGAGGTTAAACCTGAGCCTATGCAGTGCGATAGGACTATGACTAGAGTTGAACGGCAGGAATACAGACGTCTGAATGGTCTGTGTTTCTACTGTGGTGATTCCACTCATGCTATTTCTGATTGTCCTAAGCGCACTAAGCGGTCCGCTAGGTCTGCCGTCATTGGTACTGTACAGTCCAAATTCCTTCTGTCCATTACCTTGATATGCTCTTTGTCGTCGTTTTCTGTCATGGCGTTTGTGGATTCGGGCGCTGCCCTGAATCTGATGGATTTGGATTATGCTAAACGTTGTGGGTTTTTCTTGGAGCCTTTGCGGTGTCCTATTCCATTGAGAGGAATTGATGCTACACCTTTGGCCAAGAATAAACCTCAATACTGGGCCCAGCTGACCATGTGCATGGCTCCTGCACATCAGGAAGTTATTCGCTTTCTGGTGTTGCATAATCTGCATGATGTGGTCGTGTTGGGGTTGCCATGGCTACAAACCCATAATCCAGTATTGGATTGGAATTCCATGTCGGTATCCAGCTGGGGTTGTCAGGGGGTACATGGTGATGTTCCATTTTTGTCGATTTCGTCATCCACCCCTTCTGAAGTCCCAGAGTTCTTGTCTGATTATCAGGATGTATTTGAAGAGCCCAAGTCCGATGCTCTACCTCCGCATAGGGATTGTGATTGTGCTATCAATTTGATTCCTGGTAGTAAATTCCCTAAAGGTCGATTATTTAATTTATCCGTGCCCGAACACGCCGCTATGCGCAGTTATGTGAAGGAATCCCTGGAGAAGGGACATATTCGCCCATCGTCATCACCACTGGGAGCAGGGTTCTTCTTTGTAGCCAAGAAGGATGGTTCGCTGAGACCGTGTATTGATTACCGCCTTCTTAATAAGATCACTGTTAAATTTCAGTATCCCTTGCCATTGTTATCTGACTTGTTTGCTCGGATTAAGGGGGCTAGTTGGTTCACTAAGATAGATCTTCGTGGTGCGTATAATCTGGTGAGAATCAGGCAAGGAGATGAATGGAAAACTGCATTCAATACGCCCGAGGGTCATTTTGAGTATCTAGTGATGCCGTTCGGACTTGCCAATGCTCCATCTGTGTTTCAGTCTTTAATGCATGACATCTTCCGTGAGTATCTGGATAAATTCCTGATTGTTTACTTGGATGACATTTTGATCTTCTCAGATGATTGGGAGTCTCATGTGAAGCAGGTCAGAATGTTTTTTCAGGTCCTGCGTGCTAACTCTTTGTTTGTGAAGGGATCAAAGTGTCTCTTCGGTGTGCAGAAAGTTTCATTTTTAGGGTTCATCTTTACCCCTTCTACTATCGAGATGGATCCAGTTAAGGTCCAAGCCATCCAGGATTGGATTCAGCCGACATCTCTGAAAAGTCTGCAAAAGTTCCTGGGCTTTGCTAATTTTTATCGTCGCTTCATCTGTAATTTTTCTAGCATTGCCAAACCATTGACCGATTTGACCAAGAAGGGTGCTGATTTGGTTAATTGGTCTTCTGCTGCTGTGGAAGCTTTTCAGGAGTTGAAGCGTCGTTTTTGTTCTGCCCCTGTGTTGTGTCAGCCAGATGTTTCTCTTCCGTTCCAGGTCGAGGTTGATGCTTCTGAGATTGGAGCAGGGGCGGTTTTGTCACAGAGAGGTTCTGATTGCTCAGTGATGAAACCATGTGCTTTCTTTTCCAGGAAGCTTTCGCCCGCTGAGCGTAATTATGATGTGGGCAATCGAGAGTTGCTGGCCATGAAGTGGGCATTCGAGGAGTGACGTCATTGGCTTGAAGGAGCTAAGCATCGCGTGGTGGTATTGACTGATCATAAGAACTTGACTTATCTCGAGTCTGCCAAGCGCTTGAATCCTAGACAGGCCCTTTGGTCGTTATTTTTTGCCCGCTTCGACTTTGTGATTTCGTACCTTCCGGGCTCTAAAAATGTGAAGGCGGATGCTCTGTCTAGGAGTTTTGTGCCCGACTCTCCGGGTTTATCTGAGCCAGCGGGTATCCTCAAGGAAGGAGTCATTGTGTCTGCCATCTCCCCTGATTTGCGGCGGGTGCTGCAAAAATTTCAGGCGAATAAACCTGATCGTTGTCCAGCAGAGAAACTGTTCGTCCCTGATAGGTGGACTAATAAACTTATCTCTGAACTTCATTGTTCGGTGTTGGCTGGTCATCCTGGAATCTTTGGTACCAGAGAGTTAGTGGCTAGATCCTTCTGGTGGCCATCTCTGTCACGGGATGTACGTACTTTTGTGCAGTCCTGTGGGATTTGTGCTAGGGCTAAGCCCTGCTGTTCTCATGCCAGTGGGTTACTTTTGCCCTTGCCGGTCCCAAAGAGGCCTTGGACACATATTTCGATGGATTTCATTTCGGACCTTCCCGTTTCTCAAAAGATGTCAGTCATTTGGGTGGTCTGTGATCGCTTTTCTAAAATGGTCCATCTGGTGCCCTTGGCTAAATTGCCTTCCTCCTCTGATTTGGTACCTTTGTTCTTTCAGCATGTGGTTCGGTTGCATGGCATTCCTGAGAATATTGTTTCTGACAGAGGTTCCCAGTTTGTTTCAAGGTTTTGGCGAGCCTTTTGTGGTAGGATGGGCATTGACTAGGGTTGAGCGAAACGGGTCGAACATTTTCAAAAGTCGCCGACTTTTGGCTAAGTCGGGGTTTCATGAAACCCGATCCGACCCCTGTGCGGGGTCGGCCATGCGGTACGCGACTTTCGCGCCAAAGTCGCGTTTCAATGACGCGAAAAGCGCCATTTCTCAGCCAATGAAGGTAAACGCAGAGTGTGGGCAGCGTGATGACATAGGTCCTGGTCCCCACCATCTTAGAGAAGGGCATTGCAGTGATTGGCTTGCTGTCTGCGACGTCACAGGGGCTATAAAGAGGCGTTCCCGCCGACCGCCATCTTACTGCTGCTGATCTGAGCTTAGGGAGAGGTTGCTGCCGCTTTGTCAGAAGCAGGGATAGCGTTAGGCAGGGTCCATTAACCACAAAACCGCTTGTGCTGCAGCGATTTGCACTGTCCAACACCACCCTCGGTGTGCAGGGACAGTGGAAGTTTTTTTTTTTTTTTTTTTCCCCTCAGCGCTGTAGCTCATTGGGCTGCCCTAGAAGGCTCCCTGATAGCTGCATTGCTGTGTGTACGCCGCTGTGCAAACCAACTGCTTTTTTCAAAGCACAAATCCTCTTGTTCCTTCCTTTCTGCACAGCTATCTTTTTTGTTTGTCCACACTTTTTATTTCATTTGTGCATCAGTCCACTCCTTATTGCTGCCTGCCATACCTGGCTGAGATTACTGCAGGCAGGGAGATAGTAGCTGCCTGCCATACCTGGCTGAGATTACTGCAGGCAGGGAGATAGTAATTGTAGGACATTCCCTGTTTTTTTTTTTTTTTTTTTTTTGGTGGGAGATTAAGATTGGCAATTTGGCATTTCTGCTAGAGTGCCATCCCTGTGTGTGCCATCTCTCTCACATAGTGGGCCATAGAAAGCCTTTTCATTTTTCTGTATTTTTTTTTGTGGGGTGTATAAATTCTCCCTGATAAAAATACAGTGGGAGATTAATATTGGCCTTTGGGCTTGTGTGCCAGTCCTGAGTGTGCCATCTCTCTCACAAATAGTGGGCCATAGAAAGCCTATTTTATTTTTTTTTGGGTTTTATAAATTCTCCCTGAAAAAAAGGGAGATTAATATTGGCCTCTGGGCTTGTGTGCCAGTCCTGAGCGTGCCATCTGTGCCAGCCCTGAGCGTGCCATCTCTCTCACAAATAGTGGGCCATAGAAAGCCTATTTAATTTTTTTTTTGGTTTTATAAATTCTCCCTGAAAAAAAGGGAGATTAATATTGGCCTCTGGGCTTGTGTGCCAGTTGTGAGCGTGCCATCTGTGCCAGTCCTGAGCGTGCCATCTCTCTCACAAATAGTGGGCCATAGAAAGCCTATTTAATTTTTTTTTTGGTTTTATAAATTTTCCCTGAAAAAAGGGAGATTAATATTGGCCTCTGGGCTTGTGTGCCAGTTGTGAGCGTGCCATCTGTGCCAGTCCTGAGCGTGCCATCTGTGCCAGTCCTGAGCGTGCCATCTCTCTCACAAATAGTGGGCCATAGAAAGCCTATTTAATTTTTTTTTTGGTTTTATAAATTTTCCCTGAAAAAAGGGAGATTAATATTGGCCTCTGGGCTTGTGTGCCAGTTGTGAGCGTGCCATCTGTGCCAGTCCTGAGCGTGCCATCTCTCTCACAAATAGTGGGCCATAGAAAGCCTATTTAAATATTTTTTTGGTTTTATAAATTCTCCCAGAAAAAAAGGGAGATTAATATTGGCCTCTGGGCTTCTGTGCCAGTCCTGAGCGTGCCATCTGTGCCAGTCCTGAGCGTCCCATCTCTCTCACAAATAGTGGGCCATAGAAAGCCTATTTTTTTTTTGGGGGGGGTTTTAGAAATTCTCCCTGGAAAAAAAAAGGGAGATTAATATTGCCCTTTGGGCTTGTGTGCCAGTACTAAGCGTTCCATCTCTCTCTCTCTCTCAGTCAGTGGGCCATAGAACGCCTATTTTTGGTTTTATTTGTTTTCTAAATTCTCCCTGAAAAAATCATTTTATTTTATTTGGTTTCTAAATTCTTCCTGATAAAATCATATTTTTTTTATTATTTTTTTTTCTAAAGTCTCCCTGAAAAAAAAAAAAAAAAAAAAAAAAACAGTGGGAGATTAATATTGGCCTTTCTGCTTGTGTGCCAGTCTTGACTCCTGGGTGCGTCATCTCTCAGTCAGTGGGCCATAGAACGCCTATTTTTGGTTTTATTTGTTTTATAAATTCTCCCTGAAAAAATCATTTTATTTTATTTGGTTTCTAAATTCTTCCTGATAAAATCATATTTTTTTTATTATTTTTTTTTCTAAAGTCTCCCTGAAAAAAAAAAAAAAAAAAAAAAAAACAGTGGGAGATTAATATTGGCCTTTCTGCTTGTGTGCCAGTCTTGACTCCTGGGTGCGTCATCTCTCAGTCAGTGGGCCATAGAACGCCTATTTTTGGTTTTATTTGTTTTATAAATTCTCCCTGAAAAAATCATTTTATTTTATTTGGTTTCTAAATTCTTCCTGATAAAATCATATTTTTTTTATTATTTTTTTTTCTAAAGTCTCCCTGAAAAAAAAAAAAAAAAAAAAAAAACAGTGGGAGATTAATATTGGCCTTTCTGCTTGTGTGCCAGTCTTGACTCCTGGGTGTGCCATCTCTCTCTCTCTCTCTCTCTCTCTCTCTCTCTCTCTCCAATTGTGGTCCATAGAAAGCCTATATTTTTTTTCCTTGATTTGGGTTCCAAAATCTACCAGAGAAAATAACTCCATCAATCATTGGTAGAAAAATATTGGCCTCTGGGCTTGTGTGCCACTCCTGATTCCTGTGTGCGTCATCTCTCAGTCAGTGGGCCATAGAACGCCTATTTTTGTTTTTATTTGTTTTATAAATTCTCCCGAAAAAATCATTTTATTTTATTTGGTTTCTAAATTCTTCCTGATAAAATCATATTTTTTTTATTATTTTTTTTTCTAAAGTCTCCCTGAAAAAAAAAAAAAAAAAAAAAAAAACAGTGGGAGATTAATATTGGCCTTTCTGCTTGTGTGCCAGTCTTGACTCCTGGGTGTGCCATCTCTCTCTCTCTCTCTCTCTCTCTCTCTCCAATTGTGGTCCATAGAAAGCCTATATTTTTTTTCCTTGATTTGGGTTCCAAAATCTACCAGAGAAAATAACTCCATCAATCATTGGTAGAAAAATATTGGCCTCTGGGCTTGTGTGCCACTCCTGATTCCTGTGTGCGTCATCTCTCAGTCAGTGGGCCATAGAACGCCTATTTTTGTTTTTATTTGTTTTATAAATTCTCCCTGAAAAAATCATTTTATTTTATTTGGTTTCTAAATTCTTCCTGATAAAATCATATTTTTTTTATTATTTTTTTTTCTAAAGTCTCCCTGAAAAAAAAAAAAAAAAAACAACCAAAAAAAACAGTGGGAGATTAATATTGGCCTTTCTGCTTGTGTGCCAGTCTTGACTCCTGGGTGTGCCATCTCTCTCTCTCTCTCTCTCTCTCTCTCTCCAATTGTGGTCCATAGAAAGCCTATATTTTTTTTCCTTGATTTGGGTTCCAAAATCTACCAGAGAAAATAACTCCATCAATCATTGGTAGAAAAATATTGGCCTCTGGGCTTGTGTGCCACTCCTGATTCCTGTGTGCGTCATCTCTCACTCAGTGGCCCATAGAAAGCATATAGTTTGTTACATTTGTTTTCTAAATTCTCCCTGCAAAAATCAATTTTTTTTTTTGGGGGGGGGTTTCTAAAGTGTTCCTGAAAAAAATAAAAATAAAAAAAAAATAATAGTGTGACATTAATATTAACATTTGTGCTTCAGTGACAGTCCTGCGTGTGGGGCATCTCTCTAATTTGCAGCCACCAAAAAAAGAGTGTGTAAAATTGGGCCTGATTTTCGCTGTGGTCTCACCAACCTGTAAAGGGGTAGCTAAATCATACTGAAGTTATAGCTCACCGTGTAAGTTGTGTGACTGCAACAAATAACGTTAGTTTGGTTACGTTTTTAAAACAATGAGGAAGTCTAGTGGAAGAGGTCGTGGCCGGGGGCGTTCATTGTCAGCTGGTAATGAGGGTAGTGGTAGTGGTGGAGCATCAGGTGGTCGTGGGGAAAAAAATATTGCACCTAAGTCTGGAGCTGTGGAGCCAGGTTCGTCGTCCGGCTACACAAGGCCTCGAACGCTCCCTTTTCTGGGATTAGGAAAACCGCTTTTAAAGCCGGAGCAGCAAGAGCAAGTTTTGGCTTATCTTGCTGACTCAGCCTCTAGCTCTTTTGCCTCCTCTCGTGAAACTGGTAAAAGTAAAAGCAGCGCGTCGTTAGTGGATGTTCACGGTCAGGGACAAGTCACTTCCTTGTCCTCTTCAGCAAAAACAACAACAGAGAAGAATGCAGCAGGCGACACAACGGGTTACTCCATGGAGCTCTTTACACATACCGTCCCTGGCTTAGAAAGTGAAGCAGTTAACAGTCCATGCCCATTACAAATTGAATCTGACATGGAGTGCACTGACGCACAGCCACAGCCAGACTACTATGCTGGTCCTTTGACTCAGACCACAACATTGCCCTCGCAGGGTGCTGATCAAGAATCAGACCCTGATGAGACTATGTTGCCCCATCACGAACGCTATACCACCGAACGACACGGTGACACAGACGAAGTTGCGCAGGAGGTACAAGAAGAGTTATTAGATGACCCAGTTCTTGACCCCGATTGGCAGCCATTGGGGGAACAGGGTGCAGGCGGCAGCAGTTCTGAAGCAGAGGAGGAGGAGGGGCCGCAGCAGGCATCAACATCGCCACAGGTTCCATCTGCCGGGCCCGTATCTTGCCCAAAACGCGTGGCAAAGCCAAAACCTGGTGGAGGACAGCGTGGCCATCCGGTTAAAGCTCAGTCTGCAATGCCTGAAAAGGTATCCGATGCTAGAAAGAGTGCAGTCTGGCATTTTTTTAAACAACATCCAATTGATCAGCGCAAAGTCATCTGTCAAAAATGTTCTACTTCCTTAAGCAGAGGTCAGAATCTGAAAAGTCTCAATACTAGTTGCATGCATAGACATTTAACCACCATGCATTTGAAAGCTTGGACTAACTACCAAACGTCCCTTAAGGTTGTTGCACCCTCGGCCAATGAAGCTAGTCATCAACGCAACATCCCTTCCGGCAGTGTAGGACCACCATTTAGCGCACCACCTGCTGTATCTGTGCAGGTATCTTTGCCAGGCCAAAGCAGTCAGGGTCAGGGAATCACCAGTTTCGTAGTAGGAAACACTGCATCTAGGGCACCGGCGGCAACAATACCATCTCCCACCGTCTCTCAGTCTGCCATGTCCACCGGCACCCCCGCTAGTTCCACGATCTCCATCTCTCCAGTCCAGCTCACCCTACATGAGACTATGGTTAGAAAAAGGAAATACTTAGCCTCGCATCCGCGTACACAGGGTTTGAACGCCCACATAGCTAGACTAATCTCGTTAGAGATGATGCCCTACCGGTTAGTTGAAAGCGAAGCTTTCAAAGACCTGATGGACTACGCTGTACCACGCTACGAGCTACCCAGTCGACACTTTTTTTCCAGAAAAGCCATCCCAGCCCTCCACCAGCATGTTAAAGAGCGCATCGTCCATGCACTCAGGCAATCTGTGAGCACAAAGGTGCACCTGACAACAGATGCATGGACCAGTAGGCATGGCCAGGGACGTTACGTGTCCATCACGGCACACTGGGTAAATGTGGTGGATTCAGGGTCCACAGGGGACAGCAAGTTTGGGACAGTTCTGCCTAGCCCACGGTCTAGTAAACAGTTGTCTGTAGCCGTTCGCACCCCCTCCTCCTCCTCCTCCTCCTCGTCCTCCTGCAGAAGCAAGAGCTCGTCCACAGACCGCAGTCGCACAAACACTCCATCCGCACCTGCCACTGTTGCACACCAGGTCTCCCATTATGGGGCAGCTACTGGCATACGTCAGCAGGCTGTATTGGCTATGAAGTGTTTGGGCGACAATAGACACACCGCGGAAGTTCTGTCCGAGTTCTTGCAGCAAGAAACGCAGTCGTGGCTGGGCACTGTAGATCTTGAGGCAGGCAAGGTAGTGAGTGATAACGGAAGGAATTTCATGGCTGCCATCTCCCTTTCCCAACTGAAACACATTCCTTGCCTGGCTCACACCTTAAACCTGGTGGTGCAGTGCTTCCTGAAAAGTTATCCGGGGTTATCCGACCTGCTCCTCAAAGTGCGTGGACTTTGCGCACATATCCGCCGTTCGCCTGTACACTCCAGCCGTATGCAGACCTATCAGCGTTCTTTGAACCTTCCCCAGCATCGCCTAATCATAGACGTTGCAACAAGGTGGAACTCAACACTGCACATGCTTCAGAGACTGTGCGAACAGAGGCGGGCTGTTATGTTTTTGTGGGAGGATACACATACACGGGCAGGCAGTAGGATGGCAGACATGGAGTTGTCAGGTGTACAGTGGTCGAAGATTCAAGACATGTGTCAAGTCCTTCAGTGTTTTGAGGAATGCACACGGCTGGTTAGTGCAGACAACGCCATAATAAGCATGAGCATCCCCCTAATGCGTCTGCTGATGCAAAGTTTGACGCACATAAAGGATCAGGCGTCTGCACCAGAGGAAGAGGAAAGCCTTGATGACAGTCAGCGATTGTCTGGTCAGGGCAGTGTACATGACGAGGTACCGGGCGAAGAGGAGGTGGAGGATGAGGAGGATGATGGGGATGAGTATATTTTTAATGAGGAAGCTTTCCCGGGGGCACGGGAAATTGGTGGCGTGGCAAGGCCGGGTTCTGGTTTTTTGAGGGACACAAGTGACGTAGATTTGCCTGCAACTGCCCCTCAACCAAGCACAACCGCAGATTTGACAACGGGAACTTTGGCCCACATGGCGGATTATGCCTTGCGTATCCTCAAAAGGGACACACGCATTACAAAAATGATGAACGATGACGATTACTGGTTGGCCTGCCTCCTTGATCCTCGCTATAAAGGCAAATTGCAAAATATTATGCCACATGAGAACTTGGAACTAATATTAGCAACAAAACAATCAACTCTTGTTGACCGTTTGCTTCTGGCATTCCCTGCACACAGCGCCCGTGATCGTTCTCACACGAGCTCCAGGGGCCAGCAGACCAGAGGTGTTAGAGGGGCAGAAATCAGAAGTGGCGTTGGCCAGAGGGGTTTTCTGACCAGGTTGTGGAGTGATTTTTCTATGACCGCAGACAGGACAGGTACTGCAGCATCAATTCAAAGTGACAGGAGACAACATTTGTCCAGTATGGTTACAAACTATTTTTCATCCCTTATCGACGTTCTCCCTCAACCGTCATTCCCATTTGATTACTGGGCATCCAAATTAGACACCTGGCCAGAATTGGCAGAATATGCATTGCAGGAGCTTGCTTGCCCGGCAGCTAGTGTCCTATCAGAAAGAGTATTCAGTGCTGCAGGTTCAATACTAACAGAAAAAAGGACTCGTCTGGCTACCCAAAATGTAGATGATCTAACCTTCATTAAAATGAACCACAACTGGATTTCAAAATCTTTTGCCCCACCCTGCCCGGCTGACACCTAGCTTTCCTATGAAAAGGTCTTGCCTGTGGACTATTCTGAATGACTTTTCCAATCTCGTAATTTTCTTCACCTGATTGTCCAGCATACGACATGTTTCCACCTCACGAAATGGCCAAACTCCCCACACGGGGCCGTGCTATCGCCACTTTGCGCTTGGACCCTTGAGAGTGCTGTTTGTCTGAAGAGGTGGGTGTGGCCGCTTTTGGTCGACGGCACTGCCACTGGGTCCCTCATAGTACAATAAAGTGTCTCTGGCGGTGGTGGTGCGCACCCAACGTCAGACACACCGTTGTAATATGAGGGGCCCTGTGCCTGTACCGCCGGCCACAAGACAGTTCCCCCCCCAGCTCAAACAGTGCTCTACCACTAGCAAAATTATCTCTCACAGCTTCACCAATGTGTAGTCTAGGCGCTGACATCCTTCAATGCCTGGCACTGACAATACCATTGTTTTGACATTTTTGTTATGTTAGGCCTTCGAAGCCTGTCTGCGGTCCCTTCTTTCTACAACTACTACACTGACCAGGCCACTGCTGGCCGTGTTACCCTGGAACCAATTTAAAAGTGCCTACAGTCAGCCCAATTTTGTTATGTTAGGCCTTCGAAGACTGTCTGCCGTCACTCCTTCCACTAGACTTCCACTGACCATACACTGCTGCCCATGTACCCCTGGAACCAATTTAAAGTGCCTACAGCCAGCCCAATTTTGTTATGTTAGGCCTTGGAAGCCTGTCTGCGGTCACTCCTTCCACTAGACTTCCACTGACCAGACCACTGCTGCCCGTGTACCCCTGGAACCAATTTAAAAGTGCCTACAGCCAGCCCAAGTTTGTTATGTTAGGCCTTCGAAGCCTGTCTGCGGTCACTCCTTCCACTAGACTTCCACTGACCAGACCACTGCTGCCCGTGTACCCCTGGAACCAATTTAAAAGTGCCTACAGCCAGCCCAAGTTTGTTATGTTAGGCCTTGGAAGCCTGTCTGCGGTCACTCCTTCCACTAGACTTCCACTGACCATACACTGCTGCCCATGTACCCCTGGAACCAATTTAAAAGTGCCTACAGCCAGCCCAAGTTTGTTATGTTAGGCCTTCGAAGCCTGTCTGCGGTCACTCCTTCCACTAGACTTCCACTGACCAGACCACTGCTGCCCGTGTACCCCTGGAACAAATTTAAAAGTGCCTACAGCCAGCCCTATGTTATTATGTTAGGCCTTCGAAGCCTGTCTGCGGTCACTCCTTCCACTAGACTTCCACAGACCAGACCACTGCTGCCCGTGTACCCCTGGAACCAATTTAAAAGTGCCTACAGCCAGCCCAAGTTTGTTATGTTAGGCCTTGGAAGCCTGTCTGCGGTCACTCCTTCCACTAGACTTCCATTGACCAGACCACTGCTGCCCGTGTACCCCTGGAACCAATTTAAAATTGCCTACAGCCATGTGTTATTATTTTAGGCCTTCGATGCCTGTCTGCGGTCACTCCTTCCACTAGGCCTCTACTGACCACACCACTGCTGCCCGTGTACCCCTGGAACCAATTTAAAATTGCCTACAGCCAGCCCAATTTTTTTATTTTAGGCCTTCGATGCCTGTCTGCGGTCCATTCTTTCAACTACTATTACACTGACCAGGGCACTGCTGCCCGTGTACCCCTGGAACCAATTTAAAATTGCCTACAGCCATGTGTTATTATTTTAGGCCTTCGATGCCTGTCTGTGGTCACTCCTTCCACTAGGCCTCCACTGACCACACCACTGCTGCCCGTGTACCCCTGGAACCAATTTAAAATTGCCTACAGCCATGTTTTATTATTTTAGGCCTTCGATGCCTGTCTGCGGTCACTCCTTCCACTAGGCCTCCACTGACCACACCACTGCTGCCCGTGTACCCCTGGAACCAATTTAAAATTGCCTACAGCCAGCCCAATTTTTTTATTTTAGGCCTTCGATGCCTGTCTGCGGTCCATTCTTTCAACTACTACTACACTGACCAGGGCACTGCTGCCCAAGTACCCCTGGAACCAATTTAAAATTGACTACAGCCATGTGTTAATATTTTAGGCCTTCGATGCCTGTCTGTGGTCACTCCTTCCACTAGGCCTCCACTGACCACACCACTGCTGCCCGTGTACCCCTGGAACCAATTTAAAATTGCCTACAGCCATGTGTTATTATTTTAGGCCTTCGATGCCTGTCTGCGGTCACTCCTTCCACTAGGCCTCCACTGACCACACCACTGCTGCCCGTGTACCCCTGGAACCAATTTAAAATTGCATACAGCCAGCCCAATTTTTTTATTTTAGGCCTTCGATGCCTGTCTGCGGTCCATTCTTTCAACTACTACTACACTGACCAGGGCCCTGCTGCCCAAGTACCCCTGGAACCAATTTAAAATTGACTACAGCCATGTGTTAATATTTTAGGCCTTCGATGCCTGTCTGTGGTCACTCCTTCCACTAGGCCTCCACTGACCACACCACTGCTGCCCGTGTACCCCTGGAACCAATTTAAAATTGCCTACAGCCATGTGTTATTATTTTAGGCCTTCGATGCCTGTCTGCGGTCACTCCTTCCACTAGGCCTCCACTGACCACACCACTGCTGCCCGTGTACCCCTGGAACCAATTTAAAATTGCATACAGCCAGCCCAATTTTTTTATTTTAGGCCTTCGATGCCTGTCTGCGGTCCATTCTTTCAACTACTACTACACTGACCAGGGCACTGCTGCCCGTGTACCCCTGGAACCAATTTAAAATTGCCTACAGCCATGTGTTATTATTTTAGGCCTTCGATGCCTGTCTGCGGTCACTCCTTCCACTAGGCCTCCACTGACCACACCACTGCTGCCCGTGTACCCCTGGAACCAATTTAAAATTGCCTACAGCCATGTGTGATTATTTTAGGCCTTCGATGCCTGTCTGCGGTCACTCCTTCCACTAGGCCTCCACTGACCACACCACTGCTGCCCGTGTAACCCTGGAACCAATTTAAAATTGCCTACAGCCATGTGTTATTATTTTAGGCCTTCGATGCCTGTCTGCGGTCACTCCTTCCACTAGGCCTCCACTGACCACACCACTGCTGCCCGTGTACCCCTGGAACCAATTTAAAATTGCCTACAGCCAGCCCAATTTTTTTATTTTAGGCCTTCGATGCCTGTCTGCGGTCCATTCTTTCAACTACTATTACACTGACCAGGGCACTGCTGCCCGTGTACCCCTGGAACCAATTTAAAATTGCCTACAGCCATGTGTTATTATTTTAGGCCTTCGATGCCTGTCTGTGGTCACTCCTTCCACTAGGCCTCCACTGACCACACCACTGCTGCCCGTGTACCCCTGGAACCAATTTAAAATTGCCTACAGCCATGTTTTATTATTTTAGGCCTTCGATGCCTGTCTGCGGTCACTCCTTCCACTAGGCCTCCACTGACCACACCACTGCTGCCCGTGTACCCCTGGAACCAATTTAAAATTGCCTACAGCCAGCCCAATTTTTTTATTTTAGGCCTTCGATGCCTGTCTGCGGTCCATTCTTTCAACTACTACTACACTGACCAGGGCACTGCTGCCCAAGTACCCCTGGAACCAATTTAAAATTGACTACAGCCATGTGTTAATATTTTAGGCCTTCGATGCCTGTCTGTGGTCACTCCTTCCACTAGGCCTCCACTGACCACACCACTGCTGCCCGTGTACCCCTGGAACCAATTTAAAATTGCCTACAGCCATGTGTTATTATTTTAGGCCTTCGATGCCTGTCTGCGGTCACTCCTTCCACTAGGCCTCCACTGACCACACCACTGCTGCCCGTGTACCCCTGGAACCAATTTAAAATTGCATACAGCCAGCCCAATTTTTTTATTTTAGGCCTTCGATGCCTGTCTGCGGTCCATTCTTTCAACTACTACTACACTGACCAGGGCCCTGCTGCCCAAGTACCCCTGGAACCAATTTAAAATTGACTACAGCCATGTGTTAATATTTTAGGCCTTCGATGCCTGCCTGTGGTCACTCCTTCCACCAGGCCTCCACTGACCACACCACTGCTGCCCGTGTACCCCTGGAACCAATTTAAAATTGCCTACAGCCATGTGTTATTATTTTAGGCCTTCGATGCCTGTCTGCGGTCACTCCTTCCACTAGGCCTCCACTGACCACACCACTGCTGCCCGTGTACCCCTGGAACCAATTTAAAATTGCATACAGCCAGCCCAATTTTTTTATTTTAGGCCTTCGATGCCTGTCTGCGGTCCATTCTTTCAACTACTACTACACTGACCAGGGCACTGCTGCCCAAGTACCCCTGGAACCAATTTAAAATTGACTACAGCCAGCCCAATTTTTTTATTTTAGGCCTTCGATGCCTGTCTGCGGTCCATTCTTTCAACTACTACTACACTGACCAGGGCACTGCTGCCCAAGTACCCCTGGAACCAATTTAAAATTGACTACAGCCATGTGTTAATATTTTAGGCCTTCGATGCCTGTCTGTGGTCACTCCTTCCACTAGGCCTCCACTGACCACACCACTGCTGCCCGTGTACCCCTGGAACCAATTTAAAATTGCCTACAGCCATGTGTTATTATTTTAGGCCTTCGATGCCTGTCTGCGGTCACTCCTTCCACTAGGCCTCCACTGACCACACCACTGCTGCCCGTGTACCCCTGGAACCAATTTAAAATTGCATACAGCCAGCCCAATTTTTTTATTTTAGGCCTTCGATGCCTGTCTGCGGTCCATTCTTTCAACTACTACTACACTGACCAGGGCCCTGCTGCCCAAGTACCCCTGGAACCAATTTAAAATTGACTACAGCCATGTGTTAATATTTTAGGCCTTCGATGCCTGCCTGTGGTCACTCCTTCCACCAGGCCTCCACTGACCACACCACTGCTGCCCGTGTACCCCTGGAACCAATTTAAAATTGCCTACAGCCATGTGTTATTATTTTAGGCCTTCGATGCCTGTCTGCGGTCACTCCTTCCACTAGGCCTCCACTGACCACACCACTGCTGCCCGTGTACCCCTGGAACCAATTTAAAATTGCATACAGCCAGCCCAATTTTTTTATTTTAGGCCTTCGATGCCTGTCTGCGGTCCATTCTTTCAACTACTACTACACTGACCAGGGCACTGCTGCCCAAGTACCCCTGGAACCAATTTAAAATTGACTACAGCCAGCCCAATTTTTTTATTTTAGGCCTTCGATGCCTGTCTGCGGTCCATTCTTTCAACTACTACTACACTGACCAGGGCACTGCTGCCCAAGTACCCCTGGAACCAATTTAAAATTGACTACAGCCATGTGTTAATATTTTAGGCCTTCGATGCCTGTCTGTGGTCACTCCTTCCACTAGGCCTCCACTGACCACACCACTGCTGCCCGTGTACCCCTGGAACCAATTTAAAATTGCATACAGCCAGCCCAATTTTTTTATTTTAGGCCTTCGATGCCTGTCTGCGGTCCATTCTTTCAACTACTACTACACTGACCAGGGCACTGCTGCCCGTGTACCCCTGGAACCAATTTAAAATTGCCTACAGCCATGTGTTATTATTTTAGTCCTTCGATGCCTGTCTGCGGTCACTCCTTCCACTAGGCCTCCACTGACCACACCACTGCTGCCCGTGTACCCCTGTAACCAATTTAGAATTGCCTACAGCCATGTGTTATTATTTTAGGCCTTCGATGCCTGTCTGCGGTCCATTCTTTCAACTACTACTACACTGACCAGGGCACTGCTGCCCGTGTACCCCTGGAACCAATTTAAAATTGCCTACAGCCATGTGTTATTATTTTAGGCCTTCGATGCCTGTCTGCGGTCACTCCTTCCACTAGGCCTCCACTGACCACACCACTGCTGCCCGTGTACCCCTGGAACCAATTTAAAATTGCCTACAGCCAGCCCAATTTTTTTATTTTAGGCCTTCGATGCCTGTCTGCGGTCCATTCTTTCAACTACTACTACACTGACCAGGGCACTGCTGCCCGTGTACCCCTGGAACCAATTTAAAATTGCCTACAGCCATGTGTTATTATTTTAGGCCTTCGATGCCTGTCTGTGGTCACTCCTTCCACTAGGCCTCCACTGACCTGTCTACTGCGGCCCGTGTACCCCTTGAACCAACCTAATAAAATATTTAAAAAATTAATTTGATTATAAAAAATAAGATCGTGTTGAGATCTCAAATGCAGACATTTTAACAATCAAAACAAACACACAACAAATATCTGGAACTGTACTACAAAGGTCCAACAGCTACAATTTCTTTCTCCTGCAAGAAGTTAACTGAAAGTTTTTTGGAGTTGTTAACACAGATATGGCATCCACCGAGTGTTGTCCTGTCGCGTCTCCTTTAAATTATTTCCAATAAGATGTTAAACTATTAATTTAATAAAATCAATAATTAAAAAAATAATTGAGTAAGTCAAAAGCACATTGCAAATAAACATTAATTACAAATCAAGAAGCATGGCGCGTCCGAGGGTGAGTAGATACCGAATAAGAATATAATCACCCTCGGACGCGCAATGCTTATTTACAACAGCCTTCCTTCCTAAGAATCAGCCCTTCCGTGGTGTAGAGAGAGGTTGTTGTTACACTCCAAGGTGTTCCCCAGGTTGCCTTTCCTGAGCTTCGATCTTCCGGCTCTCGTTTAGTAGCTGTTGGAAACTACGCTGCATTAGGCCTACTAATTGTGTATGGGTGAAACAGTGGCGCATCTGCGGTCCCTCCTTCCACTAGGCCTCCACTGACCTGTCTACTGCGGCCCGTGTACCCCTTGAACCAACCTAATAAAATATTTAAAAAATTAATTTGATTATAAAAAATAAGATCGTGTTGAGATCTCAAATGCAGACATTTTAACAATCAAAACAAACACACAACAAATATCTGGAACTGTACTACAAAGGTCCAACAGCTACAATTTCTTTCTCCTGCAAGAAGTTAACTGAAAGTTTTTTGGAGTTGTTAACACAGATATGGCATCCACCGAGTGTTGTCCTGTCGCGTCTCCTTTAAATTATTTCCAATAAGATGTTAAACTATTAATTTAATAAAATCAATAATTAAAAAAATAATTGAGTAAGTCAAAAGCACATTGCAAATAAACATTAATTACAAATCAAGAAGCATGGCGCGTCCGAGGGTGAGTAGATACCGAATAAGAATATAATCACCCTCGGACGCGCAATGCTTATTTACAACAGCCTTCCTTCCTAAGAATCAGCCCTTCCGTGGTGTAGAGAGAGGTTGTGTTACACTCCAAGGTGTTCCCCAGGTTGCCTTTCCTGAGCTTCGATCTTCCGGCTCTCGTTTAGTAGCTGTTGGAAACTACGCTGCATTAGGCCTACTAATTGTGTATGGGGTGTAGAGACAGGTTGTGTTACACTCCAAGGTTTTCACCAGGTTGCCTTTCCTGAGCTTCGATCTTCATGCTCTCGTTTAGTAGGTGTCGGAAAGTAGGCTGCATTAGGCCTAAAAAATGGGGAATGGGGTGGAGAGAGATGGTGTGTTACACTCCAAGGTGTTCCCCAGGTTTCCTTGCCATTGCTTCGGTCTTCCGACTCTCGTTTAGTAGTTGTAGAAAAGTACACTGCATTAGGCCTAAAAAATGGGTATGGGGTGGAGAGAGATGGTGTGTTACACTCCAAGGTGTTCCCCAGGTTGCCTTTCCTGAGCTTCGATCTTCATGCTCTCGTTTAGTAGGTGTCGGAAAGTAGGCTGCATTAGGCCTACAAATTGGGTATGGGGTGGAGAGAGATGGTGTGTTACACTCCAAGGTGTTCCCCAGGTTTCCTTGCCATTGCTTCGGTCTTCCGACTCTCGTTTAGTAGTTGTAGAAAAGTACACAGCATTAGGCCTACAAAATGGGTATGGGGTGGAGAGAGATGGTGTGTTACACTCCAAGGTGTTCCCCAGGTTGCCTTTCCTGAGCTTCTATCTTCAGGCTCTCATTAAATTGTGGTTAAATGGAACAACTGCATTTGGCGTACTAGTTGGTTTGGGGCCTACTATCGGTGTCTGCCACTCCTTGCTGTTCTCCTGGTTTCCTGTCCTGAAATACCATTTTCAGCCTCTCGTTAAGTAGTTGTTAATGTTAGACTGCATTTGGCCTACTAGTTGGGTTGGGGCCTACTATCGGTGTCTGCCACTCCTTGCTGTTCTCCTCCACTGAACAAAGCTGTGCCGCCTGTTTACTACGGTTGCCAATTTTGAACTGCATTTCGACTACTTACTGATTTGGCCCTACTCTCTGTGTCAGCCTCTCATTCCAGTTGTCCTCCACTGCAATGCCCCCTGGTTATTCCTGTGTTACCAATTTTGAACTGCATTTAGCCAACTTTATTCTTTGGGTCTATATCTGTGTTTCCTCCTCATCCTGCCCATTGCCCAGCCAGTGATAGATGAGTCTGCTGGTACATTGACCCATAACGCAACATTCCCCGTGCACGCTACACAACAACATTGTGACCCTGCTGAAAGTCAGGTTGCTCTTCCCGCATACCATACCACCTTACACGGGGACAAAGAGGAAGGTGCAGATGAAAGTGCAGGTTCCTTCATCAGGTGGGGGGAGGAATACTAGTTGGCGACGTCACTGGCACAGGGCCTCTCATAGTACGCAAAAGTGTTGCTGCCGGTGGGAGGCGCCCCCGCCGTGCAAACACACCGCTGTACTTTGAGGGGCCCTGTGCCAGTGCCAATGCCAACGAGTGGGCCCCCCCTGCTTGCTCAGGTTCACAGCACTTGCAAAGTTGAAATACTTACCTCTCCCTGCTCCACTGCCGTGACGTGGTCCAGATTTCCTGGGCCCACTAATTACTTGAACCAGCCCTACCCCCCACAACTTTAGCCAAATGACCCCCAATTTCAAATGCCTTCCAATTATTATAAGGTAAATTACGCTTGACAAGCTTCATTAAGAAGAATGGATGGTTTTGACATTAAAATGGGCACTCTAGGTGTTTTCCTGGCCCCCACTCACTGCCGACTATGCTGCCCCATTGACTTGCATTGGGTTTCGTGTTTCGGTCGATCCCGACTTTACGTCATAATCGGCCGATTTCACTCGACCCGACTTTGGACATAGTCGGGTTTCGCAAAACCCGGCTCGACTCTAAAAAGGTCAAGGTCGCTCAACTCTAGCATTGACCTATCCTTTTCCTCGGCTTTCCATCCTCAGACTAATGGCCAGACCGAACGAACCAATCAGACCTTGGAAACATATCTGAGATGTTTTGTTTCTGCAGACCAGGATGATTGGGTGTCCTTTTTGCCGTTGGCTGAGTTCGCCCTTAATAATCGGGCCAGCTCGGCTACCTTGGTTTCTCCATTTTTTTGCAATTCTGGGTTCCATCCTCGTTTCTCTTCAGGACAGGTTGAGTCTTCGGACTGTCCTGGTGTGGATTCTGTGGTGGATAGGTTGCAGCAGATCTGGACTCAGGTAGTGGACAATTTGATCTTGTCCCAGGAGAAAGCTCAACTTTTCGCTAATCGCAGATGCCGTGTGGGTCCCCGACTTCGTGTTGGGGATCTGGTTTGGTTATCTTCTCGTCATATTCCTATGAAGGTTTCCTCTCCTAAATTTAAACCTCGTTTTATTGGTCCGTATAGGATTTCTGAGGTTCTCAATCCTGTGTCTTTTCGTTTGACCCTCCCAGACTCCTTTTCCATACATAATGTATTCCATAGGTCGTTGTTGCGGAGATACGTGGCACCTATGGTTCCATCTGTTGAGCCTCCTGCCCCGGTTTTGGTGGAGGGGGAATTGGAGTATATTGTGGAGAAGATTTTGGATTCTCGTGTTTCTAGACGGAAACTCCAGTATCTGGTTAAATGGAAGGGTTATGCTCAGGAAGATAATTCCTGGGTTTTTGCCTCTGATGTTCATGCTTCCGATTGTTCATGCTTCTGATCTTGTTCGTGCCTTTCATGCGGCTCATCCTGGTCGGCCTGGGGGCTCTGGTGAGGGTTCGGTGACCCCTCCTCAAGGGGGGGGTACTGTTGTGAATTCTGTGGCTGAATTCACTCCTGTGGTCACAAGTGGTACTGCAGCTTCTGAGCTTCCTCCCTCATGTGTTCTGGTGAGCTCGTTAACTGCTTCATTACTTAACTCCGCCTGATGCTGCTATCCTTGCTCCTTGTCAATGTTTCAGTGTTGGATCTGAGCTTCTCCTGATTGTTCCTGTGACCTGCTGCTCTGTATAGCTAAGTGCCTTTTGCTTTTTTGTTGCTTTTTTTCTGTCCAGCTTGTCTTTTGTTTTGCTGGAAGCTCTGAGACGCAAAGGGTGTACCGCCGTGCCATTAGTTCGGCACGGTGGGTTTTTTTTGCCCCCTTTGCGTGGTTTTGCTTTAGGGTTTTTTGTAGACTGCAAAGTTCGCTTTACTGTCCTCGCTCTGTCCTAGAATATCGGGCCCCACTTTGCTGAATCTATTTCATCCCTACGTTTTGTCTTTTCATCTTACTCACAGTCATTATATGTGGGGGGCTGCCTTTTCCTTTGGGGAATTTCTCTGGGGCAAGTCAGGCCTATTTTTCTATCTTCAGGCTAGCTAGTTTCTTAGGCTGTGCCGAGTTGCCTAGGTAGTTGTTAGGCGCAATCCACAGCCGCTTTTAGTTGTGTTTAGGATAGGATCAGGTGTGCAGTCTACAGAGTTTCCACGTCTCAGAGCTCGTTCTTGTATTTTTGGGTATTTGTCAGATCACTGTGTGCGCTCTGATCGCTATGTACACTGTGTTTCTGGATTGCCTTCATAACACCTGTCATTAGCAAACATAACAGGCAACACAGGACATTCTCAGTATAACAAAGCTTGTGTGAGGTAATAGCATGTCAGTTAGGGTGTGTTGGTGGAAAGGCTGATGTCAGTCACATTACCTCTATGTGAGAGGATATGGAAACTGCCAGTTACAGACTATTTTTACCACAATAATGCCTCATAAGAAAAGGAATTCCATGGCACGAATGTCAGCTGATGCGAAAAGAAAAGCTGCATTATGGGCCAATGAAAAATGTGAAGACCGAGAAACAAGGCTGACACACATGAGAACAACAGCTGCTTCCTCAAGAGCCAATGAACTTTCTGAGCAGAGAGAAGCGAGGCTTGCAGACAAGAGAACAAGAGCTGCTTCCTCAAGGGCCAATGAACTTTGAGGAGAGGGAAGTGAGGCTTGCAGACATGAAAACAAGAGCTGCTTCCTCAAGAGCCAATGAACTTTCTGAGGAGAGGGAAGCAAGGCTTGCAGACATGAAAAGAAGAGCTGCTTCCTCAAGAGCCAATTAACTTTCTGAGGAGAGGGAAGTGAGGCTTGCAGACATGAAAACAAGAGCTGCTTCCTCAAGGGCCAATGAACTTTCTGAGGAGAGGGAAGCGAGGCTTACAGACATGAAAACAATAGCTGCTTCCTCAAGAGCCAATGAACTTTCTGAGGAGAGGGAAGCAAGGCTTGCAGACAAGAGAAGAAGAACTGCTTCCTCAAGAGACAATGAAATTTCTGAGGAGAGGGAAGCGAGACTTGCAGATAAGAGAAGAAGAGCTGTTTCCTCAAGGGCCAATGAGTCATCTCAGCAGAGAGAAGGCCGACTTGCCACTAAGAGAATTGCTATTTCTTCCACCAGGGCACAGGAAATGGTTGGAGATTTGAAACATGCTGCTTTTTGTTACCAGTCAGACATAAACTATCAGGATAACCCTAAAGTTCAGATAGGAAAAATGGATGTGGTCTGCATGTACTGCAGTGCCCTGAAATGGAAAGATGAACCGCCAGGTTTGTGCTGTGCAAATGGCAAGATAAAACTTCACCATCAGATCCCCTAAAGTCTCTGATGACAGGTACCAGTACAATTGTGAAATGCTTCTATTAGCTTAGTTTTTGCCTTTTAATAATTACATTTCTATTTGTTTTGTGGTTTTTGTGTGCAGAATAAATTTTTGTTAACACATTCTATTTTGCTAAAAGCAGTTATTAACCTGGGTGAAGCCAGGTAGTACAGCTAGTATGTATATATAGGAGGTGAGACAGAGGACAACACTGTTGGGTCATGTTATTTATAGAAAAGGGTTCTGAAAGTGAGCTATTCATTTTTAATCTATCATATGGGGAGTTATATAGGGCAAGAATTTTAGACATGAAAGATGGGCCTAATCCAATGTGATTTAGAGATTGAGATAGGGAAGTCCAGGAAATCCTATCAAAGGCCTTTTTAGCATCAAGTAAGATCATAATGGGCATCATATGGGTATGGGCATAATCAATATTATCCAGTATTTTTAAGATTTTTAAGGTGCTGCGCCTAGCTTCTCTCCCTGGTACAAAACCAACCTGATCCATGTGAATCAGATGGGGGAAATGAAGTTTTAATATGTTGGAAAGTATTTTGGCATACATTTTGACATCCACATTAGAAGGGAAATTGGGTGAAAACTCTAACAAGACAGAGAGTCTTTTTCTGGCTTAGACATAATCACTACATCAGCAATTGTGGACTGTCTTGGAAAAGGGGAATAGTCAGATATAGAATTGAAGGCTTTTTGCATTAAGGGAGAGAGATGTTCAGCAAACGTTTTCTAGAATTTAGTTTAAGGCCATCTGGGCCAGGTATTTTATTGCTTAAGAGGCTACCTATTGTTTCTAAAATCTCTGTTTGAGAGAAGGGGGCCTCCAGGTCAACTATTATGTTCGGGCTCAACTTTTTAAAGGGGGAGGGTATTCATGGGGATTTTTCTGCTGGAGACAGGAGGTTATTTAATTTAGATGAATAAGATCTAAAAATGTTAGCTATTTCTGAGGTGGTGTTCACCAAAATGTTACGAGGGACTTTAATACAAAGGATGTGATTTTGAGTCAGTTTGGATTTTAAAGCTCTAGCAAGCATCTTCCCCGGATTATTCCTGAATTCATAAAACTTACTAAGACTGATTTGTAGTATCCTCCTATTGTCAGGGTCACACTAGCATAGAATACAGATGAGTGCTATGTGAGAAAATATTGCATAGCACTCAGACCACTGTTAATCTATGGCCAGGGTCACACTAGCATTGAATACGGATGAGTGCTGTGTGGCAAAACATCGCATAGCACTTGGACCAGTGTTAATCTATTGGGCAGTTTACATCACCGTTTTCTTTCCCGGGCGTATTCTGCATGCTAGAGAAATCGCAGCATGCTGTGATTGTATGCGTATATAGGCCGAGTCTCGCCAATGCAAGTCTGTGGGTGCGAGAAAAAATCAGACACCACACAGACCATCGGTGTAGCTTGCGAGAAATACGCCAGCATTTTCCAGGTGACAGGAAATTGCCTCATCCATTATCAGGAAGCTTTAGCATGCAAATTTCCCTGGCAACCTTTTCAAAAAAGCTGGAACACGCCTGCATGGAGACCAGCAACATGGCCAGACACATTAATGTGGAAATGTTGATAGTTCTGGTGCAGGAGAGGCTGGAAATATGGGAACAATGTGACGCCCATTATGGTTACAGAAATAGAAAGGATGCAGCTTTGAGGCGAATATGCAGCCAGATGTTCCCCAATTATGAGGAAAAATCCACATGAGGTGCACCAGGAAATTAGTAAGTTGAAAACTAAATAAGTAATAATGAAGCAACAAATAAACATTACATCATCATATGTGTTTTTTTAATACCCTGCCTGTTTCACACTTTACACTTGACAAGTAGCATGCCACATTACACTGTAACCTACATTTCGCAATGCAAACACTGTGCTCAAAGTATAAAACATTTATTGTGTTAATTTCCAGTGTCTGATGTCACTAGACGGTGGTGCCACTGCCATGATCAGTACCACCGTGAGCACCAGCAGCAGGCAAGAAATGGTGCAGAGGGCACTAAAAAGTGAAAATATATCTATTATGACAGATTAAATTTCCTCACGTTATCGATCTATGTGCGTAAGTGCCTGCATGACCGCACATTTTACACATGGCCTTATGGTCTAATATTAATATTTTTTCTTTCTTTAACTTTGTGCTAAAAAACAGAACTTACTCCAACCTTGCCAAACGGGAAACAGCATCTGGCTCCGAGGTCAACTTGGACCCTGTTGTTGAACCTGAAGAAGTGGCTGGACCTTCTTCTGCAGTATTAGCAACAAACCAACCACCAGCACGGCCTTCTGCAAGACAGGAGACCAATCAAGAAGATGAGGAACGTGGACATAGTAGAAGTCCTATACTACCCCTGGATACTTCACCCATGGAGGGAGCTTTCCACCACCAGAAGCAGATGCCAAGTAGACACTGGGATTTTGGACTATCTGTCACGCACTGTGACCGATGACAGTGAGGAGGCATATGCATGGAGTCTTTCACGCTATCTGTGCACTATTCCCCGTGAGGTCAGGCTGCAGGCCAAAGGTGCTATGCAAATTTTGATTGACGTAGAAACTTAATTCAGATTTATATATGAAAAGACATACAGTATATAAAGAAACTCGCTCTGATAGTAGCCACTGATGGTAATATATGCAAGCAGGAATGACCAGTGTGGGATGACTAATGTAGAGGCAATATAATATATCAGTCAATAATGAACCTATAAGGCCCCAGATGACACCCTGTTATAAAAGGTAATTCAGTACCACAATGGACATAGAGGTCAGTGCACATACAGTGACCTAGCAATAACCCAAAAAACAAGAGCGAGCTCTGAGACGTGGGAACTCTGTTGACCGCAATCCCTAATCCTCTCCAACCACACTAAAGGCAGCCGTGGATTGCGCCTAACGCTCCCTATGCAACTCGGCACGGCCTGAGAAACTAGCTAGCCTGAAAATAGAAAATAAGCCTACCTTGCCTCAGAGAAATACCCCAAAGGAAAAGGCAGCCCCCACATATAATGACTGTGAGTTAAGATGAAAAGACAAACATAGAGATGAAATAGATTTAGCAAAGTGAGGCCCAACTTTCTGAACAGAGCGAGGATAGGAAAGGTAACTTTGCGGTCAACACAAAACCCTACAAAAACCACGCAAAGGGGGCAAAAGACCCTCCGTACCGAACTAACGGCACGGAGGTACACCCTCTGCGTCCCAGAGCTTCCAGCAAGCAGTAAAAAACAAATTGACAAGCTGGACAGAAAAAAACAGCAAACAAATAGCAAAGAGGAACTTAGCTATGCAGAGTAGCAGGCCACAGGAACGATCCAGGAGGAAACAGGTCCAATATTAGAACATTGACTGGAGGCCAGGATCAAAGCACTAGGTGGAGTTAAATAGAGCAGCACCTAACGACTTCACCACATCACCTGAGGAAGGAAACTCAGAAGCCGCAGTACCACTCTCATCCACCCAAGGAAGCTCACAGAGAGAACTGTTGTGAATTCTGTGGCTGAATTCACTCCTGTGGTCACAAGTGGTATTGCAGCTTCTGAGCTTCCTCCCTCAGGTGTTCTGGTGAGCTCGTTAACTGCTTCATTACTTAACTCCGCCTGATGCTGCTATCCTTGCTCCTTGTCAATGTTTCAGTGTTGGATCTGAGCTTCTCCTGATTGTTCCTGTGACCTGCTGCCCTGTATAGCTAAGTGCTTTTTGCTTTTTTGTTGCTTTTTTTCTGTCCAGCTTGTCTTTTGTTTTGCTGGAAGCTCTGAGACGCAAAGGGTGTACCGCCGTGCCGTTAGTTCGGCACGGTGGGTTTTTTTTGCCCCCTTTGCGTGGTTTTGCTTTAGGGTTTTTTGTAGACTGCAAAGTTCGCTTTACTGTCCTCGCTCTGTCCTAGAATATTGGGCCCCACTTTGCTGAATCTATTTCATCCCTACGTTTTGTCTTTTCATCTTACTCACAGTCATTATATGTGGGGGGCTGCCTTTTCCTTTGGGGAATTTCTCTGGGGCAAGTCAGGCCTATTTTTCTATCTTCAGGCTAGCTAGTTTCTTAGGCTGTGCCGAGTTGCCTAGGTAGTTGTTAGGCGCAATCCACAGCCGCTTTTAGTTGTGTTTAGGATAGGATCAGGTGTGCAGTCTACAGAGTTTCCACGTCTCAGAGCTCGTTCTTGTATTTTTGGGTATTTGTCAGATCACTGTGTGCGCTCTGATCGCTAAGCACACTGTGTTTCTGGATTGCCTTCATAACACCTGTCATTAGCAAACATAACAGTACAAGGAGCCAAACTAATGATTCTCAATAGAGGGAAAGAAAAAGTTCTGACATCATTTTTTTTTTTTTTTTCTGCTCTGTGTTCACTTTTTTTTTTTTCCCCTAGACATTTGGGTGATTCTGGACACAGGTGTGGACATGGATATTCAGGGTCTGTGCTCTTCAATGGATAATCTCGTTATAAATGTACAAAAAATTCAAGATACTATTGATCAGAAATCTATGTAAGAACCAAGAATTCCTATTCCTGATTTGTTTTTTGGAGATAGAACTAAGTTTCTAAGTTTCAAAAATAATTGTAAGCTATTTCTGGCCTTGAAACCTCATTCTTCTGGTAATCCTATTCAACAGGTTTTGATTATTATTTCTTTTTTGCGCGGCGACCCTCAAGACTGGGCATTTTCTCTTGCGCCAGGAGACCCTGCATTGAGTAGTGTCGATGCGTTTTTCCTGGCACTCGGATTGCTGTACGATGAGCCTAATTCAGTGGATCAGGCTGAGAAAAATTTGCTGGCTTTGTGCCAGGGTCAGGATGATATAGAAGTATATTGTCAGAAATTTAGGAAATGGTCAGTACTCACTCAGTGGAATGAATCTGCGCTGGCAGCTTTGTTCAGAAAGGGTCTCTCTGAGGCTCTTAAGGATGTCATGGTGGGATTTCCTATGCCTGCTGGTTTGAATGAGTCTTTGTCTTTGGCCATTCAGATCGGTCGACGCTTGCGCGAGCGTAAATCTGTGCACCATTTGGCGGTACTGCCTGAGGTTAAACCTGAGCCTATGCAGTGCGATAGGACTATGACTAGAGTTGAACGGCAGGAATACAGACGTCTGAATGGTCTGTGTTTCTACTGTGGTGATTCCACTCATGCTATTTCTGATTGTCCTTAGCGCACTAAGCGGTCCGCTAGGTCTGCCGTCATTGGTACTGTACAGTCCAAATTCCTTCTGTCCATTACCTTGATATGCTCTTTGTCGTCGTTTTCTGTCATGGCGTTTGTGGATTCGGGCGCTGCCCTGAATCTGATGGATTTGGATTATGCTAAATGTTGTGGGTTTTTCTTGGAGCCTTTGCGGTGTCCTATTCCATTGAGAGGAATTGATGCTACACCTTTGGCCAAGAATAAACCTCAATACTGGGCCCAGCTGACCATGTGCATGGCTCCTGCACATCAGGAAGTTATTCGCTTTCTGGTGTTGCATAATCTGCATGATGTGGTCGTGTTGGGGTTGCCATGGCTACAAACCCATAATCCAGTATTGGATTGGAATTCCATGTCGGTATCCAGCTGGGGTTGTCAGGGGGTACATGGTGATGTTCCATTTTTGTCGATTTCGTCATCCACCCCTTCTGAGGTCCCAGAGTTCTTGTCTGATTATCAGGATGTATTTGAAGAGCCCAAGTCCGATGCTCTACCTCCGCATAGGGATTGTGATTGTGCTATCAATTTGATTCCTGGTAGTAAATTCCCTAAAGGTCGATTATTTAATTTATCCGTGCCCGAACACGCCGCTATGTGCAGTTATGTGAAGGAATCCCTGGAGAAGGGACATATTCGCCCATCGTCATCACCACTGGGAGCAGGGTTCTTCTTTGTAGCCAAGAAGGATGGTTCGCTGAGACCGTGTATTGATTACCGCCTTCTTAATAAGATCACTGTTAAATTTCAGTATCCCTTGCCATTGTTATCTGACTTGTTTGCTCGGATTAAGGGGGCTAGTTGGTTCACTAAGATAGAGCTTTGTGGTGCGTATAATCTGGTGAGAATCAGGCAAGGAGATGAATGGAAAACTGCATTCAATACGCCCGAGGGTCATTTTGAGTATCTAGTGATGCCGTTCGGACTTGCCAATGCTCCATCTGTGTTTCAGTCTTTTATGCATGACATCTTCCGTGAGTATCTGGATAAATTCCTGATTGTTTACTTGGATGACATTTTGATCTTCTCAGATGATTGGGAGTCTCATGTGAAGCAGGTCAGAATGGTTTTTCAGGTCCTGCGTGCTAACTCTTTGTTTGTGAAGGGATCAAAGTGTCTCTTCGGTGTGCAGAAAGTTTCATTTTTGGGGTTCATCTTTACCCCTTCTACTATCGAGATGGATCCAGTTAAGGTCCAAGCCATCCAGGATTGGATTCAGCCGACATCTCTGAAAAGTCTGCAAAAGTTCCTGGGCTTTGCTAATTTTTATCGTCGCTTCATCTGTAATTTTTCTAGCATTGCCAAACCATTGACCGATTTGACCAAGAAGGGTGCTGATTTGGTTAATTGGTCTTCTGCTGCTGTGGAAGCTTTTCAGGAGTTGAAGCGTCGTTTTTGTTCTGCCCCTGTGTTGTGTCAGCCAGATGTTTCTCTTCCGTTCCTGGTCGAGGTTGATGCTTCTGAGATTGGAGCAGGGGCGGTTTTGTCACAGAGAGGTTCTGATTGCTCAGTGATGAAACCATGTGCTTTCTTTTCCAGGAAGCTTTCGCCCGCTGAGCGTAATTATGATGTGGGCAATCGAGAGTTGCTGGCCATGAAGTGGGCATTCGAGGAGTGGCGTCATTGGCTTGAAGGAGCTAAGCATCGCGTGGTGGTATTGACTGATCATAAGAACTTGACTTATCTCGAGTCTGCCAAGCGCTTGAATCCTAGACAGGCCCGTTGGTCGTTATTTTTTGCCCGCTTCGACTTTGTGATTTCGTACCTTCCGGGCTCTAAAAATGTGAAGGCGGATGCTCTGTCTAGGAGTTTTGTGCCCGACTCTCCGGGTTTATCTGAGCCAGCGGGTATCCTCAAGGAAGGAGTCATTGTGTCTGCCATCTCCCCTGATTTGCGGCGGGTGTTGCAAAAATTTCAGGCGAATAAACCTGATCGTTGTCCAGCAGAGAAACTGTTCGTCCCTGATAGGTGGACTAATAAACTTATCTCTGAACTTCATTGTTCGGTGTTGGCTGGTCATCCTGGAATCTTTGGTACCAGAGAGTTAGTGGCTAGATCCTTCTGGTGGCCATCTCTGTCACGGGATGTACGTACTTTTGTGCAGTCCTGTGGGATTTGTGCTAGGGCTAAGCCCTGCTGTTCTCGTGCCAGTGGGTTGCTTTTGCCCTTGCCGGTCCCAAAGAGGCCTTGGACACATATTTCGATGGATTTCATTTCTGACCTTCCCGTTTCTCAAAAGATGTCAGTCATTTGGGTGGTCTGTGATCGCTTTTCTAAAATGGTCCATCTGGTGCCCTTGGCTAAATTGCCTTCCTCCTCTGATTTGGTACCTTTGTTCTTTCAGCATGTGGTTCAGTTGCATGGCATTCCTGAGAATATTGTTTCTGACAGAGGTTCCCAGTTTGTTTCAAGGTTTTGGCGAGCCTTTTGTGGTAGGATGGGCATTGACCTATCCTTTTCCTCGGCTTTCCATCCTCAGACTAATGGCCAGACCGAACGAACCAATCAGACCTTGGAAACATATCTGAGATGTTTTGTTTCTGCAGACCAGGATGATTGGGTGTCCTTTTTGCCGTTGGCTGAGTTCGCCCTTAATAATCGGGCCAGCTCGGCTACCTTGGTTTCTCCATTTTTTTGCAATTCTGGGTTCCATCCTCGTTTCTCTTCAGGACAGGTTGAGTCTTCGGACTGTCCTGGTGTGGATTCTGTGGTGGATAGGTTGCAGCAGATCTGGACTCAGGTAGTGGACAATTTGATCTTGTCCCAGGAGAAAGCTCAACTTTTCGCTAATCGCAGACGCCGTGTGGGTCCCCGACTTCGTGTTGGGGATCTGGTTTGGTTATCTTCTCGTCATATTCCTATGAAGGTTTCCTCTCCTAAATTTAAACCTCGTTTTATTGGTCCGTATAGGATTTCTGAGGTTCTCAATCCTGTGTCTTTTCGTTTGACCCTCCCAGACTCCTTTTCCATACATAATGTATTCCATAGGTCGTTATTGCGGAGATACGTGGTACCTATGGTTCCATCTGTTGAGCCTCCTGCCCCGGTTTTGGTGGAGGGGGAATTGGAGTATATTGTGGAGAAGATTTTGGATTCTCGTGTTTCTAGACGGAAACTCCAGTATCTGGTTAAATGGAAGGGTTATGCTCAGGAAGATAATTCCTGGGTTTTTGCCTCTGATGTTCATGCTTCCGATCTTGTTCGTGCCTTTCATGCGGCTCATCCTGGTCGGCCTGGGGGCTCTGGTGAGGGTTCGGTGACCCCTCCTCAAGGGGGGGGTACTGTTGTGAATTCTGTGGCTGAATTCACTCCTGTGGTCACAAGTGGTATTGCAGCTTCTGAGCTTCCTCCCTCAGGTGTTCTGGTGAGCTCGTTAACTGCTTCATTACTTAACTCCGCCTGATGCTGCTATCCTTGCTCCTTGTCAATGTTTCAGTGTTGGATCTGAGCTTCTCCTGATTGTTCCTGTGACCTGCTGCCCTGTATAGCTAAGTGCTTTTTGCTTTTTTGTTGCTTTTTTTCTGTCCAGCTTGTCTTTTGTTTTGCTGGAAGCTCTGAGACGCAAAGGGTGTACCGCCGTGCCGTTAGTTCGGCACGGTGGGTTTTTTTTGCCCCCTTTGCGTGGTTTTGCTTTAGGGTTTTTTGTAGACTGCAAAGTTCGCTTTACTGTCCTCGCTCTGTCCTAGAATATTGGGCCCCACTTTGCTGAATCTATTTCATCCCTACGTTTTGTCTTTTCATCTTACTCACAGTCATTATATGTGGGGGGCTGCCTTTTCTTTTGGGGAATTTCTCTGGGGCAAGTCAGGCCTATTTTTCTATCTTCAGGCTAGCTAGTTTCTTAGGCTGTGCCGAGTTGCCTAGGTAGTTGTTAGGCGTAATCCACAGCCACTTTTAGTTGTGTTTAGGATAGGATCAGGTGTGCAGTCTACAGAGTTTCCACGTCTCAGAGCTCGTTCTTGTATTTTTGGGTATTTGTCAGATCACTGTGTGCGCTCTGATCGCTAAGCACACTGTGTTTCTGGATTGCCTTCATAACACCTGTCATTAGCAAACATAACAGAGAACCAGCCGAAGTACCACTTGTGACCACAGGAGGGAGCTCTGCCACAGAATTCACAACAGTACCCCCCCCTTGAGGAGGGGCACCGAACCCTCACCAGAGCTCCCAGGACGACAAAGATGAGCCATATGAAAGGCACGAACAAGATCGGGAGCATGGACAACAGAGGCAAATACCCAGGAATTATCTTCCTGAGCATAACCCTTCCACTTAACCAGATACTGGAGTTTCCGCCTTGAAACACGAGAATCCAAAATCTTCTCCACAATATACTCCAACTCCCCCTCCACCAAAACCGGGGCAGGGGGATCAACAGATGGAACCATAGGTGCCACGTATCTCCGCAACAATGACCTATGGAATACGTTATGTATGGAAAAAGAATCTGGAAGGGTCAGACGAAAAGACACAGGATTAAGAACCTCAGAAATCCTATACGGACCAATAAAACGAGGTTTAAACTTAGGAGAGGAAACCTTCATAGGAATATGACGAGAAGATAACCAAACCAAGTCCCCAACCCGAAGTCGGGGACCCACACAGCGTCTGCGATTAGCGAAACGTTGAGCCTTCTCCTGGGACAAAGTCAAATTGTCCACTACATGAGTCCAAATCTGCTGCAACCTGTCCACCACAGTATCCACACCAGGACAGTCCGAAGACTCAACCTGCCCTGAAGAGACACGAGGATGGAACCCAGAGTTGCAGAAAAACGGTGAAACCAAGGTAGCCGAGCTGGCCCGATTATTAAGGGCGAACTCAGCCAAAGGCAAAAAGGACACCCAGTCATCCTGATCAGCAGAAACAAAGCATCTCAGATATGTTTCCAAGGTCTGATTGGTTCGTTCGGTCTGGCCATTAGTCTGAGGACGGAAAGCCGAGGAAAAAGACAAGTCAATGCCCATCCTACCGCAAAAGGCTCGCCAAAACCTCGAAACAAACTGGGAACCTCTGTCAGAAACGATATTCTCTGGAATGCCATGTAAACGAACCACATGCTGGAAAAACAATGGCACCAAATCAGAGGAGGAAGGCAATTTAGACAAGGGTGCCAAATGGACCATCTTAGAGAAGCGATCACAGACCACCCAAATGACTGACATCTTTTGAGAGACGGGAAGATCTGAAATAAAATCCATAGAGATATGTGTCCAAGGCCTCTTCGGGACCGGCAAGGGCAAAAGCAACCCACTGGCACGAGAACAGCAGGACTTAGCCCGAGCACAAATCCCACAGGACTGCACAAAAGTACACACATCCCACGACAGAGATGGCCACCAAAAGGATCTAGCCACTAACTCTCTGGTACCAAAGATTCCAGGATGACCAGCCAACACCGAACAATGAACCTCAGAGATAACTTTATTCGTCCACCTATCAGGGACAAACAGTTTCTCCGCTGGGCAACGATCAGGTTTATTAGCCTGAAATTTTTGCAGCACCCGCCGCAAATCAGGGGAGATGGCAGACACAATTACTCCCTCTTTGAGGATACCCGCCGGCTCAGATACACCCGGAGAGTCGGGCACAAAACTCCTAGACAGAGCATCCGCCTTCACATTTTTAGAGCCCGGAAGGTATGAAATCACAAAGTCAAAACGGGCAAAAAACAATGACCAACGCGCTTGTCTAGGATTCAACCGCTTGGCGGACTCGAGATAAGTCAAGTTCTTATGATCAGTCAAGACCACCACGCGATGCTTAGCTCCTTCAAGCCAATGACGCCACTCCTCGAATGCCCACTTCATGGCCAGCAACTCTCGATTGCCCACATCATAATTTCGCTCAGCAGGCGAAAACTTCCTGGAAAAGAAGGCGCATGGTTTCATCACCGAGCAATCAGAACTTCTCTGCAACAAAACAGCCCCTGCTCCAATCTCAGAAGCATCAACCTCGACCTGGAACGGAAGCGAAACATCTGGTTGACACAACACAGGGGCAGAAGAAAAACGACGCTTCAACTCTTGAAAAGCTTCCACCGCAGCAGAAGACCAATTGACCAAATCAGCACCTTTCTTGGTCAAATCGGTCAATGGTTTAGCAATACTAGAAAAATTGCAGATGAAGCGACGATAAAAATTAGCAAAGCCCAGGAACTTTTGCAGACTTTTCAGAGATGTCGGCTGAGTCCAATTATGGATGGCTTGGACCTTAACAGGGTCCATCTCGATAGTAGAAGGGGAAAAGATGAACCCCAAAAATGAAACCTTCTGAACACCAAAGAGACACTTTGATCCCTTCACAAACAAAGAATTAGCACGCAGGACCTGAAACACCGTTCTGACCTGCTTCACATGAGACTCCCAATCATCCGAGAAGATCAAAATGTCATCTAAGTACACAATCAGGAATTTATCCAGGTACTCTCGGAAGATGTCATGCATAAAGGACTGAAACACTGATGGAGCATTGGCAAGTCCGAATGGCATTACTAGATACTCAAAATGGCCCTCGGGCATATGAAATGCAGTTTTCCACTCATCGCCTCGCTTAATACGCACAAGATTATACGCACCACGAAGATCTATCTTGGTGAACCAACTAGCCCCCTTAATCCGAGCAAACAAATCAGATAACAATGGCAAGGGGTACTGAAATTTAACCGTGATCTTATTTAGAAGGCGGTAATCTATACAAGGTCTCAGTGAACCATCCTTCTTGGCTACAAAAAAGAACCCTGCTCCTAATGGCGACGATGACGGGCGAATATGCCCCTTCTCCAAAGACTCCTTCACATAACTCCACATAGCGGCCTGGTCAGGCACAGATAAATTAAACAGTCGACCTTTTGGGAATTTACTACCAGGAATCAAATCGATAGCACAATCACAATTCCTATGCGGAGGTAGGGTATCGGACTTGGGCTCATCAAATAAATCCCGGTAATCAGACAAGAACTCAGGAACCTCAGAAGGGGTGGATGACGATATAGTCAGAAATGGGACATCACCATGTACCCCCTGACAACCCCAGCTGGACACAGACATGGATTTCCAATCTAATACTGGATTATGGACTTGTAGCCATGGCAACCCCAACACGACCACATCATGCAGATTATGCAACACCAGAAAGCGAATAACCTCCTGATGTGCAGGAGCCATGCACATGGTCAGCTGGGTCCAGTACTGAGGCTTATTCTTGGCCAAAGGCGTAGCATCAATTCCTCTCAATGGAATAGGACACTGCAAGGGCTCCAAGAAAAACCCACAACGCCTAGCATACTCCAAGTCCATCAAATTCAGAGCAGCGCCTGAGTCGACAAATGCCATGACAGAATACGATGACAAAGAGCAGATCAAGGTAACAGACAGAAGAAATTTTGACTGTACCGTACCAATGGTGGCAGACCTAGCGAACCGCTTAGTGCGCTTAGGACAATCAGAGATAGCATGAGTGGAATCACCACAGTAGAAACACAGCCCATTCAGACGTCTGTGTTCTTGCCGTTCAACTCTGGTCAAAGTCCTATTGCACTGCATAGACTCAGGTTTAAGCTCAGGTAATACCGCCAAATGGTGCACAGATTTACGCTCGCGCAAACCGATCTGAATGGCCAAAGACATAGACTCATTCAGACCAGCAGGCATAGGAAATCCCACCATGACATCCTTAAGGGCTTCAGAGAGACCTTTTCTGAAAATAGCTGCGAGCGCACCTTCATTCCACTGAGTGAGTACGGACCACTTTCTAAATTTCTGACAATATACCTCTATATCATCCTGACCCTGACACAGAGCCAGCAAATTCTTCTCTGCCTGATCCACAGAATTAGGCTCATCGTACAGCAATCCGAGCGCCAGGAAAAATGCATCGATATTACTTAATGCAGGATCTCCTGACGCAAAAAAGAAATAACGATCCTTACTTGTTGAACTGGGTCACCAGAGGAGCGAGGTTTTAAAGCCAGAAATAGCTTACAATTATTTTTGAAACTCAGAAATTTAGTTCTATCTCCAAAAAACAAATCAGGAATAGGAATTCTCGGTTCTAACATAGAATTCTGAACCACAAAGTCTTGAATACTTAGTACTCTTGCCGTGAGCTGATCCACACATGAAGACAGACCTTTAATGTCCATTGCTACACCTGTGTCCTGAAGCACCCAAATGTCTAGGGGAAAAAAAAGGCAAAACACAGTGGAAAAAAAAAAAATGGTCTCAGAACTTATTTTTTCCCTCTATTGGGAATCATTAGTACTTTGGGCCTCCAGTACTGTTATGAAAGGTAATTCAGTACCACAATGGACATAGAGGTCAGCGCACATACAGTGACCTGGCAATAACCCAAAAAACAAGAACGAGCTCTGAGACGTGGGAACTCTGTTGACCGCAATCCCTAATCCTCTCCAACCACACTAAAGGCAGCCGTGGATTGCGCCTAACGCTCCCTATGCAACTCGGCACGGCCTGAGAAACTAGCTAGCCTGAAGATAGAAAATAAGCCTACCTTGCCTCAGAGAAATACCCCAAAGGAAAAGGCAGCCCCCACATATAATGACTGTGAGTTAAGATGAAAAGACAAACGTAGAGATGAAATAGATTTAGCAAAGTGAGGCCCAACTTTCTGAACAGAGCGAGGATAGGAAAGGTAACTTTGCGGTCAACACAAAACCCTACAAAAACCATGCAAAGGGGGCAAAAAGACCCTCCGTACCGAACTAACGGCACGGAGGTACACCCTCTGCGTCCCAGAGCTTCCAGCAAGCAGTAAAAAACAAATTGACAAGCTGGACAGAAAAAAACAGCAAACAAATAGCAAAGAGGAACTTAGCTATGCAGAGCAGCAGGCCACAGGAATGATCCAGGAGGAAACAGGTCCAATACTAGAACATTGACTGGAGGCCAGGATCAAAGCACTAGGTGGAGTTAAATAGAGCAGCACCTAACGACTTCACCACATCACCTGAGGAAGGAAACTCAGAAGCCGCAGTACCACTTTCCTCCACCAACAGAAGCTCACAGAGAGAACCAGCCGAAGTACCACTTGTGACCACAGGAGGGAGCTCTGCCACAGAATTCACAACAACACCCCTTGAGAGGCACCATTAAATATATCTTGCCCCAGTCCAGAGGTGAGGGCAGTCAGTAGTCCACAGTACTGAGGGTTAAAATCAGGAAAATCAGAAACATAGTTCAGGTTCAAGTACTTCAGATAGCTGTCCCGGCCGGTGGCAGCATATCCCTCCAGTACACACAGCGTGCGGCAGGGTCCAAATGAACGAGCGGCTCACAGTAAACAAGCGGTGAGAGCGGGGTGCATGCAGGACCTGTGTGCCGAGGTGAACAACGTGACTGCACACATGACCGGAGGGACCAATAAACTGACGCGTTTCGGAGACGTGGACGGTGGATTTCCCAATTAAGAACTCAGGATGAAGGGCTGCATAGGAGAGCCCAGTGGAGTGGAATCTTTAAAAAAAACTTGAAAAGGACATATCCATGCATCATCTTAACAGTTTAGGAGATCATAAAAGTTATGGACATGCAAACTAAGCCCTGGCTCAACAAGCATCTAACAACACTATGCAATGTCCATAGAGCATATATAAATTCCAGACAGCAGAGAATGTCAAGGGCAAAATGTAATTAATCCATTAAACTTGCAAAAAAGGGAACAAAATTCAAACAAAAGGAAGGGAACGGTGTATTTAGAAACAAAAAAAAAGGAACATAGAGGAGGAATACATACCGTAATGTCAGCAAAAGGTGCTCCTCTGCGGAAATACACTTGCACATCTTGGTGTCCTTGAAGGTGATTCCAGTGCACACAGTCTCCAGAAGAATGTCAAATGTGGGCACACTCATCTGACAATACAAATAGAACTTGCCAGGATAGTGAAGAATACAGACATTGGAAATACCTTTCATTCAGCCGTCGCCTCAAAAGCGGATGTACCCACATTCGTCTCCACCTCCTCTGATCCACAATCACTGGGTAAGGCTCCCCAAAATGTTGGGACAAAACCCAGTGGATAAGAACCCACTCAGTTGTAGTGAAAGTAAGCCTGTCTGACATGTTTGACACAAAGCAGCAATACCAAAACACCAGAATGGACTCTGATGGGAGGGTGGAAGTTGTTGAGGAGCCAATAAATAGTGTCCATGATTAGATTTTTATTCAATTCAGGCCATTTTATGTCCATTTTGCAAGTCAGAGAGAAAGTTCAAGCCATACTCATGACATACGGATGTCATACAGATGCCATACCGATAAATAGATGCGAGGAAATCGCATCATCGCATTGCAAACGAATTATACATGGATGACCATACTGAGAACACTCGTGCGACTCGCGGCCAAGAGACTTGGACTGATTTTCCATATGTTAAGTCTGACCCTGGCCTATGGGGCAGCTCCCATTACTGTTTTCTTTCTCTGGCGTATTCAGCATACAAGGGAAATCACAACATGTTGCGATTGTACACGTATATCACCTGAGTCTCGCCAATTCAAGTCTATGCGTGCGAGGAAAAATCGGACATCACAAGGACCATCAGTGTAGCTTGCAAGAAATATGCAACCATTTTCCTAATTTCAGCCCATTGAGCCATAAATTTTAATGGGGAAAAGCAGTGAGAAATGTAAAGCCATACGCGCATCATATGGATGTCATACGGATACATACGGATGTCATACGGATACATAGGTGCGAAAATATTGCATCGGCGCATTGCAAACGCATTACACACGGATGACCATACGGAGAACACTTGTGCGACTCTCAGCAGGGAGACTCGGACCGATTTTCCATACCTTTAGTATGACCTCGGCCTATGGGAGGTATCCAACAGACTTTTAATTTTCAATCTAGCTTTAAGAAGGTTTCTGAGAGTTTCTGTGGAAAGGAATTGTTTATGAGGTAGATCATGCTTAGACATTGTATGGAGAGCAGCTTTAATAGTTTTGGCCTTAAACTTTTTAATTCTAGTCCCATGTTTAATAAACACAACCCTAAGGACACACTTGAGGGCTTCCCATTTAAAAAAGGCACCAGTCTCATCAGACACATGGTCTAAAATATAATTGGTTCAAGTGGTACGTATTTCAGATTAACAAAGTGTCTAATAATAAAGATTCGTTAAGCTGCCAGGACCCTCTTTTCAATAAATGTGGGTAATTTAAGTAAGCAAAGTACAGGAGCGTGATCCGACCTTAGGATATTAGCCCCAATGGACAAGACCAGGCAAGGCAGTGTACTATGTTGGATAAAGATATAGTCCAGTCTTCTGTACGAGTCATAGGGAATAAAATATAGAAGCTATTATCTCTATTTGCAGGATGTTTGATTCTCCAGGAGTCACCAAGTTGTAGACGAAGAACTCTTTTGATGCATTTAATTACTGTATTTGAGAGATGAGATTTATTTTTAGACTTGTCCTCCACTGGGTCCAAAGCAGCATTAAGATCCCCACAAAGTATGACAGTACTTCTGACAAGAGGAATAGCTGAGTCAGTAAGATTGGTAATAAAGGATGTCTGATCTTGATTTGGAGTATAAGCATTAATTATTGTGAAAAGTTGTCTATCTACTGACAAGGAGAGAAGAGTGTACCTGGCATTACTATCTATAGTGCATTCTATGATTGGTGATTGAGAGATTTGTGTATGACTATTGCCACACCTTTAGAGTGGGTGACTGAGTTGTGAGCAAAATGCCATGTAGTGTAATGTTTATGGTTGAACAAAGGTGGGTTACTGGCTTTGAAGTGTGTTTCCTGAAAACAATCTGTACTTTGCCTCAATGAAAGTGGTGGAGAATTTGAGCACACTCTTATGGATTATTGAGTTCTTTTGCATTAAAGGAGGCAATGTTTTAGATTCAACATTTATGTTTGGGTGGATGTTCGCTACAGAGAGATAGTGTCAAGTCCCCAAGTCCGGGAGTTAGGAAAAAAGCAAGTAGAGTTAGAAAGTGAAGAAAACTTATAGAATTGGGGAAAAAAACAGAGGGGAGAGCCCCTGCAGGAGGAACTACAACATTACAATCCTGTAATAGGAGCATATATAACCACACAAGGAAAGGTAGAGGCTCCCAGCCTAATCGGGGGAAAGTAAGGTAGGTATGCTATGAGTTGGCTCCTACTTATATTAGAGGAGTAAGATAAATAAAACTATCTGCAATTAAACAATAATGACATAGGCTAAATAGGGCATGTTATAAATCAATAATTAGGCCTGAGATCTGATATATAAATTAAAATGTTACAAAACTTGCGCTAACTCTTGGTATAATTCTGCAAGTCCTACAACAGTGTAAAGAATCATATGAAAAACAGAAGACACTAGAACACAAACTTCTGGGGCTCCCAAGTACAGGGACCATTATCAAATGGAAAATGACACTATCTTGTATAAAGAGAATGGACCGACAGGCCTAGAGTCAAGTGGGATTCTTCCTATGTTGGGGTCTAGTTTGGTGGCTTCTTTTTTCTTTCTGGCACATCTCTCTAGGGGGAGAACCTTATGGTGGACGGATGGGATGGTAGCAGGAGAGCATCTATTTTGGTCCCTTGAGCTTGGGGCTCCGGATGACATTGTGGTCAAATCAAGAACAAGCAAATCAGGACTGTCCACTCAAGATAGGAAAGTTTGTCATTTTCAGGTGAATGGAGGTTAAATGTTCTAGTGCCCTTTAGCGAAAAGGGAAAGCCGCAGTGTAAGAGAATCTTCTTATCATGTAGGACATCCAACAGAGGTTTGAGAGCAAACCTTTGAACCAGGGTAAAATTAGAGAGATCTGGCATAACGCAAATTCAATGGCTATTATAGGTAAGGTTTTGTTTCTTCTGGGTGGCTTTCAATATGGATTCTTTCATCATGAAAAAATTGACACAACAGATTTTATCTCTAGGGCTGAGGCCATATGGATTTGGTGGGTGTAGAACCTGTGAGCTATGTCCAGGGGACTATTAAAAGTAGATGTAGGGACCAACAGGATATCCATTGCATTGATTTATTCTGGTAATCTGCGAATGCGGAGATTGTCCCTAATATTTTTATGTTCAAGATCGTCAAGATTTTGTTGAAGAGCACAAAGTTGGACTGAGTGATGACCTGCTGTGTCCTGTAAGATCAATAGGGCTGAGGAGGAGAATTCTTGTGAATGAGCAATAGCTTCCACCCTAGAGTTAAATTATTTGGGCAGTTAGGAGTGAGATATTGTGTTTAGTATGGATCGATTGCATTAGAAAATGTAGATTGGCCAAAGATGCTGGTCTATGATCATTATTATTGGGTAATTTTAAGGGAGAGGAATCCTTCAGTCTGAGTTGGTCCTCCATTTCAGTTGACAAGCAGGTCTTAGACATAAGTGGAAGAGAAGAACTACTTGTAACCAAGGTTGCAGAGCTAAGTGAAAAGATGTAAGCCACGTTACTGAGGCGAGATGGTGAGGCTATCCCAGGGTCTGGGGATACAGACAGGTATGAGGATGACAAGGTTAATGATGAGCCTGTGGACCATCCTGCTGAGGATTCATTCCTAGATAGTGTTGGAGGCTCTGACCAAGACAGTCCTATCCCTACCATAAGTGTATGAGAGTTAGGTGATCCACTACTGGGTCCCAGGGTATTCTGATGCCCATGGAAAGGCAGGATGCCTTGGAGACTCTTCAGTCTTGAGACTGTGTCCCCCCAGTAAACATAAGGCCAAGTGGCTGCCTAGAGGTATTCATAGATGCAGGCAAGGTGCAGGCATCCTGAGAACATGGTCAGATAGCACACAGGGAGTCTGCTGCACAGCCTTTTGTCCAGCAGGGTTGCAGGCCTCAGCGTTCGCAATTGTGTCCCAAGGGTTTTTCAGAGGCAGAGTGTTAGGGCTAGCGGAACGCACCGAGTAAATAGAGATGTTTATTGATATTGGTACGTTCGCAGCCCGGGGTCCACCGTGCAGGAGAACCTGCTGCTAGCAAACGGCGGAGCTATATGGCGGTATAGACTAACTCAATTAATTCACTGAGTAGCCGTGAAAGGAAAGCACTGTGCCCTGTTAGACTCCACAGAGGCACAGGCTAACTGCCCAAACAGAGAGCAGTCAGTGGTCACACAAACACACAAAACTCCTCGCCGGAGGAGCCAGCATTCTAGGGGCTTATTTCAGCCGGGTCCCTGAATACACTCAGACTCAATCTCCTTGCCGGAGGAGCCAGCATTCTAGGGGCTTATTTCAGCCGGGTCCCTGAACACACATACATGTGACCACACTGGCGCAAAGCACATAACATAAGACAATACTAGCGCATGGCCGTGCGGTCATGCGCAGTTTATATAGTTGCAGCACAGGAAGCTGCTACTGAAGTTTTTGCCCTTTCAGGACCTTCCAGAAGGACGAATGGAAAGTGCTGCAGTACCTGAGCATGTTTTGCCCTTTCAGGACCTTCCAGAAGGACCAATGGAATGTACTGCAGCACCTGAGCATGTGACTGAACATGTGGCCCTCGACCTCCAATGGGAGACCCTGCCCTGGGCATGCTCAGTGTGAGTAAACAAGGACTTAGTCCCAGAGAGGCTCGCTCGCCGCAGATCAGTGCAGGGTACCATAGGAAAGCCAGAAAAGGCAGTAGTGACCCTATGCACCGAATCAGCCCCAGCGAGACGCTGGGAGCGACGTCTCCGCTGAGCAGAGCCCACTGCGGCCGATACCGAATGGGAGACCGCAGCAGACACGGATCGAGATTCCCCCTGTGCAGCAGAGGAAACTCGACTCCTAACATTACCCCCCCTCCTAGGGCCCTCCCCCTCCTTGAGCTTCACTACGCTCAAAAGCTGCGATAAGCAGCGGAGCCCGAATGTGCTCCACAGGCTCCCAGGTTCTATTCTCTGGGCCGTGACCCTTCCAGTCCACCAGAAAAAATTTCTTGCCACGTACCACCTTGCACCCCACAATAGCATTCACCTCAAACTCATCCGTGGATGAACCCGATGTCCCAGCAGATGACTCGGAAAACCGGGACAAATGAACGGGCTTTAAGAGGGAAACGTGGAAAGTATCGGTGATACCAAGGAGTGGAGGAATAGCCAAACGGTAGACCACAGGGTTGACCTGTTCCAGAACCTTAAACGGGCCAATGTAGCGAGGAGCAAACATAGTGGACTCAACTCGCAGCCTGATGTTACGGGCGGAGAGCCACACTAAGTCGCCAGGAGCAAAGACCGGAGTGGGGCGCCGGTGTGTATCAGCTGAAACCCTCATTCTCTCCTTGGAGGCCCGGATGGCATCCTGTGTGCGGTCCCAGATGTCACGTGCCTCCACCGCCCAGTCTGCCACCCTAGAATCGGTGGATGACACGGACATGGGCACAGGGACACGCGGATGCTGGCCGTAATTAAGGAGAAAAGGAGTTTGACCAGTGGAATCAGCTACGGCGTTGTTCAGGGCAAATTCCGCCCAAGGTAGCAAAGATGCCCAGTCATCCTGCCTAGGAGAGACGAAATGTCGCAAATATGTCACCAGAGTTTGGTTGGTTCTCTCCACCAACCCGTTCGTCTCGGGATGGTATGCAGAGGAGAGGTTTAACTCTATGCTGAGTAAACGGCAGAGCTCTCTCCAAAACCGAGATGCGAACTGGGTACCCCAATCACTGACAATCTTATCAGGCATACCATGCAATCGGAAAACGTGTTTAATGAACAACACCTCCAAGGCCCGTGCTGAGGGTAACCGAGGAAGCGGCACCAAATGCACCATCTTGGAGAAATGGTCGGTGACAACCCAAATAATGGAGCAGCCACGCGACTTGGGTAGACTCACCACAAAGTCCATCCCGACCATCTCCCAGGGCCTGTCTGCCGCCGGTAGAGGGTAAAGCAACCCAGCAGGCCGTTGCCGAGGAGACCGATTCTGGGCGCAAGAAACGCATGCCTGAATATAGTCCTTGACATCTCGGGCCATATGCGGCCACCAGTATGTTCTCGCCAGAAGCTCAGATGTCCTCTTGGTCCCAAAATGCCCACCCACTCTGGAGGAGTGAGCCCAAGAGAGAACCTCCGGTCGCAACTTAGCTGGTACGAAAGTCTTGCCCGGGGGCACAGACTCTAGCGAAACCGGAGCTACAGTTCTCAAGCTCTCAGAAGGGACGATAAGCCGAGGCTCCTCCTCCTCCTCCGATGACACCACGGAGCGGGAGAGAGCGTCAGCACGAACGTTCTTCTCCCCGGAGAGGAAATGGAGAGTAAAATGGAACCGGGAGAAGAACAGGGACCATCTAGCCTGGCGAGAATTCAGCCGCTGGGCCGTTTGCAGATACACCAAATTCTTGTGGTCAGTGAAGACTTGGAAGGGAAAGCGAGCTCCCTCCAAGAGATGTCTCCACTCCGAAAAAGCCAACTTCATGGCCAGCAACTCCCTGTCCCCGATGGAATAATTCCTCTCCGCTGGTGTGAAGGTCTTGGAGAAGAAGAAGCAAGGATGCTTCCGACCTTGAGCATCCTTTTGGAAAAGGACTGCTCCAGCACCAACGTATGAGGAATCCACCTCCAAGATAAATGGCTTATCAACATCGGGGCGATGTAGGATGGGAGCGCTAGCGAAGTGTGACTTGATCGAGAGAAAGGCTTTGGAGACCTCCTCTGACCACAACTTGGGATTTGCTCCCTTCTTGGTGAGGGCAACCAAGGGAGCTACCAAAGTTGAGAAGTGTGGAATGAACTGGCGATAGTAATTAATGAACCCCATAAAGCGCTGCACCGCTTTAAGAGAATGGGGTTCCTGCCAGTCCATTACAGCCTGTAGCTTGGCAGGATCCATAGCCAAACCCTGGGCAGAGATGATATAACCAAGGAAAGGCAAGGACTCCTGCTCAAACACACACTTCTCCAACTTGGCGTAGAGGGAGTTTGCCCGTAAGAGGTCGAAGACTTTGCGAACATCTCTCCGATGGGAGTCAATATCTGGAGAGAAGATGAGAATATCATCCAGATAGACTACGACCAAGGTGGTGAGCATATCTCGGAAGATGTCATTCACAAAGTCTTGGAAAACGGCTGGGGCATTACAGAGCCCGAAGGGCATCACCAGATATTCATTGTGCCCATCCCTGGTGTTAAAAGCCGTCTTCCATTCATCCCCCTCACGGATGCGAATCAGGTTGTAAGCACCCCGCAGATCTAACTTTGTAAATACCCTCGCTCCCCGTAGCCTATCAAACAGCTCAGATATCAGGGGTAGTGGATACTTGTTCTTAACGGAGATGGTGTTAAGACCCCTGTAGTCTATGCATGGACGTAAGTCACCAGTCTTCTTTTGTATGAAGAAGAACCCTGCCCCTGCCGGTGACACTGACTTCCTAATGAATCCTCTTGCCAGATTCTCTTGGATGTACTGGGACATTGCCTCCGTCTCCGGGAGAGATAACGGATAGACTCGACCCCGGGGAGGCTCAGCACCAGGCAAGAGGTCAATAGGACAGTCATAGGGGGGGTGAGGCGGAAGGGTCTCCGCAGCTCTTTTGGAGAACACGTCTGCATAGGGCCAATAGTGCTTGGGGAGAGAGGAAAGATCTGCGGGTACCTGTGTAGTAGCAACCTGAACGCACTCCCTCAGACATCTACCCTCGCAGGATTTACTCCATCCCAAAATTCTCCCAGAGGACCACTCAATATGGGGAGAATGGTAGCGAAGCCATGGTATCCCCAACAGGACCTCATCAATTCCCTCAGGAATGACTAATAGGGAGATTATCTCCTAATTAGTGTTGAGCATTCCGATACCGCAAGTATCGGGTATCGGCCGATATTTGCGGTATCGGAATTCCGATACCGAATTCCGATACTTCCCGCGTATCGGATACCGGAATCGGAAGTTCCCAGAATTCAAACTGAATGCAGCAGCCAATGAGGAATGATTGGAAGTGTGGGCACATCCTGTTTAGCATGGTGGGCATGTAAGTACTGGCAAGGCTGTGATTGGCTGCTGAAATGATGTCACTCTGCACTATAAAAAACGCTGCCGCCATTTTGCGCTCACTCTGCTGTGATTTCAGTTAGGGACAGGACGCTGTGTTCTAACTGAGGGCCAGTTGAGCTAGCTAATTGCTTTATTTTCCTTTCCAAAGGCTAATTTAGCAAAACGCTGTGTGTTCTTCACTGTTCACCTTGCTCTTGCCTTGCAGCGCTGTTTTAACAGCGTTCTGCAAGGTCTCTGTGTGTGTGTGTGTGTGCAGCTCACTCTGTAGTCTGTGTGCAGCCATATACCCGGTTGTATTCAGCTCAGGGGGGGTTCACACTGCCTCACACAGTTGTCCTTTTTTGCTCATAGTGCAGCCTGCTGCACATTTTTTCTCAAATTTCCTATTAGTGTTTTTCCACCCGTCTCCAGCTAAATTGTGGAAAAACACTACATAGGATAACCTAGAGGGGGGGTTTTGGGCCTTGCAGCGCCGTTCACGGCTGTCTGCACGGTCTCCGTGTGAGCCCAGCTCGCCCTGTAGTCTGTGTGCAGCCATAGCCGGTTGGATTCAGCTCAGGGTTCGTTACTGGCTCATACCTTGAGAAAAATTTTCCTTTCTTTCAAATAGTGCAGCCTGTTTAAAAAATTTTAAAAAAATTCCCTATTAGTGTTTTTCCATCCGTCTCCAGCTAAATTGTGGAAAAACACTACATAGGATAACCTAGAGGGTTTTTTTTGGGCCTTGCAGCGCCGTTTACGGCTGTCTGCACGGTCTCCGTGTGAGCCCAGCTCGCCCTGTAGTCTGTGTGCAGCCATAGCCGGTTGGATTCAGCTCAGGGTTCGTTACTGACTCATACCTTGAGAAAAATTTTCCTTTTTTTCAAATAGTGCAGCCTGTTTAAAAATTTAAAAAAAAATTCCCTATTAGTGTTTTTCCACCCGTCTCCAGCTAAATAGTGGAAAAACACTACATAGGATAACCTAGAGGGGGTTTTTTGGGCCTTGCAGCGCCGTTTACGGCTGTCTGCACGGTCTCTGTGTGAGCGCAGCTCGCCCTGTAGTCTGTGTGCAGCCATAGCCGGTTGGATTCAGCTCAGGGTGCGTTACTGCCTCATACCTTGAAAAACAATTTCCTTTTTTTCAAATAGTGCAGCCTGTTTAAAATTTTAAAAAAAAAATTCCTATTAGTGTCTTTCCACCCGTCTCCAGCTAAATAGTGGAAAAACACTACATAGGATAACCTAGAGGAGGGTTTTTTGGCCTTGCAGCGCCGTTTACGGCTGTCTGCACGGTCTCCGTGTGATTTAAACTAGCTCTGTAGCCCGATCTGCACAAAAAAAAAAAGTAAAGTTCACCAAACACAACTTAACACTTGTGTAGGCCACATTTGAAAAATAATAAAGTTTAGTCCACACTTTACAACATTAGTGTTTCTTACACCTGTTAGGAGGAGCATTTCAGGAATAAGCACACTAAGGCCTTAGTACTTTTCTGCTTATCTTTATCTGTCAACCAAGATGAAGAGGGCAGGGAGTAAGGCACGTGGGCGTGGGAGAGGAGCAGGGAGAGGACGTGGTGATTCTGTGCCTGCTGCGGGCGCCGGTGACTCGTCGTCACTCAGTTTCAGCAGGGAACAGTCCTTCATGCGCAGCTTTGTCGGAGAGCGCCGTGCACCGCTGCTGCGTGAAGACCAAATTGAAGCCGTTGTCGGGTGGATGGCAGCTAACGCCTCGGCATCGACTTCAGTTAGTGCCACATCCTCTCAGGCACAGAGCACTGGAGAGCAGCCATCTGTCTCTTCACCACCTGCCAAATTGGCCAGGCAGTCAGAGAGCCCAGGACAGGAGCCGTCTCTACTTCTGTTCTCTGAATCTCTTGGCTTGGAAACAGGGGGCCAGCCAAGCAGCATTGGAGAAATGGAAGAAGAGGCAGTGTGCAGTGATGCCCAACAGCTTTTTCTCTCTGACTCTGAAGAGGCAGGTGGGCCAGTGCCTCCGGTGACCACAGCGCAGTACGCATCTGATGATGAAACTCAGGTGCCGCTTTCTGATGCGTACTGTGCTGCCGAGACTACCCAGGAGGAGCAGTTGGTGGCAGAGGGTAGTGGAGATGATGAGGTCCTTGACCCATCGTGGCGTGAGGAACAGGAAGGTGGTGGGAGCAGCTCTGAGGAAGAGCTTCCCCTTACGGGCCAAAGAGGGAGAGGGAGGGGGAAGACTGCGGAGCCTGTAGCCTCCACTTTGGCACCCGTTAGGAGCCTGTCTCTTTCCAAAGCCAAAAAGGGCGCTCCCAAGACTTGCAGTGCCTGGTCCTTTTTTGACACAGTTGCAGATGACATTTGTTTTGTCAAATGCAAGCTGTGTCATCAGAAAGTAAAAAGAGGGAAAAATGTCAGCAACCTCAATACCACAAATATGTGGAAACATGTGCGGACCAGGCATGCGGTGGAGTTACAGAAACACAGTGAAGACGTAGGCCAACCAACAGCGGCAGCTACCACCTCTTCATCTCGTGTTGCCTCTTCCCCCACTGTTGTCCAGAGACCTAGTGTAATTCCACCCACAGCACCACCTTCCCAGTCATCCTCACACTCCCAGTCTACTCTACAGCCATCGGTAGTACAGGCATGGGAGAAAAGGCGGGCATTCTCGGCCAACCACCCCCGAGCACAGGCTCTGAATGCAGGCATTGCCAAACTGTTGTCCCTGGAAATGCTCTCGTTCAGGCTGGTGGAGACTGACAGCTTCCGTGACTTGATGGCATTGGCAGTCCCACAGTACAAGGTGCCCAGCCGCTTTTACTTCAGCAGGCAGGCTGTCCCTGCCCTGCACAGGCATGTTGAGGCAAACATAAAACATGCGCTACTGAACGCCGTCAGTAGCAAGGTCCACCTCACCACCGATGCGTGGACCAGTCAGCATGGACAGGGGCGATATGTTTCCCTCACTGCCCATTGGGTTAATGTTGATTGCAGGAATCCAGTCTGTACGCATCGACTCCTCCTCTTACACCAGTTCCTCAGATTCCTCTCTGCAGGATCCGTCACAGTCCACCTCCACATGGACCCGTGAACGTTTACCTATGACCGACATGAGCACAGCCGTGGCCAAACGTCAGCAGGCCGTCTTGAAACTAGTTTCATTGGGGCATCGAAGCCACACAGCACAGGAGCTCTGGAATGCCATCAAGCAGGAGAGCGATGTGTGGTTACTGCCAGCGAATCTCCAGCCAGGTATGGTAGTGTGTCACAATGGCCGAAATCTGGTGGCAGCTTTGGCCCTTGGCAACCTCACTCACATCCCATGTCTGGCACATGTGCTCAATTTGGTTGTGCAGAGTTTTCTGAGGGACTATCCGGATCTTGATGCCCTGCTGCACAAGGTCCGCCTGGAGTGTGCTCACTTGCGGCGTTCCAGCTTGGCCAGATCCCGCATTGCTGCTCTGCAGCGCCGATTCCGCCTTCCGGAACACCGCATCATATGTGACCTACCTACCCGGTGGAATTCCACGTTACATATGTTGGAGCGGTTGTGTGAGCAGCAGCAAGCAGTTATGGAGTACCAGCTGCATCAGGCGCAAAGAAGTCGCAGTCAGCGCCGATCAGACTTCACAACCACAATGTGGGCCACTATGAAGGACGTCTGCCAGGTTTTGCGTCCTTTTGATTATTCCACGCGGATGGCAAGTGCAGATGATGCACTAGTCAGCATGACTGTCCCCCTTATCTGCCTGCTTCAGCAAACTTTGCAAGGGTTAAGGGATGATGTTGTGGAAGAGGTGGAGGATGAGGAGTCACCTTTTCCATCAGCTTCTGGAGAGTCAGCGCCACGTGGTTCCTCACAAAGGGGTACGCAGGGGCCAATTTGTGAGGAGGATGAGGAGGAGTCAATGGAGGAGGAAGAGCTCTGTCCAGAGGAGGGAGCGACACAATTGTCCAGTGGTCAGTGTGTACAGCGAGGGTGGGGTGATGACGAGCGGGCAGAGATCATGTCTCAAGCAGGGGACAGCGTTTCTGGGCCAGTTGGCACTCTGCAGCACATGGTGGATTTCATGCTGCAGTGCCTGAGAAACGACCGCCGCATCGACCACATTCTCAACATGCCTGATTATTGGGTGTTCACCCTCCTCGATCCTCGCTACCGGGACAACGTCCAAAACCTCATCCCTGCGTTGACCCGGGAGCGTAAATTGCGGGAGTACCACGACACACTGGTGAATTCCATCATCTTCTCCTGTCCAACTGAGAGGAGTGCTGCTAGTGCTTTACAAAGCAGCTCAGTGCGTCGAGGCAGTGGGGGAGGCTCTGCCCAAAGAGGGAGCAGAAGCAGTGCCTCTGCCCAGGGCAAGCCCAGTATGGCACAACTCTGGCACACTTTTGTGTGCCCGCCCCAAATGTCTACACCATCACCGGCGGCTCCAGTCAGCAGGAGGCAACGGTTCCGTCAGATGGTGACAGACTACATGGCTTGCCCTCTTACTGTACTCCCTGACGGCTCTTCCCCGTTCAAGTTTTGGGTCTCTAAGCTGTATACATGGCCAGAGCTAAGCCAGTATGCATTGGAGGTGCTGGCTTGCCCTGCGGCTAGTGTCTTATCGGAAAATGTCTTTAGTGCCGCAGGTGGTGTACTAACAGACCGTCGCATGCGACTATCCTCCGATAACGTTGACCGGCTTACTTTCCTGAAAATGAACCAGGCCTGGATCTCGCAGGAATTTGCCACTCCTCTGCCTGATTAAGTAATTGGGTGTCATCCAGGTCTCCTGCTGTGTTCATCTTTCTACCACCTGAACTGCTATTCCTGGGCTCCAACACCGCCAGTTGCGGCTCAGAAGTGCAGGCTGCACAGTAAAAACATACGACCCAGTGTTATTGGGTTTCAGTAACATCAGCTGATCCCCAGCTGTGTAGCCGGCAATGTGTCCTGCGACCGCCACGCTGGCACAACAACCTAAATGTAAGGGAACCTGTCCCCCCCCCCGTCGTTTGTTACTGAAAGAGCCATCTTGTGCAGCAGTAATGCTGCACAAGGAAAAGGTAGCTCTTTTTTTTTAGCTCCTTGCACACGCAGAACTTAACACTTATAAAATGTGTTCACTGATACCGTTATACTGTCCCGGAGCTGGGACTTTCCTTCGTAATGTGACGCAGCACAGCCGTCATTCCTACCCCCTTGGTGCCATGCGCTGCCTCCTCAGCATTGTTTTAAGCTGTCACGGAGCCTGCGCTGTTCTGTTATCCCTTGGGCATGCCCTATTTGCGCTGCCTGTCTTCTGACATAATTTGGTGTCAGGCTGGCTGCGCCTGTGCGGCCGCGCTGCCCGAGATCCCGCCTCGCAGTGTCTTCTGATTGAGTCACACTGCGGGCCTGGGATCCATGGGCATGCGCAGTGCATATCTTCCCCTCGGGGTCTCGCTCATTTCCCTCCGCCTTCTTTAGACTGTGCGCCGTCAGCTGATCCCTAATAGCATGCCACGGCCGTGACACCGCACAGTCTGAAGAAGAGGGAAGGAGGGGAGTGAGAGTCGAGGATATGCACTGTGCATGCCCATGGTTCCAAGGCCCGCAGTGGGATTACGTTAGACGAGACTGCGAGGTGGGATCTGGAGCAGCGTGGACGCACAGGCACTGACAGCCTGACACCAAATTATGTCAGAAGACAGGCAGCGCTAATTGGGCATGGCCAAGGGCTAACAGAACAGCGCAGGCTCCGTGACAGCTTAAAACAACGCTGAGGAGGCAGCGCACGGCACCAAGGGGATAGGAATGACAGCTGTGCTGTGTCCCATTACGAAGGAAATTCGCACCTCCGGGACGGTTTAACGGTATAAGGGGACACATTCTTAGTGTTTACTTCGGTGTTTGCAAGGAGCATAATTAAAAGAACCACCTTTTCCTTTTGCATCCTTAGTGCTGCACAAGATGGCTCTTTCAGCTACAAACGTCTTGGGGGGGGTTAAAGGTTCCCTTTCAACTTGCTCCAATCAGGCTTCGGCCTACACTCTGTTCCTCTGCTCCTCCTGCTGTCCCTGGGCTCTAACACCGCCAGTTGGTGCCTGGAAGTGCTGTGTGCACAGTCAACAGTCGCTCCTCTGTTATTGGGGTTCAGTAACGTCAGCTGATCCCCAGCTGTGTGTGCGGCAATACCTCCAATCTGCTCCTCCTGCTGTCCCTGGGCTCTAACACCGCCAGTTGGTGCCTGGAAGTGCTGTGTGCACAGTCAACAGTCGCTCCTCTGTTATTGGGGTTCAGTAACGTCAGCTGATCCCCAGCTGTGTGTGCGGCAATACCTCCAATCTGCTCCTCCTGCTGTCCCTGGGCTCTAACACCGCCAGTTGGTGCCTGGAAGTGCTGTGTGCACAGTCAACAGTCGCTCCTCTGTTATTGGGTTTCAGTAACGTCAGCTGATCCCCAGCTGTGTATCCGGCAACGTGTCATGCGACCGCCACGCTGGCACAACTAAAATGTAAGGGGACCTGTCCCCCCCCCCTAGGCGTTTGTTACTGAAAGAGCCGCCATGTGCAGCACTAATACTGCACAAGGGAAAGGTCGCTCTTGAAATTATGCTCCTTGCAAACGCTGAACTACACACTCATGTAATGTGTCCCCTCACACCGTCCAACCGTCCCGGAGGTGGGACTTTCCTTTGTAATGTGACGCAGCACAGCCGTCATTGCTACCCCCTTGGCACCGTGCGCTGCCTCCTTAGCGTTGTTTGATTCCGTCATGGACCCTGCGCTGTTATGTTATCCCTTGGCCATGCACAGTTTGCGCTGCCCGTCCTCTGACATCATTTGTTGTCGTCCTGGCTGCGCCTGTGCGTCCACGCTGCCCGAAATCACACCTCGCAGTGTCGTCTAATGTGATCCCACAGTGGGCCTGGTATCCATGGCCATGCGCAGTGCATATACTAGCCTCTCACTCCCCTTCTTCACGCTTCTTCAGACTAGGCGGCGTCAGCTGATCCCTAATAGCATGCCACGGCCGTGACGCCGCACAGTCTGAAGAAGCAGGAAGGAGGTGAGTGAGAGGCGATGAATGCACTGCGCATGCCCATGGATCCCTGGCCCGCAGTGGGACTACATTAGATTACACTGCAAGGTTGGATCTCGGGCAGCTTGGACGCACAGGCACTGCCAGCCTGACACCTACATGATGTCAGAAGACGGGCACCGCTAACTGTGCATGGCCAAGGGATAACATTACAGCGCGGGCTCCGTGACAGAACCAAACAACGTTGAGGAGGTGGCGCCCGGCACCAAGGGGGTTGGAATGACGGCTGTGCTGTGTCACATTACAAAGGAAAGTCCCACTTCCGGGATGGTTTGACGGTGTGAGGGGACACATTATATGAGTGTGTACTTCAGCGTTTGCAAGGAGCATAATTTTCGGAGCCACCATTTTCCATGTGCAGTATTACTGCTGTACAAGATGGCTCTTTCAGCAACAAATGCCTGGGGGGGGGTTAAAGGTTCCCTTTCAACTTGCTCCACTGCAGGCTTTGGCCTACACTCTGCTCCTCTTTGATTCCCTGGGTTTCAACACTGTCAGTTGCCACCTGGAAGTGTTGTCTACACAGAAAAAACACTAGGTGATGTGTCAGTGGGGCTCAGCACCGCCAGCTGTTCCCCTGCTGTGTAGTCGGCAACGTGTCTAGCACAAGCCACGCTGGCACAACAGAACAAAAGCTGCCACCAGTGCAGGCTTCGGCCTAGACTCTGCTCCTCTCCTCCTCCTGCTGACCCAGGGCTCAAACACCGCTAGTTTTTGCCCGGAAGTGCTAGCTGCACAGAGAAAAACACCAGCCAATGTGTTAGTGGGGTTCAGCACCGCCAGCTGTTCCCCTGCTGTGTAGCCGGCAACGTGACCTGCAAACGCCACGCAGGCACATGAACTGAAATTAAAGGGAACCTGGCCCCACCCCCCCAGGTGTTTCTATGTATAACAGCCACCTAGTACAGCAGTACTGCTGCATTTGTACAAGGTGGCTGTTTTTTTATCCTTGCCCACGTAGAATTAAACACGTAAAATATGTGTCTCATTACAGACCATTACAATGTCCCTGAGGTGTGACTTTACTTTTTAATGACACGCACCACCCCCCTTGGTAGCGCTGCCCGTCTTCTGACATCATTGGTTGGCTGCCTGTGCCTGTGCGTCCGCCCTGCCCGACACAACCCCCCTCGTTTCATATATTTTGGCTGCGAGGGTGTGCTTGATGGCCATGTGCAGTGCATATGTTCGCCTGTCTTAACTCATCTCCTTCCGCCTTCTTCAGACTGTGCGGCCTCCTGGCAGTGATAGGCGATAAGGGATCAGCTGAGGCCGCCCAGTCTGAAGCAGATGTAAGGACATGTGTGAGCGGCAAACATATTTACAGCACAAGGCCACGAATCCCAGCCACGCCGTGTGATTTTTTGAAAACACACTGTGGGCCTGGGATTCATATCCATTGCTAACCGCAACGGCCAACATGAAATGAGGTGAGAAGACAGGCAGCGCTCAGAGCGCATGGCCAAGGGATCACAATAGCGCAGACTCCTGTACAGCTAAAACAACGCTCAGGAATCTGCGCCCACCACCTAGGTGTAAATTTTGACACCTGTGCTGCGTCTCCTTAAAAAGACAAGTCACGCCTCCACTACTGTTTGACAGTTTAATGGGCTAAATAGTGTACGTGTTTTATTCAGCGTGTGCAAGGAGCAAACTAAATAGAGCAACCTTTTACTTGTGCAGCATTAATGCTGCACAAGGTGTGGCTCTTCTACCTTGCAACACCTGAGGGGGGGTTAAAGGTTACCTTTGAAATTGGTTCAACTAGGCTTCGGCCTACACTCTGCTCCTCTCCTCCTCCTGCTGACCCTGGGCTCTAACACCGCTAGTTTTTGCCCGGAAATGCGAGCTTCACAGAGAAAAACAACAGCCAATGTGTTAGTGGGGTTCAGCACCGCCAGCTGTTCCCCTGCTGTGTAGCCGGCATCGTGTCCAGCACAAGCCACGCTGGCACAACCGACCAAAAGCTGCCACCAGTGCAGGCTTCGGCCTACACTTTGCTTCTCTCCTCCTCCTGCTGACCCTGGGCTCTAACACCGCTAGTTTTTGCCCGGAAATGCGAGCTTCACAGAGAAAAACAACAGCCAATGTGTTAGTGGGGTTCAGCACCGCCAGCTATTCCCCTGCTGTGTAGCCGGCATCGTGTCCAGCACAAGCCACGCTGGCACAACCGACCAAAAGCTGCCACCAGTGGAGGCTTCGGCCTACACTCTGCTCATCTCCTCCTCCTGCTGACCCTGGGCTCTAACACCGCTAGTATTTGCCCGGAATTGCTAGCTGCACAGAGAAAAACACCAGCCAATGTGTTAGTGGGGTTCAGCACCGCCAGCTGTTCCCCTGCTGTGTAGCCGGCATCGTGTCCAGCACAAGCCACGCTGGCACAACCGACCAAAAGCTGCCACCAGTGGAGGCTTCGGCCTACACTCTGCTCATCTCCTCCTCCTGCTGACCCTGGGCTCTAACACCGCTAGTTTTTGCCCGGAATTGCTAGCTGCACAGAGAAAAACACCAGCCAATGTGTTAGTGGGGTTCAGCACCGCCAGCTGTTCCCCTGCTGTGTAGCTTGCAACGTGACCTGCAAACGCCACGCAGGCACATGAACTGAAATTGAAGGGAGCTTGCCCCCCACCCCCAGGTGTTTCTATGTATAATAGCCACCTTGTACAGCAGTACTGCTGCATTTGTACAAGGTGGCTGACTTTTTCTCCTTGCCCACGTGGAACTCAACACGTACAAAATGTGTCTCATTGAGACCATTCAACTGTCCCTGAGGTGTGACTTTCCTTTCTAATGATACGCAGCACCACCCTTGGTAGCGCTGCCCGTCTTCTGACATCATTGGTTGGCTGCCTGTGCCTGTGCGTCCCTGGGCTCTAACACCGCTAGTTTTTGCCCGGAATTGCTAGCTGCACAGAGAAAAACACCAGCCAATGTGTTAGTGGGGTTCAGCACCGCCAGCTGTTCCCCTGCTGTGTAGCCGGCATCGTGTCCAGCACAAGCCACGCTGGCACAACCGACCAAAAGCTGCCACCAGTGGAGGCTTCGGCCTACACTCTGCTCATATCCTCCTCCTGCTGACCCTGGGCTCTAACACCGCTAGTTTTTGCCCTGAAGTGCTAGCTGCACAGAGAAAAACAACAGCCAATGTGTTAGTGGGGTTCAGCACCGCCAGCTGTTCCCCTGCTGTGTAGCCGGCATCGTGTCCAGCACAAGCCACGCTGGCACAACCGACCAAAAGCTGCCACCAGTGGAGGCTTCGGCCTACACTCTGCTCATCTCCTCCTCCTGCTCACCTCCTCCTCCTGCTGACCATGGGCTCTAACACCGCTAGTTTTTGCCCTGAAGTGCTAGCTGCACAGAGAAAAACACCAGCCAATGTGTTAGTGGGGTTCAGCACCGCCAGCTGTTCCCCTGCTGTGTAGCCGGCATCGTGTCTTAATGCTGCACAAGGTGTGGCTCTTGTACCTTGCAACACCTGAGGGGGGGTTAAAGGTTACCTTTGAAATTGGTTCAACGAGGCTTCGGCCTACACTTTGCTCCTCTCCTCCTCCTGCTGACCCTGGGCTCTAACACCGCTAGTTTTTGCCCGGAATTGCTAGTTGCACAGAGAAAAACACCAGCCAATGTGTTAGTGGGGTTCAGCACCGCCAGCTGTTCCCCTGCTGTGTAGCCGGCATCGTGTCCAGCACAAGCCACGCTGGCACAACCGACCAAAAGCTGCCACCAGTGGAGGCTTCGGCCTACACTCTGCTCATCTCCTCCTCCTGCTGACCCTGGGCTCTAACACCGCTAGTTTTTGCCCGGAATTGCTAGCTGCACAGAGAAAAACACCAGCCAATGTGTTAGTGGGGTTCAGCACCGCCAGCTGTTCCCCTGCTGTGTAGCTTGCAACGTGACCTGCAAACGCCACGCAGGCACATGAACTGAAATTGAAGGGAGCTTGCCCCCCACCCCCAGGTGTTTCTATGTATAATAGCCACCTTGTACAGCAGTACTGCTGCATTTGTACAAGGTGGCTGACTTTTTCTCCTTGCCCACGTGGAACTCAACACGTACAAAATGTGTCTCATTGAGACCATTCAACTGTCCCTGAGGTGTGACTTTCCTTTCTAATGATACGCAGCACCACCCTTGGTAGCGCTGCCCGTCTTCTGACATCATTGGTTGGCTGCCTGTGCCTGTGCGTCCGCCCTGCCCAACACAACGCCCCTCGTTGTCTCATATATTTTGGCTGCGAGGGTGTTATTGATGGGCATGTGCAGTGCATATGTTCGCCTGTCTTAACTCATCTCCTTCCGCCTTCTTCAGACTTCAGGTGTTATTTTCGACACCTGGGCTGCTTTTCTTTAAAAAGACAAGTCACGCCTCCACGACTGTTTTACAGTAGAATGGGCTAAATAGTGTACGTGTTTTATTCACCACGCTCCTCGTTGTCTTACTTATTTTGACTGCGAGGGTGTGATTGATGGGCACAAGCAGTGGATATCTTCGCCTGTCTTTACTCATCTCCTTCCGCCTTCTTCAGAATGTGCGGCCTCATGGCCGCGGCATGCGAGAAGGGATCAGATGAGGCCGCCCAGTCTGATGCAGGTGTATGGACATGAGGGACAGGCGACAAAATTTACTGCGCAAGGTCACGAATCCCAGTTCTGCAGTGTGACTTTATTAAAAGACACTGCGGGTCTGGGTTTCATGGCCATCGCTAACCGCACCGGCCAACATGAAATGAGGTGAGAAGACAGGCATCGCTCACAGCGCATGGCCAAGGGATAACAAGAGCGCAGACTCCTGTACAGCAAATAACAACGCTCAGGAATCTGCGCCCAGCACCTAGGTGTAAATTTTGACACCTGTGCTGCATTTCCTTAAAAAGACAAGTCACGCCTCCACTACTGTTTGACAGTAAAATGGGCTAAATAGTGTACATGTTTTATTCAGCGTGTGCAAGGAGAAAAATTAAGAGAGCAACTTTTTACTTGTGCAGCATTAATGCTGCACGAGGTGTGGCTCTTGTACCTTGCAACACCTGAGGGGGGTTAAAGGTTACCTTTGAAATTGGTTCAACTAGGCTTCGGCCTACACTCTGCTCCTCTCCGCCTCCTGCTGACCCTGGGCTCTAACACCGCCAGTTTTTGCCCGGACATGCGAGCTGCACAGAGAAAAACACCAGCCAATGTGTTAGTGGGGTTCAACACCGCCAGCTGTTCCCCTGCTGTGTAGCCGGCATCATGTCCAGCACAAGCCACGCTGGCACAACTGATCAAAAGCTGCCACCAGTGCAGGCTTCGGCCTACACTCTGCTCCTCTCCTCCTCCTGCTGACCCTGGGCTCTAACAACGCTAGTTTTTGCCCGGAATTGCTAGCTGCACAGAGAAAAACACCAGCCAATGTGTCAGTGGGGTTCAGCACCGCCAGCTGTTCCCCAGCTGTGTAGCCGGCAACGTGACCTGCAAACGCCATGCAGGCACATGAACTGAAATTGAAGGGAGCCTGCCCCCCACCCCCAGGTGTTTCTATGTATAACAGCCACCTTGTACAGCAGTACTGCTGCATTTGTACAAGGTGGCTGACTTTTTCTCCTTGCCCACGTGGAACTCAAAACGTCCAAAATGTGTCTCATTGAGACCATTCCACTGTCCCTGAGGTGTGACTTTCCTTTCTAATGATACGCAGCACCCCCCTTGGTAGCGCTTCCCGTCTTTTGACATCATGGTTAGCTGGCTGCGCCTGTGCATCCGCCCTGCGTGAAACAACGCCCCTCGTTGTCTTATTTATTTTGTCAGCGAGGGTGTGGTTTATGGGCACGAGCAGTGCATATGTTCGCCTGTCGTCACTCATCTCCTTCCGCCTTCTTCAGACTGTGCGGCCTCCTGGCCGCGGCATGCGAAAAGGGATCAGCAGAGGCCGCCCAGTCTGAAGCAGGTGTAAGGACGTGTGTGAGCGTCGAAAATATTTACTGCTCAAGGCCACGAATCCCAGCACCGCAGTGTGACTTTATGAAAAGGCAGTGTGGGTCTGGGATTTATGGCCATCGTTAACCGCAGCGGCCAACATGAAATGAGGTCATAAGACGGGCAGCGCTAACAGGGCATTGCCAAGGGATAACACAAGAGCGCAGACTCCTGTACAGCAAAAAACAACGCTCAGGAAGCAGCGCCTAGCACAAAGTCGTTATTTGGGACACCTATGCTGCGTCTCCTTAAAAATACAAGTCACGCCTCAACTACAGTTTGACTGTAGAATGGGCAAAATTGTGTACGTGTTGCATTCAGCGTGTGCAAGTAGACAAATTAATAGAGCAACCTTTTCTTGTGCAGCATTAATGCTGCACAAGGTGTGGCTCTTGTACTTTGTAACACATGAGGGGGGGTTAAAGGTTACCTTTGAAATTGGTTCAACTAGGCTTCGGCCTACACTCTGATCCTCTCCTCCTCCTGCTGACCCTGGGCTGTAACAACGCTAGTTTTTGCCTGGAAGTGCTAGCTGCACAGAGAAAGACACCAGCCAATGTGTTAGTGGGGTTCAGCACCGCCTGCTGTTCCCCCACTGTGTAGCCGGCAAAGTGTCCTGCAAACGCAACGCAGACACAAAGCTGACTCCAGTGCAGGCTTCGGCCTACACTCTGCTCCCCCTGCTTACCCTTTGCTCCAACACCGCTAGTTGGGGCTGTAGGAAGACAATGTTTGATCGGCAAAGCATCCGGGTTCCAGCACCGCCAGCTGGTTCTCGGCAGTGTTTTTGTCACAGGTACTCCCTCGTGCCAAACCTGGTTTCAGCACCGTCAGCTGTTTCCGGGTTGTGTCAAGTTCACTGAGACGCCTATGCTTGCCCCGTCGTGGTGCTGTCGGGTTAGCCAACTCCAGGGTGCCTCCAGTTTAGGAGCTTCCTATGTGGGCTGCGTGAACTGGTAGTCAAGGCTGGTTCTGTAGTGCCAGTAGGCCCAGCTCCCCCTGTAGGACTGTTGGGGTTCGGTAACTACGGCTGCCTCGCGGCCTAGCTGTTCTCTCCTCTCCTGTGGGCCTTCGGGTCCACCTCCTGGTTCCAGCACCGTCAGCTGGTTCCAGGCCGAGCCTTTGGCTTAGGTGCCTCCTCCTGGGTATCCGAGTTCCGCCAACGCCAGGCGGTCCTTGGTAGTGCTTTTAAGCGCGGGCACCTACAGCTTAGTAACCGGGTTCCAGCACCGCCAGCTGGTCCTCGGTGCCATTGGCTCTTGCACACTGGGGCAACGCATCTGGGTTCCAGCACCGCCAGCTGGTTCTCGGCAGTGTTCTTGACACAGGTACTCCCTCGTGCCAAGCCTGGTTTCAGCACCGTCAGCTGTTTCCGGGTTGTGTCAAGTTCACTGAGACGCCTATGCTTGCCCCGTCGTGGTGCGGTCGGGTTAGCCAACTCCAGGGTGCCTCCAGTTTAGGAGCTTCCTATGTGGGCTGCGTGAACTGGTAGTCAAGGCTGGTTCTGTAGTGCCAGTAGGCCCAGCTCCCCCTGTAGGACTGTTGGGGTTCGGTAACTGCGGCTCCCTCGCGGCCTAGCTGTTCTCTCCTCTCCTGTGGGCCTTCGGGTCCACCTCCTGGTTCCAGCACCGTCAGCTGGTTCCAGGCCGAGCCTTTGGCTTAGGTGCCTCCTCCTGGGTATCCGAGTTCCGCCAACGCCAGGCGGTCTTTGGTAGTGCTTTTAAGCGCGGGCACCTACAGCTTAGTAACCGGGTTCCAGCAGCGCCAGCTGGTCCTCGGTGCCATTGGCTCTTGCACACTGGGGCAACGCATCTGGATTCCAGCACCGCCAGTTGGTTCTCGGCAGTGTTCTTGTCACAGGTACTCCCTCGTGCCAAGCCTGGTTTCAGCACCGTCAGCTGTTTCCGGGTTGTGTCAAGTTCACTGAGACGCCTATGCTTGCCCCGTCGTGGTGCGGTCGGGTTAGCCAACTCCAGGGTGCCTCCAGTTTAGGAGCTTCCTATGTGGGCTGCGTGAACTGGTAGTCAAGGCTGGTTCTGTAGTGCCAGTAGGCCCAGCTCCCCCTGTAGGACTGTTGGGGTTCGGTAACTGCGGCTGCCTCGCGGCCTAGCTGTTCTCTCCTCTCCTGTGGGCCTTCGGGTCCACCTCCTGGTTCCAGCACCGTCAGCTGGTTCCGGGCCGAGTCTTTGGCTTAGGTGCCTCCTCCTGGGTATCCGAGTTCCGCCAACGCCAGGCGGTCCTTGGTAGTGCTTTTAAGCGCGGGCACCTACAGCTTAGTAACCGGGTTCCAGCACCGCCAGCTGGTCCTCGGTGCCATTGGCACTTGCACACTGGGGCAACACATCTGGGTTCCAGCACCGCCAGCTGGTTCTCGGCAGTGTTCTTGTCACAGGTACTCCCTCGTGCCAAGCCTGGTTTCAGCACCGTCAGCTGTTTCCGGGTTGTGTCAAGTTCACTGAGACGCCTATGCTTGCCCCGTCGTGGTGCGGTCGGGTTAGCCAACTCCAGGGTGCCTCCAGTTTAGGAGCTTCCTATGTGGGCTGCATGAACTGGTAGTCAAGGCTGGATCTGTAGTGCCAGTAGGCCCAGCTCCCCCTGTAGGACTGTTGGGGTTCGGTAACTGCGGCTGCCTCGCGGCCTAGCTGTTCTCTCCTCTCCTGTGGGCCTTCGGGTCCACCTCCTGGTTCCAGCACCGTCAGCTGGTTCCGGGCCGAGCCTTTGGCTTAGGTGCCTCCTCCTGGGTATCCGAGTTCCGCCAACGTCAGGCGGTCCTTGGTAGTGCTTTTAAGCGCGGGCACCTACAGCTTAGTAACCGGGTTCCAGCACCGTCAGCTGGTCCTCGGTCGTGCCATTGGCTCTTGCACACTGGGGCAACGCATCCGGGTTCCAGCACCGACAGCTGGTTCTCGGCAGTGTTCTTGTCACAGGTACTCCCTCGTGCCAAGCCTGGTTTCAGCACCGTCAGCTGTTTCCGGGTTGTGTCAAGTTCACTGAGACGCCTATGCTTGCCCCGTCGTGGTGCGGTCGGGTTAGCCAACTCCAGGGTGCCTCCAGTTTAGGAGCTTCCTATGTGGGCTGCGTGAACTGGTAGTCAAGGCTGGTTCTGTAGTGCCAGTAGGCCCAGCTCCCCCTGTAGGACTGTTGGGGTTCGGTAACTGCGGCTGCCTCGCGGCCTAGCTGTTCTCTCCTCTCCTGTGGGCCTTCGGGTCCACCTCCTGGTTCCAGCACCGTCAGCTGGTTCCAGGCCGAGCCTTTGGCTTAGGTGCCTCCTCCTGGGTATCCGAGTTCCGCCAACGCCAGGCGGTCCTTGGTAGTGCTTTTAAGCGCGGGCACCTACAGCTTAGTAACCGGGTTCCAGCACCGCCAGCTGGTCCTCGGTGCCATTGGCTCTTGCACACTGGGGCAACGCGTCTGGGTTCCAGCACCGCCAGCTGGTTCTCGGCAGTGTTCTTGTCACAGGTACTCCCTCGTGCCAAGCCTGGTTTCAGCACCGTCAGCTGTTTGCGGGTTGTGTCAAGTTCACTGAGACGCCTATGCTTGCCCCGTCGTGGTGCGGTCGGGTTAGCCAACTCCAGGGTGCCTCCAGTTTAGGAGCTTCCTATGTGGGCTGCGTGAACTGGTAGTCAAGGCTGGTTCTGTAGTGCCAGTAGGCCCAGCTCCCCCTGTAGGACTGTTGGGGTTCGGTAACTGCGGCTGCCTCGCGGCCTAGCTGTTCTCTCCTCTCCTGTGGGCCTTCGGGTCCACCTCCTGGTTCCAGCACCGTCAGCTGGTTCCGGGCCGAGTCTTTGGCTTAGGTGCCTCCTCCTGGGTATCCGAGTTCCGCCAACGTCAGGCGGTCCTTGGTAGTGCTTTTAAGCGCGGGCACCTACAGCTTAGTAACCGGGTTCCAGCACCGTCAGCTGGTCCTCGGTCGTGCCATTGGCTCTTGCACACTGGGGCAACGCATCTGGATTCCAGCAACGCCAGCTGGTTCTCGGCAGTGTTATTGACACAGGTACTCCCTCGTGCCAAGCCTGGTTTCAGCACCGTCAGCTGTTTCCGGGTTGTGTCAAGCTCACTGAGACGCCTATGCTTGCCCCGTCGTGGTGCTGTCGGGTTAGCCAACTCCAGGGTGCCTCCAGTTTAGGAGCTTCCTATGTGGGCTGCGTGAACTGGTAGTCAAGGCTGGTTCTGTAGTGCCAGTAGGCCCAGCTCCCCCTGTAGGACTGTTGGGGTTCGGTAACTGCGGCTGCCTCGCGGCCTAGCTGTTCTCTCCTCTCCTGTGGGCCTTCAGGTCCACCACCTGGTTCCAGCACCGTCAGCTGGTTCTCAGCAGTGTCTTTTGCTCTTGTACCTTCTGCTCCCCATCCTGGTTCCAGTACCGTCAGCTGGTTCCGGGCAGAGCCTTTGGCTTAGGTGCCTCCTTCTGGGTATCCAAGTTCCACCAACGTCAGGTGGTCCTTGGTAGTGCTTTCAGGCACGGGTACCTCCTGCTTAGTAACCGGGTTCCAGTAACGTCAGCTGGTCCTCGGTAGTTCCATTGGCTCTTGGACCTTCGGCTACCCATCCGGGTTCCAGTACCGTCAGCTGGTTCTCGGCAGTGTCTTTTGCTCTTGTACCTTCTGCTCCCCATCCTGGTTCCAGTACCATCAGCTGGTTCCGGGCAGAGCCTTTGGCTTAGGTGCCTCCTTCTGGGTATCCGAGTTCCGCCAACGTCAGGCGGTCCTTGGTAGTGCTTTTTAGCACGGGTACCTCCTGCTTAGTAACCGGGTTCCAGTAACGTCAGCTGGTCCTCGGTAGTTCCATAGGCTCTTGAACCTTCGGGTAGCCATCCGAGTTCCAGTTCCATCAGCTGGTTCTTGGCATTTTCTCAGCCTTCTTGTACCTTCTGCTACATTTCCAAGTTGAAGACCCTAAAGTCGACGACCCGGAAGACCACCCCGATGACGACGACGACGACGACCCGGAAGACCACCCCGATGACGACGACGACGACGGCGGAGACGACGACGGCGGAGACGACGACGGCGGAGACGACGACGGCTGAGACGACGACGGCGGAGATGACGACACTGGAGACGACGACCCTGGAGACGACGACATGGAAGACCGAGAAGCAGAAGAACAAGAGGCTGCAGAACAAAGAGCAGAAGAACATTAAGCATAAGACTTAATATCAGAGCAAAAGATATTATCTAAATTACATGCAGAACAAGACTAAGCAGTGTATGGGGGTGAGTCCGTTCCTCCTCGTGGTGCCCCTGGATAAAGCCTGATGCTGCAGGCCAAACTGAACGCGTACAAATGTAACTTTTGTGACTGGCAGAACGGAAGGTGTAATCTTCAAACTTTTATAGATAACAACTACGGGAATGCCTGTCACAAATGAGAATATGATGAAGAAGTAGAATAGGAAGAATAATAACAGTGGAATAAAAAGAATATGTAGAATAGGAAGAATAATAATAGTTGAATAAAATGAATATGAAGAATGTAATAAAAAAAAAGGTAAAGGATGAAGAAGAAGATGAATAAGGTGAAGAAGAAGTTGATGTCAAATATGCTGCTGATGATGATGAAGATGAAGGGGAAGGGCGTGGAATAGTGAAACATCAATATCTGACAAAATAAAAAAAAAATTTACATAGTCAATATCTTTGTCACTCCGAACGTCTTAAAAAAAAACAAAAAACATGCTATTCTATTTGATTGGGATAAACCTCTATGACTTTAATGTCTCCGCCACCTCCCCAAATACATCCGGCATTATTCTTAGTTGTTTTCCTTCATGTAGAATGAACCTACAAGGCAAGAAAGGGTTTATTTTAATTCCGATATTTTGGTCCCATTGACTTGCATTGGGATCGGGTATCGGTATAGGCGATATCCGATATTTTTTGAATATCGGGCGATCCTATCCGATACCGATACTTTCCGATATCGGAAGGTATCGCTCAACACTACTCCTAATGTGATGGAGACACAGATAGCATGAAAGGAATGGTTTGGTGGGTAATCTGTGAAGGTAGTGTTGACCCATTTACCACTCGAACGGTTACTGGCTTGGCAAGCATCACCAAGGGTATTGCGTGACGCTGGGCAAAAGCGGAAGACATAAAGTTACCCTCTGCCCCAGAATCCAAGCATAGCTCGACCATAAGAGTGGATGGGCCTATTGTAATTGTCCCCTTGAAGGACAACTTTGAGGCAAACGTCGCCGTGTCTAGTGTACCTCCTCCAACTGCCACTAGACGCTGATGTTTCCCCGACCGCTGAGGACCCTTGGAGGCAAGGTGTCCTGACTGCTGGCAAACATGACGGACCTTATGTGCACGGGCAGACTGAGACTTGGATCCCGCTCGTGTCACCTCTAAGGCCTCATGTGACTCGGATGCCTGGACTGGAGATTCCAAAGGTTTGGCGAAGGTGGGAGCCAGCCGAAACCTCTGCCTACACTGGGCTCGCTCCAACCTCCGCTCGTTTAAACGGAGGTCAATACGAGTAGAGACAGTTATTAACTCCTCCAGTGTGGCAGGAATCTCCCTAGTGGCCAGAGCGTCCTTAATGTGGTCAGCCAGGCCCCTCCAAAATATGGGGATAAGGGCTTTATCCGACCACTCCAGCTCGGAAGCTAAAGTACGGAAGCGGACGGAAAAATGGCTGACCAAGGACTCACCCTGAGTTAATGCCAGTAGTTGGAGCGTTGTGTCATGGGTGACTTGAGGTCCTAAAAAGACCTTTTTCAGAGTGCTCAGGAACAACGGAGCACTCTGCACCACATGATCACCACGCTCCCACAGCGGCGTAGCCCACTCCAACGCCCTGTCCGACAAAAGAGACACAATAAATCCCACCTTAGCCCGCTCTGTAGGAAAACGTGCAGCCAGGAGCTCGAGGTGAATAGAGCACTGACTCACGAATCCCCTACAAGTTTTGCTATTTCCAGAAAAAATTTCTGGCAGCGGGAGGCGAGATAACTTCGGAACAGGGGTGGCAGTGGACAAGGTTGCTGCAGCCACGCTAGCAGCCTGTACAGCAACTGCGGTAACATCCAGAGCTGAGGTTGAGCTCTCGAGAGCCGCCAACCTACCCTCCAGCTGCTGGATATACCGCAAAGATTGCTGAATGTCCACCATTTACTAGCCAGACCCTGGCGCTAGTATTCTGTTAGGGCTAGCAGAACGCATCGAGTAAATAGAGATGTTTATTGATATTGGTGCGTTCGCAGCCCGGGGTCCACCGTGCAGGAGTACCTGCTGCTAGCAAACGGCGGAGCTATATGGCGGTATAGACTAACTCAATTAATTCACTGACTAGCCGTGAAAGGAAAGCACTGTGCCCTGTTAGACTCCACAGAGGCACAGGCTAACTGCCCAAACAGAGAGCAGTCAGTGGTCACACAAACACACAAAACTCCTCGCCGGAGGAGCCAGCATTCTATGGGCTTATTTCAGCCGGGTCCCTGAATACACTCAGACTCAATCTCCTCGCCGGAGGAGCCAGCATTCTAGGGGCTTATTTCAGCCGGGTCCCTGAACACACATACATGTGACCACACTGGCGCAAAGCACATAACATAAGACAATACTAGCGCATGGCCGTGCGGTCATGCGCAGTTTATATAGTTGCAGCACAGGAAGCTGCTACTGAAGTTTTTGCCCTTTCAGGACCTTCCAGAAGGACCAATGGAAAGTGCTGCAGTACCTGAGCATGTTTTGCCCTTTCAGGACCTTCCAGAAGGACCAATGGAATGTACTGCAGCACCTGAGCATGTGACTGAACATGTGGCCCTTGAACTCCAATGGGAGACTCTGCCCTGGGCATGCTCAGTGTGAGTAAACAAGGACTTAGTCCCAGAGAGGCTCGCTCGCCGCAGGGTACCATAGGAAAGCCAGAAAAGGCAGTAGTGACCCTATGCACCGAATCAGCCCCAGCGAGACGCTGGGAGCGACGTCTCCGCTGAGCAGAGCCCACTGCGGCCGATATCGAATGGGAGACCGCAGCAGACACGGATCGAGATTCCCCCTGTGCAGCAGAGGAAACTCGACTCCTAACACAGAGTAGTTGTGTGGAGGGGCAACTGCAGGATGCGCCTGAACATCAACCTGCATGAGGCGGCGGCCATGTTGTGAAAGTGATTTCTTCCTATCTCCCATCCTGGAATTTTCCGCATGAGAGACAGGCCAGGTTAGAGATCCATGAAATCATCACGGTCCAGGTGGGTCAGCGAGCAGGACGGCGATGTTTATGTGCCTGGGGTCTCTGAGTGAGAGGAAACAGGATTCACCCTGCCTCCAAGTCCTGCTGAGGAACGAGCAGTATTCTCCTGTATTGGCTGCCCAGAGTGGGTAAGAAGAGCGGTGATGTCTCCCTGATAGGGAGTGGGTCTCGGAGCAGACCAGGCCCTGTTTGTTTTTGAGAAATCGCCCATATTTGGGTGTTAAATGCTGATAGTTTGAGTGGTGAAGGACTGGAACTCAAAAAAGTGCAACTTTACGTAAGATTGGCTAACCACGCCACACACTTACTTCATTTTTTAAATAATTTTTCCCTTTCTCATAATCTTGATCAGGGTGCTACCGGTAAAAGCCACCAAAGATTTAAACTATTTTTTTTATTATATCTATAAGTGAAATTTTGTTAAAAGAATTTATTCATTTTTTCCAAGATTGTTGAGAATATATTACAGTTATGTAATTAGCGTATTACCAGAAATATCTGTATTCTTTAATTAGTGAAGCATTTGCACAGCGAATAATTGCTGATTATATGTCTGACCAGAATAACCCTTTCCACTCTCTGTAGAGTCAACACTTCCTCGCATGCGCGAATGCGCAGGGCAGGTCAGAAAGGGAAAAGTTATCAGATAGGGCCAAATTGTTTCAAGTTATCAAACTAAATGCTTTTTTCCATTAAAGCAATACTCTTTCAATGGAAATGTACTTTTTTGAGGGTGCACAAACTGGAAACAGCTCCCAAAATATGCCTATTTCTTTGAAAAGGCAAGCAGAAAAGCTATTGTTTCTTCACATTGAAAACTGAAAGTCTGTATCTTCTTAAGAAATTGGATAATTTTTAAACAGCTTGATAAAAAGGCTTTGTAAATTATTTTGTTAAACCTGTTGCAAATCCTAAAAATAGGGACAATTTTTTTCATTCATAGATATGAATCTATTATTACTTCATATTCAAAACAGTACACGTTTCTACAACTGAAAGAACAATTTTTGGATGGATTGTGAAAAAGCTGCTAGTACTTCACATTTATCAAAGTAAATAACTTTTGATAATCCACAAACAGAGATAATTTTTGTACTCTCTCCATAAAAAAGCCATGGATTCTTCCATTTGCATTGCCTGTGTATAAGCACCACCAAGGCAGACATTTGTCCCCCAAAAGGAACAATTTTTGCAATGTTTATACAATTTAAGTACAGTAGCCTTCAAAGTCGGAATCTTTAGAGTGTGTGTTTAAATTGGCTTCTGGTTATCACTAGCTACCATCTGTTTACCCCTAGCCAGTTAGGCTATGTGTTTGCAAAAACAGGTTCAACACACACCTAGGAGACCTCAGAATATGATACATATATTTTCCAGTTTTAGAGACTTTTCAGCTTTGTGTTGTTAATAAAAAATGTGGCAAAATATTAAGCAAAGCCAGCGAATGTGAATGATCTAATGATTTGCTCATGTCTAATTGTTACTAATCTGATCCAGGAAAAGCAGATCTTACATAATAATAAAAGTTATTGCTAAGGAAATGGTCACACTATCAGTATTTGTAAGCCAAAACCAGGAGTGGAACAAACAGAAGGGAAAGCTAAAATAGAAACATGTCACCAAGTCTGTATTTTTGACCCACTCCTGGTTTTGGCTAACAAATACTGATGTGAAATACTGACCAAATACTGATAGTGTGACAGCAGCCTAAAAGTTTAGGAAATGCTCAAAATTAGACAGAATAAGTTTATAATTAGCCGAGCTGGCGTGCCGTTACTTGTGCGCCACACAGATGATTTCATGCCATGCTGGTAAATCGTTACCATGCAAATCCAATAGAAAGTAGGTACTCCAGCTCCGATAAAAAAATAAAAGTCTTTATTAATCCAAAATGGTTAAAATATAATCCTTACAGTCGGTGGACCAGACAGGTGTTTGTAATAGTTATAGCAACGCATTTCAACCTAGATCGGTCTTACTCATGCCATGAAGGAGTTGGAGTACCTACTTTCTATTGGATTTGCTGCTGCTGGACGTCCAGGTCAGGACGAACTCCCGTGCTCCGTACTTGCTGGTCTGGTTGGTGAGCTGGCTATGGCTTTGTAAGCCGCTTTTCTATTTATGTGCTGAAATCATTATCATGCTAGGAAACCCAGAAGCTCAGGAAATTCCAGCTCCTGTCCATGGCTTGATCTTGACCATGGACTGGTTACGCAAAGCGATCCACTCACCTGTAGTTCAAATGAAATTAACCTCTTGTTTCCACAGTCGATTATCATTTTTATCTTGATACGTTTCCCTCCCCTTTTTCCAAAAGCCATACCTTTTGTTTTGCATCAACGTAGCCATATGAGAGCTTGTTTGCAGAGTGATGTGTAGTGTTGAATGTCACTATCCATTTTATCATACAAATGACTCAAATTGTGAAAAATAAATCACGCAATATGAAATAGTTGAAAAAATGCAAATCCACCTGGAAACATGACTACAGTAAAACTAAGCTTGCATTTTTTAAGTAAGTACATTCCGAAGTTTTTTATTTTTATTTTGGTTTGCTTTGTTATTTTCCTAGGCACATAACATTTTTACTTATACATCAGTAGAGCGTATTAACTGCTTAATTTTTGTGAGTTAAGCTAACAGTTTTATTGCTAACAATGTGGGGAACATGACATTTTGGAAATTTTAATTGCTTTTTTTAGTGTGGTGTGTTGACAAAAAAAGCACGATTCTGGGGACTTTATTATTTTATCTTTACAGCATTCACTGTTTGTGTTATTTAATTTATTCATTTGATACACTAGACTTTTGTGAGCACAGTGATACCAAATTTGTTTTTTTATTTCCTTATTTTTAATTCCGGAACATGGTTGTGATACCAATTTTTATTTATTTTTTAATAAATACATATTTAAAAGCTTTATTTTAGGTTTTTAGCTTTTTTTGTCACTTCATGGGAATTGAACTTGTAATAGTCTGATCACTTTTAGTATATATATTACAATATGTAGTGTAAATCGTGGTCTTTTTTGAAGGTCATGCTGTGGCTGTGTTTTATAGTAGTATATAGAAACCGCCAGCTGCCATGCTAAAGTGCACTAGATTCCACCTGCCCCGATGACATAAGCACTCCATTTAAATGCCATTGTCATGGTTTACCAGTGGAATCTAAATGGTTAGATCAGCTCCATCCCATCTTCTGATATTAGGGACAGAAGGCAGTTATATGGCTTAGCTGTCATCTTACACATGTGGAGGTAGCTGTGAACCTAGCTTTGACCCTAGCTTTTACCCTACAAGATTAATAGTATCAGAGTATATCTGTTTAACATATGGAGATGATTGCAACATGTAGCGATAAAGCATGAGTAGACCTCAGTACAATTAATTCATAAGCAGAGATTAATGAAAAGAAAAAATATATATATATATCCAGTATGTTCATCCACACCTATGTACATTCCTAGATAGATACAAAGGTGTGATTGTTTCACGTAAAGTATTGTTCTTTATGGAATGTATGTATGCTGGCTGAAAGAGAGATGACATAGTTTGTTTTAACAACCAAGGAGTACAAATGAATGTCTAACTTTACCAACACCTGGATTAGTATGGGGAAAGTCCCTGCCACGGGGAATAGTGCCCACTCACTTTAATTACAGATCTATGTTTAGCTGTAAAGTGAAGCCATTCAGCTTACATGCCTTAAGAGAATGTTCAGTTAAATGACATCAATACCTGTTTCTGAGGGCACTCGGGCTTGGTTTTCTCAATTTATGTAGGAGTATTTTATTGGTTAAAATGATACCACACGTTACTTTTCAGACAATATAACATTGGAATGGGTTTGTTATTAGTTCTCTTTGATAGCTGTTGCACAACTTAAACAATATAACTACTGTTCATTCATTTGTAATTATCCCTGCAATGTTTTGAGTGCCCAGGAAGCAAAACATCATCTGAACAGAGTAAAATATTTGTTTCCATTGTTAATGACAACAAAGATTAATGGAAACTAGACATAGAACTACAAAAAATGGTATGACATTGTTTAGATTATGCACAATATATCTATTGGTAAATCATATTTATATTGTACACATTGGAAAGTCAGCTGATATTAAAGTAGTTGTCTTTTTCTTAGATGGATCCCATGTCCTCGAAAGATCATAGCATTTCTCACTAAGATCCAAGTAAGAAATTATTATGGGGGCGTTGGTCTGTTCCTATCACCCAAATGTACCTTTCAGGTTATCCCCCAAGTACTCTCACTTGTTTTCCCTTCTTTTGAGGTCCATGCGGTCAGACTCTACATCCCATTCTCCATGCGATTGGTGGTGGTGTATCGTCCTCCCGGCCCCTCTCATCAGTTCCTGGATCACTTTGCCACCTGACTTCCCCACTTTCTTTCCCATGACATCCCTACCCTCATCATCGGTGATTTCAACATCCCCATTGCTTTTCCCCTCTCCCCATCTGCGTCTCACCTTTTTTCTCTAACCTCCTCTTTTGGTCTCTCGTAGCATACTAACTCTCCAACGCATGACGACAGAAACTCCTTCGACTTGGTCTTCTCCCGGCTTTGCTCAGTGGACGATTTCACAAACTCCCTCTCCCGCTCTCTGACCACAACCTTCTTTCATTCTCTATCAAGAACTGCCATCCCGCCCAGGTCACCCCCACTTTCCACACTTATAGAAACATACAGGCCATTAACACCCAGAAACTTATGAAGAACTTGCAGTACTCATTGGTCCCTATCTCCTCCATCTCATGTCCTGATTCTGCACTGAAGCATTACAAAGAAACCCTGCAAAGTGCCCTGGCTGAAATTGCACCTCCTATACATAGAACAACTCAGCACAGACTGCGACAATCGTGGCACACGCTGCAAACACGTTTCCTGCAGCGGTGCTCCAGGTGCGCAGAACGTCTGTGGAGAAGATCTAATCTACCCAAAGATTTCATCCATTATAAGATCATGCTTAAAACATTCAATGCTGTCCTTCACCTCTCCAAACAAACCTATTTTAACACCCTAATCACCTCCCGGTCCAATAACCCTAAACGTCTCTTTGACACTTTCCAGTCCCTACTCAACCCAAGAGTGCAGGTCCCAACCACAGATCTCCGCGCTGATGATCTGGCAAATTACTTCAAAGAAAAAATTGACCACATCCGACAGGAAATTATCTCCCAATCCCTTCATACCATGCACTGTTCTCCCTCCCACAAAGCATTTAGTTTACTCTCTGACTTTGAACCAGTTACAGAAGAAGAAGTAATCAGGCTCCTTGCATCATCTCGCCCGACGACTTGTGCCAGTGATCCCACTCCGTCACATCTCCTACAGTCCCTTTCCCCAGCTGTCACCGCTCATTTAACAAAAATATTCAACCTTTCTCTCTCTTCCGGTATCATTCTCTCTACATTTAAGCATGCTATCATATATCTACTACTTAAAAAACCATTCCTCAATCAAAACTGTGTCGCTAATTATAGACCTGTCTCTAATCTTCCCTTCATCTCTAAACTCCTCGAACACCTGGTCTACTCCTGTCTCACCCGCAAGCTCTCAGATAACTCTCTTTTCGACCCTATTCAATCTTTTTTCCGCTTTTTACACTCTACTGAACCTCCCCTCACTAAAATCTCTAATGATCCACAAACAGCTAAATCTAATTGTCACTACTCCATGCTAATTCTTTTGGATCTCTCTGCAGCATTCAACACAGTGGATCATCAGCTCCTCTTCACTATGCTACACTCCATCGGTCTCAAGGACACCGTTATCTCCTGGTTCTCGTCTTATCTCTCTGATTGCTCCTTCACTGTATCTTTTGCTGATTCCTCCTACTCTCACCTTCCCCTTACTGTTGAGGTTCCTCAAGGATCATTCCTAGGCCACCTCCTCTTCTCTTTGTATACTGCCCCTATTGGACAAACAATCAGTAAATTTGGGTTCCAGTACCATCTCTGTGCGGATGACACCCAATTATACACTTCTCCTGATCTCACGCCTGCCTTTTTAGAAAACACCAGTGATTTTCTTACCACTGTCTCTAACATCATGTCCTCCCTTTATCTGAAGCTGAACCTGTCAAAAACTGAACTCGTGTTCTCTCCCTCTACTAACCTATCTTTGCCTGACATTGCCATCTCTGTGTGTGGTTCCACCGTTACTCCCAAGCAACATGCCTCTGCCTTGGGGTCATACTTGATTCCAAGCTCTCCTTCACCCCTCACATCCGATCATTGGCTCGCTCTTCTTATCTGCATCTCAAAAACATTTCTAGAATTTGCCCTTTTCTTACTTTATACTCTGCAAAAACTCTTACTGTTTCACTCATTCATTCTCGTCTGGACTATTGTAACTCTCTCCTAAATGGCCTCCCTCTTACCAAACTCTCCCCACTCCAAACTGTACTGAATGATGCTGCCAGGATTATATTCCTCAACAAGCATTACACCGATGCCTCTACCCTGTGCCAGTCATTACACTGATTACCCATCCACTCCAGAATCCAGTACTAAACTATTACCCATGATCACAAAGCGCTCCATGGCTCAGCACCAACCTACATCTCCTCCCTTGTCTCAGCCTACCACCCTACCCTTGCTCTCCGTTCTGCCAATGACCTGAGGTTAGCATCCTCAATAATCAGAACCTCCCACTCCCATCTCCAAGACTTTTCACTTGCTTCGCCAATTCTTTGGAATGCACTACTCAGGATAATACGATTAATCCCCAATCCCCACAGTTTTAAGCGTGCCCTAAAAATGCATTTGTTCAGACTGGCCTACTGCCTCAACACATTAACCTAACTCTCCCTGTGTGGCCCATTCAAAAAACTTATACCATAACCAGGTTCCTCGCATCATGCTCTCATATGCTTTATGCAGTTAATAGCTCTCTGTATCTGTACTGCTACATACTTAGGCTGTTAACTGGTTCATGCATCTTTACATGAACACTCGATCCTTACACTATGGCTGCTCCGAACAACGAAAGCAATTGTTATCATCCACCTCTCGTGTCTCCCCTTTTCCTCATAGTTTATAAGCTTGTGAGCAGGGCCCTCACTCCTCTTGGTATCTGTTTTGAACTGTGATTTTTGTTATGCTGTAATGTCTATTGTCTGTAAAAATCCCCTCTATAATTTGTAAAGTGCTGAGGAATATGTTGGCGCTATATAAATAAAATTATTATTATTAAATTATTATTATTATGGGGGATCACAACAGTCAATGCTCACAAATGTTACAAAAAATCCTATGTTCAACATAAGGAAAACCATTATTAATTCTTAAGTTACTAATTTAGAACTAAACTTATTGTCTAAACCAAACAAAGTTATAGACATACACTAACATTCAAAAGTTTAGGGTCACCGACACAATTTTGTGTTTTTCATGAAAACTCTAACACTTTATTCCAATCTTCCTCTGTCCAATGTCTGTGTTCTTTTGCCCATATAAATCATTTCCTTTCATTAGCCAGTCTCAGATATGGCTTTTTCTTTGCCACTCTGCCCTGAAGGCCAGCATCCCGGAGTTGCCTTTACACTGTAGACGTTGAAACTGGCGTTTTGCGTGTACTATTTAATGAAATTGCCAGTTGAGGACCTGTGAGGCATCAATTTCTCATATTACAGACTCTAATGTACTTATATTTTTGCTCAATTGTGCATCGGGGCCTCCAACTTCTCTTTCTACTCTGGTTAGAGCCTGTTTGTGCTCTCCTCTGAAGGGAGTAGTACACACCATTGTAGGAAATCTTCAGTTTCTTGGAAATTTCTCTCATGGAATAGTCTTTATTTCTAAGAACAAGAAGAGGCTGTCGAGTTTCACATGGAAGTTCTTTTTTTCTGGCCTTTTTGAGAGTTTAATGGAACCAACAAATGTAATGCTCCAGATTCTCAACTAGCTCAAAGGAAGGTCAGGATTATAGCTTCTCTGATCAGCCAAACTGTTTTTAGCTGTGCTAACACACTTGCACAAGGGTATTCAAGGGTATTCTAACCATCCATTAGCCTTCTTACACAGTTAGCAAACACAAAGTACCATAAGAGCACTGGAGTGATGGTTGTTGGAAATGGACCTCTATACACCTATGAATATATTGCATTACAAACCAGATTTTTGCAGCTAGAATAGTCATTTACCACATTACCAATGTATAGACTGTATTTCAGAATCATTTAATGTTAGCTTCATTGGAAAACACTGTGCTTTCCTTTCAAAAATAAGGACATTTCTACGTGACCCTAAACTTTTGAACGGTAGTGTAAGTCAATTTTCCTAAGACCAGTTCTTCAAAACTGGATCCCATAGTAGAATATTTAATATTGCTCAGACTGATTTCTATTAATATTGGTGGGAATTAGTTCAATAGAAATCGCTTGCTAGCTAGCCCCATGGCCTCACTTTCATCCTTTAGAAGCAGCCTTGTTTCAAAATGTTAATGTGCATACATACAGTGAGAAGAGCTAGGAGCTGACAAGTTTCAAAAGTGCTAAATCGCACAGATTTTACAGTAAATTCAATTTGAGCAAAATGTCTTTTCTGCTAATTAAATGTCCCTTTTTATGCTGTGGGGCCTAGACAGACTCAAAAGCATAATATGTTACTATGTTGAAAAAAAAAAACAATTGCTCATCTCATCATTCCCCCATTTAGCTACCCCCACTGCTCACTTTTCCCTGTATCTCTTATTACCACCATGCACTGAAAAACGGAGCCCCTGTATGCTAGTCTGGAACTAGCACGTACATGTTGCAAGGTGTTGGTGCTCGTGAAATCACAATGTCACAGCCTTATGATGAGCTTGAGATGTCTTCGACCTGGTCATGGATGGAAGTACTGACTTGGAGTTCCAGCACTTGGTGGTGGTAATGAGAGGTGCAAAGAACCGTATATGGGACAGTGAGCAGTGGAGGTGATCGGAGAGATGAGCTTGAGGTGTCCCTTTATTTATTTTACATGTTTTTAACCTTTTGCTGACCTCTATGGTTCAACAAATGGCAACCAACTGGCTGCCATTTTGCTGAATTCACGCGGAGTTCACTGCAAATAAATCTGTATTCAAGATAATATGGATTTTTGTCCAACTCAACTAGAATACCTTTAGTATAAATGCATCAATCTCTAACAGCAAACACTGAAATCTCAGTAAATTTGAATAAATGTTATGCACCGATAAGAGGGCAATGCAGTCTATATCATAAAGGCCCCGTCACACATAGCGAGATCGCTAGCGAGATCGCTGCTGAGTCACAAGTTTTGTGACGCAACAGCGATCTCAGTAGCGATCTCGCTATGTGTGACACGTACCAGCGATCAGGCCCCTGCTGTGAGATCGCTGGTCGTGTCGGAATGGCCTGGGCCATTTTTTGATCGTTGAGGTCCCGCTGACATCGCTGATTCGGCGTGTGTGACGCCAATTCAGCGATGCCTTCGCTGGTAACCAGGGTAAACATCGGGTTACTAAGCGCAGGGCCGCGCTTAGTAACCCGATGTTTACCCTGGTTACCATCGTTAAAGTAAAAAAAAACAAACGCTACATACTTACATACCGCTGTCTGTCCCCGGCACTGGGCGCTGGGCTTCATTTTGTCTCAGTGTTAAAATATTCATAATTATGATGAACTCTTGGCCATAGTAGGTTGTTGCAACTCACAGATGTGACATCATTATGAAAAACACAATTCATGAGGGTCTGATACAATACCTTCCATATGAAGAATTGGTAAATTGGAATCTCTAGCTGGTTGGGTGTTCCCTTTCCCTTTAAGATAAATCTTATTTTAGCATGAATTTTGTTTAAACTTACCCCTCTATTATCTGATGTTTGAAAAGGAAGAATTGTATCACCCATGAATTTCTAGTGCTAATAATCATAGGAAATCAAGTAAATTACATATTTCATCAAACAACCAGTTAAATTATTGAGACAAAGATACTATAGCCAAGGATTTACTTTTGTGTTACTGCTATTGAATTATCCACAGAAATAAATATATAATACAATAGAACTGAGAAAAACATTTTACATTGCTTTGTTTATTAAAGGGACACTGTCACGTGAATTTGGAGGGAACAATCTTCAGCTATGGAGGCGGGGTTTTGGGGTTTTTGATTCACCCTTTCCTTACCCGCTGGCTGCATGCTGGCTGCAATATTGGATTGAAGTTCATTCTCTGTCCTCCGTAGTACATGCCTGCACAAGGCAATCTTGCATTGCGCAGGCGTGTACTATGGAGTACAGAGAATGAACTTCAATCCAATATTGCAGCCAGCATGCAGCCAGCGGGTAAGGAAAGGGTGAATCAAACACCCCAAAACCCCGCCTCCATGGCTGAAGATTGTTCCCTCCAAATTCAGGTGACAGTGTCCCTTTAAAAAATAATTCTTAAAAGTTTATTCAAAGCTAGACCATACAGTTGATCACCAACCAATCTATTTTTTGTACACGTCTACATAAATCAGCTTTCATATTATTCTGCAGAAAAAATAAAAAAATAAACAGTATGAAAAAAATTGGATTTAATTCGAAAATTGTTTAGATAGGGTTTTAAAAGTTGATTTAACCCAGAATTCCTTCAATAGTGAAAAATGATAAATCTGATTAGATTGCAATAGTATATGTTTTAATATGGTTTTAAATGGACATGGCTGTTGCTCTTAAGTATCATAGTGAATAGCAAAATAAGAATGAGTTTATTGCGTAAAAAAATGGCAAAGTTAATGGAACATTATGTTCTTGATGATTGAAATAAAGCAGGGGCCCTTGTGTTATAGTCATACTGAAATGTTGTAAAACTCAAAAGCTTTTTGAGAGTGTGGAAAAAATAATTCTTTTAGTGACTATCATTATTGGCCAAAATGGAGGATACAATGCTTGTTTTCTCTGTGGACGCCACAGCTGAATCATACTGAAAGATGTAAAGGGAGTTTTACATTTGGCAGGGGAACAAGATTAGGAAATTAACTGAGCATCATCAATCATTTTATGTCATTGAAATGGAATTTTTTTCTTAACTTCTATACATATATTGAAAACTTAGTCAACTCATTGTACAATTCCTAATGTACCTTATGGTAAATTGACACTGAATGTGTAATTTTAACAGAAAGTATCATAAATAAACTTTTTTTATATAGCATTTTGTAAATAAAAATTCAATTTTTAAAGCCACTCCCTAGTCATTATATGTATTTTACTTGGAGGATATGGTACAAAGGCCCATACTGGAACATGAATAGTGGAACAGACAGATAGAGAATATTAAATATCAATTTCTTTCATAAGTAGAAAAATCATTTACTAGATAGTAGCTGATCATAAATGACTATTTTAGATATGGGTGCATAATGTCATAAGGGAAACTGATTCTTCGGGAAAAAGAAACAAATTTCGTGAGCAATTATTGCATTAAATATTATACTTCTATGAAAACGTCACAGACATGAACTCAGAACATTAAATTCATTCATAAACTATAACTTATTGTTGAAAACTGTGGATGAAAATAGAGATAAGAGGATTTCCTGATGAGATGTATCATTTTTCTGTTAAGAGATTCTAAACAGATTTTCCTTGCCACTTTATTGTAGGGATCAAAGGAAATATCAGAGGATGAACTCCTAGCATCATGAACTGGCATGTTAGCAAAATTTCATTGCTTCTTAAGATTGGATTATCTCTTGCAGAAGTGGATCCTAGGGAACAAATGTAACATGAAAGCATATTACCTTTTAATTTATTATGGATCAAGTAAAAATCATAATTAAAATATAAAAACAGATTTTATTTTTGGTTGTCATCCTTGACTGGTATTTGTAATGTTGTGGTGAATTTTCCAGAGGACTTGTGTGCATTCTTTTGAAGAGTTTTTATTGTAACATACTCATGTGTTCTGCTCTCTAGCTTCTTTGTGTCAAACACATTTTGCTGAACAGATCAGATAGTGATTTGGCCTGTAGGAAACTGTAAAACCCAATAAATGTAGCTCTCATTGATGCTATGTTAATAGAGTACTACAATCAAAACCAATAAGAGGAAAAATACAAATGACATTGTAAAGTGAATAAAATGTAATGTTTAATGATCTTCTATTGACCATCATTCTTCAAGTACTGTAGATATAGATTTATACAGTCTTTATATAACTGTTGTAGAACAATGACCTGTAATGTCAATGACAATGAAACGAAGAGCTGTTGACAAACAGTATCTCAAGGGTTAAAGAATGAATCAATTGCATTCTTAACCTGCTATAAGTGCTAGGCAATAAATCTTCATGTTATTTCCAAATGAATGTACAACAGTATATGTACAATATACGCAAAATCAATGACCAATTTATTAATTAATATTTTATAATAAAATAATATTGTTTACATGTACAGTATTTTAACCTCTTAGTGACGGAGCTAATTTTACAGTAATGAACAGGCTAAATTTTTTAATTCTGACCAGTGTTACTTTTTGAGGTAATAACTGTAGAACACCTCAAGTGATCCCACTGATTCTGAGATTGTTTTTTCTTGACATATAGAATCATAGAATAATAGAATGATAGAGTTGGAAGGCACCTCCTGGGTCATCTGTTCCAACCCCCTGCTCAAAGCAAGATTCAATATTATATATTCAATATTCGATATAGTACTTGATGTTCATGGCAAATATAGGTTGATATGATTTACAAATATTTATGAAACTATCAAACATTTTAATAATAATTTTAATTCACCATGCCTCCTGAAGAAGAGACTTCGAAACTCGCGTTGGGGCGGCAGGTTGGCATCTTTATCACTACATATTACCAGTAAGTACCGGCTTTAGCACTTCCCTCCTAGTTCATATAGTTATGGTTATTGTGGCAGCTGCACTATGGGCACTTTAGCACTGACACTTCAATATTGAGTACATACTATGCTGCTATTATAACTAGTATACACCTGTGGAGTCTGATAACACTGACCTCCCTTGTGCACAATTTTGGTAGTGTGTTTCTTTTATCATTATAGTATGTTTTTAGGGAAGATAATAGTTCCTGTTCACCATTTAGATACAAATGCATTGTAATCGAATATGGACTGATTCATGCTTTTTATACGGGACTAATATAATCTTTGGTGCTATTAGTATGGGTCAATAACAAGTTTCTATTGGATCCCTTTTCCTGCTTCGTCATAAATATTCTGTCCAAATCTTTTACATTATGTGTATACAATAAAATATTTTTGTGGCTTAAGATACTCTTTCTGACCCATTTTTTAGCTTTACCTAAGCTTGTAGGGGTCTTGTATATAACATTTTTCACATGCTTACTTTACATCAACACAATTTTTTTAAACATAATTTTTTTGTTAGGAAGCTAGAAGGGTTAAAATGTATCAGCAATATCTCAATTTTCCAACAAAATTTACAAAAACATTTTTTGAGGGATCACATGAAATTTGAAGTGACTTTCAGGGGTTTATATGACAGAAAATATACAAAAGTGATAACATTATAAAAACTGCACCCCTCAAGGTGCTCAAAATAATATTCAAGAAATTAGCCCTTCATGTGCTTCACAGAAATTAATAGAATGTGGAATGGAGAAAATGAATATTTCACTTTTTTTTCAAATATTTTGCTTTAGCCCCAAATTTTTTATTTTCACAAGGATAGCAGGAGAAAAATGTTAGGGCTAGTGGAACGCACCAAATAATTAAATAGATAGAATAAGGTGCGTTCGCAGCCCGGGGTCCACCGTGCAGAGATGGAACCTGCTGCTTAGTAATGATGGACTATATGGCGGTACAAAATGGATTCACACATGGGTTAACTTCACCCTGTATGAAGAAAGCAAACCCTGTTGCGTCACAGGGTCGCGGTACCGCACAAAAGAGTGCAAGCAAGGAGTCACAGAACTCAATCCCAAGACTCTGGATTAGAGTTCGTCTAGACCTACTGCGCTCAACACCGCAACTGGGGTGTCAGAATGAAAATAATAATAATTATTTAGATGCACGAGAGTGCGTGCGGTGCCACGCTGGCAGACGCCACTAACCACCCAGGCGTGGGTAAGGAAAGCGCTATGAAAGCACACAGCGCCGCACTGGCGGTCACAGCAATTTGACGCTGTTTTGTGTGTCACATGCTGATATCAAGTCGGGCGCTAGATAGCAGTCATTCACCTTACGCGAGCAGACATACACAAGGGAGGGGATAATTAATGAGCGACCTTCACATGTCAACACACACACGTTTTAACAAGTGTACACTAGAGCATGGCCGAGCGGCCATACAAACCTTTTATAGCGGTAGTGCTACAAGACCTACCAGATGGACCAATAGGAGCCGCAACAGAACCTAAGCATGTGACCGCTGACCTCCAATGGGAGAACGTCCCGTGGGCATGCTCAGTAAGAGAAAAGCAGGACTTGGTCCCAGAAAGACCTGCTCGCTGCTGTACATTGCTGGTTACAAGGACAGAGCCTGGAAGGGCAGAGGTAACCAGTCATCTAGTATCAGCCTGAGCTAGACGCTGGGACCAACGTCTCTGCTGAGCAGACTCCACTGTGGCTGGAGAAGAATGGGAGACCCCAGTGAAGATGGTTCAAGATTCCCCCTGTGCAGAGGCAGGAACTCAACACCTAACAAAATGGAGCCCAAGATTTGTTGTGCAATTTCTCCTGAGTATACCAATACCTCATATGTGGAGGATAATGAGTTTTTAACCACACGGCAGGGCATGGAGCGGAAGCAGCAAAAATATCTGGAATCGACAGCAGATGCCACTTAGCGTTTGGAGAACCCCTGATGTGCCTAAGTAGTAAAAACACCCCACCATTTTGAAAATTACACCCTTAAAGGATTTTATCCAGGGATATAGTGAGGATTTTTGACAAAAAAAGGTACCGCACAGAACGTAATAATACTAGGGTGTCAAATTGAATATGTCCCCATTAATGTTGAATGCAAGAACTCACTCCTAGTGTTTGCATCTGGGTGTACCAGTATGCAAGATTCACAGGTGCTCGAGCAACACCCATGCAAACTTGAACAGCAAGCACTTGTGCTCAACACTAGTCATCATATCGTCATCATTTTTCTTTTTAAACTTTGGAAAAAGCCAAGTCTTTCATGACTTAAACTATATTTATCGTGTGTTTTAAACATTTAGTGCTCCTTATAAGTGGGATGATATCATGGTGTAATATATGTGATATTATGTGCCAATAAATACTCCAATATTTTGATGCAGATATTTGACACAAAGTTGACTAAAAAGTGCTGTTAAGGTAGACAAGATTGTCTAAAGAGATCTAGATATATGAAACAGCATGAGTCTGTAACATCTGTTAGAGGACATAGGCTTAAGGCTACCTCAGACATATTTGAAGTGGGCCACTCAGTCTTGCAGATCTCAGAGAAACCCTGGCCTCCAATCGTTTATGCCCTGTACAGGCATCTGATCTTAAAACAGAGACTACTGCATTGTTTCCACAGAAAGGCAACTGAATGGAGAAGCGTACCAGAGGCATGAGAAGTCTACACAGTCAAGTGAAAGCCAAGAGGGCAGGCAATGCGCAAAATCAGAAGACAAAGAATGGTCATCAAACAGGACAAGTTCAGACAACAGAAATACAACAATCAAGTAGAAGCAGAAAGCACAATACTGAACCAGAGAAGTGAGAGTCAGAGCCTCAAGGGTTTAAATTGATGAAAGCTCCACCCAAGGATCACAAAGGAACCTGGAATTAGCCCAATAGGTCCCTGAATTAGCAGCACCAACAAATCGAGGAATGAAACCATCAAGGAATGCCACTCCTCTTTGCCTGCTAAAAAGGCACCTTCCAGACCCAAAGCCGGCATCAGGACCACAGGGAAACATCACCCTCAACAGGACCCAAGACGCCATCCTCTCCAGGACAACACCGAACTTCCACAATGCCATTACCTTGGTGCCACCATTTGCACCCAGGGAATACACTGAGGACTGCGTTGGATTGATAAGTCTATTTCCTCTGAACGCATTGTCTCAGTTATTTGTTTTACTACCGTGTTCCAAGTTGCAGTAATTTATATTAAGAAAATTTCCCTCTACTTCTCCATGCATGGAGTATCCACTTTAGAATTAAGTCCCCTGTTAACCCTTTCTCTGACTACTTTCTACTACTGTATCCTACTTGCCTGCTGTCTCCTTACATATGGCGTAGTTGGCAGATTGCAGTCTACACATGTGGACATGGCAGACCAAGCATCTGGGGAGGGCCCTAGGTCCAGTATCTATCTGGGGGCCATGATAAATAATCTTCTGAAATTTAATGGGATTAACACCATGTTATAGAGATAGACTGAATGCATAAAAGGAATGATGAGAATGCACCCTATGGTCCCCGCCTTGCAGGTAGAGGTCGCCGTGATGGCTTTAGAGAGAGAGGCGAGGGATTCAGTTATGTTGTGGCCCCTCCGGGAACAGGATACCCTTGACAAAGTGTTGAAAATACTGGAGGAGACTCACTGGGACCCCACAGATGTTGGGGAATTGTGCAAGTGGCTATTTAGTCAGGTTTAAAGAGATACCAGATCCTGCAACTCTGCCAATCAGGGCGCAGCAGCGGTGTGCCTGCGCTGTGCTCTGATGGTGACTGCCGATGACCTGCCGGTGACCTGCCTATGATCGGAGCTGTGAGCTACGATCATAGGCTGGTGCCTAGCAACACCGGCGTCACCAGGGCCTCCTCTGATTGGTGGGATTGATGTGATCATTCGATCCCACCAATGACAGGTCACAGCAGCGGTGTGACTGCTCTGTGACCTGTCTCACCTGTCCCTGACCTGTCTGACCGCTCTTCAGGAATCCTCACGCTTGGTGAGGATTCCTGCAGAGCGGTCACGCTGACAGATTCCCTCCTGTGCTGAGACTTGTGGTGCCACAGTAGCCTGTGACACCACAATTCTTGCTATAGAAAAAAGAAAGAAGACAAAAGAAAGAAGACAGAAGAAAGAAGAGAGACTACAAACGTAAGTGTTCATCCCCGATCCCGGCCCGATCTTACTTCACCCCCCTTTACCCTTACCCCCCTTCCCCCTCCCCCTCCACCCCCACTTTGCGCCGCGTCCGTCCGTGCCCAAATTTAGCAGCCGCCGAGCGTTGATTGGTGACACAGTTCACCGATCAACACTCGTGCTCACTTTTCTTTTTCTCCCCCCTTAGCGCCGCCGAGTGTTGATTGGTGCATCATAGAAAAATTAGTTGGCGCACCACAATGATATCAAATAAATAAAAATATGCACACCACCAAAAGTTATAATAAGTCAAACAAGCTTTATTGGTAACATATAAAAACAATTAAAACCATACACACAAAACTCCCTCCATATACGTGTGCCCAACACTGCCCAATACACAATACTTCCATATAGTAGTGGAAAACATGCTTCAAATATGGCAGATAATCAAATAGTATACACATATAAATAATTACTGGCAAAGCCGCCCTGTCCTGATCAGCAAAAGATATATCTGTCAATAGCAAAACCCTGTCAGGCTGCAGCTTACCCACAGCAAATAGTCTTCCTGGTATATAATGAGTAGGGCACATGCAAATATGGCCAAATAATTACCCCAAATAGGAAGAAGGAGCACGGCTGTCACCTGTCCTGAGCAAAAGAGGGGAACATGGTGCGGCAGCTAGAGGGTGATCCAGACAGAAGGCTCACAAAATATAGAGACAATATAGCAAGGACTGGGCAGCCAGCAAGTGAAGGGCAACGGAGGGAGAGCCCAACCCGTATCGCTGTTCAAGACAGCTTCGTCAGGGGAAGTGAGATGACCCCAATTTTGACCGTCTGTTCAAAGTTCGTCCGGTCATCGAACACTTCAGCAAAACGTTTGCTGAAGTGTACGTGCCCAAAAGGGACATCTGCGTGGATGAGTCCTTGGTTCATTTTAAGGGGCGGCTCAGATTCCGTCAATACCTGCCCAGCAAAAGGGCCAGGTACAGAATCAAACTCTACAAGCTGTGTGAGAGTGTACAAAGGGAAGGACAGCAGGATTGAACCGCCTGAGTGTCCTTCCATCCTGGGAGTGAGTGGGAAAATTGTGTGGGATTTGGTGCACCCACTGCTGGATAAAGGTTATCACCTCTACACCGATAACTTTTATTCCAGCATCCTACTCTACAAATCCCTCTCTGCACGAGGTACCGCAGCCTGCGGTACTGTCTGCAAAAATCAGAGAGGCCTCCCGAAGACGATACTTGGGCAGATGCTCAGAAAAGGTGAGAGCAAAGCCCAATGTAGCGACCACCTGCTGGTGGTCAAGTACAAGGACAAGAGGGATGTCATTCTCTTGACCATCATACACAGTGATGGCAGTGCCCTCGGCAGTGTACGGGGTACCTCTACACAGGTCTGCAAACTGGACTGTGTACTGGGGTACAACAAAAACATGGGGGGGCGTTGATCTCTCAGATCAACTCCTCCAACCGTACAGTGCTTTGAGGAAGGCCAAGGTGTGGTACAAAAAGCTGTCCGTGTACATCGTACAAATGGCAATGCTCAAAGCTTTCCTGATCTCAAGATGTGCACGACTCACTGATACGTCGTACCTTCAGTTCCAGGAGGTAGTGGTTAAGGCCCTGATATTTGGCACAAGGGAAGGAGCGGGCCCCAGTACTTCTGGAACTGAGGGTGCTCGTATCGTACCAGGTCAGCATTTTCCGGGAGTGGTCCCGCCAACTGATAAAATAGGTAAGCCACAAAAAAGGTGCCGAGTGTGCTACAAAAGAGGAGTACGCAAGGACACCATCTATCAATGCGACACCTGCCCCGACAAACCTGGCCTGTGTATGAAGGACTGCTTCAAATTGTACCACACCTCCATGCACTACTAATTTACTTAACAGGAACCAGTAGATTAGTTCCAAAGAGGGGGCACATCTAAGTAAGTTCCTTGGGGGTCTAGATTCCAAAATGATGTTACTTGTGTTTTTTTTTTTACTGTTTAGGCACATCAGGGGCTCTGCAAACGGAACATGACGCCCTCAGAACTAGTCCATCAAAGTCTGCATTCCAAATCGTCACTGCTTCCCTTCGCGAGTCCCGAAGTGCCCAGTTTTTTCCCACATATGGGGTACCAGCGTACTCAGAACAAATTGGACAACAACTTTTGGGGTCCAATTTCTCTTGTTACCCTTGGGAAAATAAAAAATTGGGGGCTGAAAGATCATTTTTGTGGGAAAAAAATAGAATTTTTTATTTTCACGCCGGGCATCATAGACTTTAGTGAAGCATTTGGAGGTTCAAAATTCTCACGACACACCTAGATAAGTTCCTTAGGGGGTTAAGTTTCCAAAATGGGGTCACTTGTGGGGAGTTTCTACTGTTTAGGCACATCAGGGGCTCACTAAATGGAACATGATGCCCGCAGACAATTCCATCAAAGTCTGCATTCCAAAACGTCACTACTTCCCTTCTGAGTCCCGAAGTGTGCCCACACAGTAGTTTTCTCCCAAATATGGGGTACCAGTGTACTCAGGGCAAATTGGACAACTTTTGGGGTCCAATTTCTCCTGTTACCCTTGGGAAAATAAAAAAATTGGGGGCTGAAAAATCATTTTTGTGGGAAAAAAATAGAATTTTTTTTAGAAAAAATTGGGGACTAAACGATCATGTTTGTGGAAAAAATACGTTTTTTTATTTTTACGCACGGGTGGTATAAACTTCTGTGAAGCACTTGGGGGATAAAAGTGCTCACGACACATCTAGATAAGTTCCGTAGGGGGTCTAGTTTCCAAAATGGGGTCACTTGTGGGGGGTTTCCACTGTTTAGGCACATCAGGGGCTCTCCAAATGCGACATGGCGTCCGATCTCAATTCCAGCCAATTTTAGCTTGAAAATGTCAAACGGCCTCCTTTCCTTCTGAGCCCTGCCATGCGCCCAAACAGTGGTTCCCCCCACATATGGGGTATCAGCGTACTCAGGACAAATTGGACAACAACTTTTGGGGTCCAATTTCTCCTTTTACCTTTAAGAAAGTAAAAAATTGGGGACTAAACGATCATGTTTGTGGAAAAAATAGGATTTTTTATTTTCACGCAAGGGTGTTATAAACTTTCGTGAAGCACTTGGGGGATAAAAGTGCTCACCACACACCTAGATAAGTTCCTTTGGGGGTCTAGTTTCCAAAATGGGGTCATTTGTGGGCGGTTTCCACTGTTTAGGCACATCAGGGGCTCTCCAAATGCGACATGGTGTCCGATCTCAATTCCAGCCAATTTTAGCTTGAAAATGTCAAACGGCGCTCCTTTCCTTCTGAGCCCTGCCATGTGCCCAAACAGTGGTTCCCCTCCACATATGGGGTATCAGCGTACTCAGGACAAATTGGACAACAACTTTTGGCATCCAATTTCTTCTTTTACCTTTGATAAAATAAAAAATTGGGGACTAAACCATCATGTTTGTGGAAAAAATTGATTTTTTATTTTCACGCCCGGGCGCTATAAACTTTCGTGAAGCACTTGGGGGATAAAAGTGCTCACGACACATCTAGATAAGTTTCTTAGGGGGTCTAGTTTCCAAAATGTGGTCACTTGTGGGCGGTTTCCACTGTTTAGGCACATCAGGGGCTCTCCAAACGCGACATGGCGTCCGATCTCAATTCCAGACAATTTTAGCTTGAAAATGTCAAACGGCGCTCCTTTCCTTCTGAGCCCTGCCATGCGCCCAAAAAGTGGTTCCCCCTCACATGTGGGGTATCAGCGTACTCAGGACAAATTGGACAGCAACTTTTGAGGTCCATTTTCTCTTTTTACCCTTGGGAAATTAAAAAAATTATTGCTGAAAAACATTTTTGTGACTAAAAAGTAAAATGTTAATTTTTTCCTTCCATGTTGCTTCTGCTGCTGTGAAACTCCTGAAGGGTTAATAAACTTCTTGAATGTGGTTTTTAGCACTATGAGGGGTGCATTTTTAGAATGGTGTCACTTTTGGGTATTTTCTGCCATATAGACCCCTCTAAATGACTTCAAATGTGAGGTGGTCCCTAAAAAAATGGTTTTGTAAATTTTGTTGTAAAAATGAGAAATTGCTGGTCAAATTTTAACCCTTATAACGTCCTATAAAAAAAAAATTGTGTTTTCAAAATTGTGCTGATGTAAAGTAGATATGTGGGAAACGTTATTTATTAACTATATTGTGTCACATAACTCTCTGGTTTAACAGAATAAAAAATCAAAGTTGGAAAATTGCGAAATTTTCAAAATTTTTGCCAAATTTCCCTTTTTTTCACAAATAAAGTTATATTGAAGAAATTTTACCACTATCATGAAGTATAATATGTTACAAGAAAACAATCTCAGAATCGCTAAGATCCGTTGAAGCGTTTCAGAGTTATAACTTCATAAAGAGACAGTGGTCAGAAATGTAAAAATTGGCCTGGTCATTAACTTGCAAACCACCCTTGGGGGTAAAGGGGTTAAATTGCCACTAAGTGGATTAACGTGAGTTCTGTTTGGCGTATATCTGCCACCCACGTTCTGCTTTGTACAGTGTGTGTGTAGTTTAACACAGAGGGCCTGTTGTTACCTGCAGTCTACCACAAAAAAAGGGAGTTTTAAATTGCCACTAAGTGGATTAACGTGAGTTCTGTTTGGCGTATATCTGCCACCCACGTTCTGCTTTGTACAGTGTGTGTAGTTTAACACAGAGGGCCTGTTGTTACCTGCAATCTGCCACAAAAACAAAAAAGGGAGCTTTAAATTGCCACTAAGTGGATTAACGTGAGTTGTGTTTGGCGTATATCTGCCACCCATGCCCTGCTTTTTACAGTGTGTAGTTTAAGGGTATGTGCACACTTCAGGATTTCTTGCAGAAATTTCCTGAAAAAAAACGGAAATTTTCTGCAAAAAATCCGCATTTTTTTTTTAGTGTTTTTCCCTTTTTTTTTGCGTTTTTTTAGCATTTTGCAAGCGAAATTAGCTTGCAGAATGCTAAAGTTTTCCAAGCGATCTGGTCACACTTGTCAAACATAGTATTTGACAAGTGTGACCAACTTTTTACTGTAGATGCTGCCTATGCAGCATCAATAGTAAAAGATAGAATGTTTGAAAATAATAATAATTAAAAAAAAAAAAAAAATGGTTATACTCACCTGCAGACAGCCGATCTCCTCAGCGGCGTCCGTAACTATAGATGGTGTGTGTGTGCAGGACCTTCAATGACGTCGCGGTCACATAAGAGAGGTCACATTAGCGGTCACGCGACCAATCACAAGATGGCAACGTCATCGCAGGTCCTTCACACACACCATCTTTAGGAACGGAAGCGGCAGCATGCACCGCTGAGAGGCGGGAAGACTCTGGGGCCATCGAAGGTGAGTATATCACTATTTTTTATTTTAATTCTTTTTTTTTTACCAATTATATGGTGCTCAGTCCGTGGAGGAGAGTCTCCTCTCCTCCACCCTGGGTACCAACCACACATAATCTGCTTACTTTTCGCATGGTGTGTAAAGCCCCATGCGGAAAGTAAGCAGATCAATGCATTCCTAGGTTTGCGGAATCCCCGCAATTCCGCAAATTTAATGAACATGTTGCTTTTTTTTCCGCAATGCAATTTTTTCGCGGAAAAAAATGCAACATTTGCACAAGAAATGCGGAATACACTGTAAATAATAGGAGGCACATGTAAGCGTTTTTTTTCGCGGTTTTTTCGTGTTTTTATCACGTTTTTATAACGAAAAAATGAGAAAAATACTGAACGTGTGCATATGGCCTCACACAGAGGGCCTGTTGTTACCTGCCGTCTACCACAAAAAAAAGGGAGCTTTAAATTGCCACTAAGTGGATTAACATGAGTTCTGTTTGGCGTATATCTGCCACCTACGTTCTGCTTTGTACAGTGTGTGTAGTTTAACCCACAAGGCCTGTTGTTACCTGCAGTCTCCCACAAAAAAAAAAAAAGGCTGCTTTAAATTGCCACTAAGTGGATTAACATGAGTTCTGTTTGGCATATATCTGCCAGCAACATTCTGCCTTGTCCACTGTGTGGTCTAATACACAGGGCCTGTTATTTCCTGCAGTCTCCCCCCAACAAAAAAAGGGAGCTTTAAGCACACAGCATGTGTGCCACAGAAACAAAAACCAGACACTTATCTTTGCTGAATTGGCAGCAAGGCAGGAGGAGAACCAGACAAAGATCCAAAACCTCCCAGAACCATGGACAACTGGCAAGGACTAATGAATCCTGCACACCTAAATACCCCAGTCAGAACTGCAATTAGCAGAAACACCTGACCAGGACTGCAACTCAGGGACAGCCGCATTACCACCTACAACCACTGGAGGGAACCCAAAAGCAGAATTCACAACAGGGTACACAGGCAGCATTGGTGTGGTCACCGGAGGACAATTGGTAGGAGGGACCGCAGACAGACTTAGTAGGCCTAAAATAAAAAAATTAGGTTCAATGCAGTTAGATTTATGTTGCAGAGGTACACAGGCAGCATTGGTGTGGTCACCGGAGGACAATTGGTAGGAGGGACCGCAGACAGACTTAGTAGGCCTAAAACAACAAAATAGGCTCAATGCAGCTTCGATTATGTGGTAGGGGTACACAGGCAGCATTGGTGTGGTCAGCGGCGGACAATTGGAAGGAGTGTCTGACACAGTTAGTACTCCCAAAAAATAAATAGATGTTAAAAAAAAAGGGTGGCATACTTAAGTACAGGGGTGGTGTTATGAAAGGCAATTCAGTACCACAATGGACATAGCGGTCAGAGCACATACAGTGATCTGACAATAACCCAAAATCATAGAACGAGCTCTGAGACGTGGGAACTCTGCAGACCGCAATCCCTAATCCTCTCCAAACAACACTAGAGGCAGCCGTGGATTGCGCCTAACTCTGCCTATGCAACTCGGCACAGCCTGAAAAACTAACTAGTCTGAAGATAGAAAATAAGCCTACCTTGCCTCAGAGAAATACCCCAAAGGAAAAGGCAGCCCCCCACATATAATGACTGTGAGTTAAGATGAAAAGACAAACGTAGAGATAAAATAGATTCAGCAAAGTGAGGTCCGACTTTCTTAACAGAGCGAGGATAGAAAAGGTAACTTTGCGGTCTACACAAAACCCTAAAGAAAACCACGCAAAGGGGGCAAAAAGACCCTCCGTACCGAACTAACGGCAAGGAGGTACACCCTTTGTGTCCCAGAGCTTCCAGCAACAAATTAGACAAGCTGGACAGAAAAAATAGCAAACAAATAGCAAAGAAGAACTTAGCTATGCAGAGCAGCAGGCCACAGGAATGATCCAGGGAAAAGCAAGTCCAACACTGGAACATTGACAGGAAGCCAGGATCAAAGCATTAGGTGGAGTTAAGTAGAGAAGCACCTAACGACCTCACCAGATCACCTGAGGGAGGAAACTCAGAAGCCGCAGTACCACTTCCCTCCACCAACAGAAGCTCACAGAGAGAATCAGCCGAAGTACCACTTGTGACCACAGGAGGGAGCTCTGCCACAGAATTCACAACAGTACCCCCTTCCTTGAGGAGGGGTCACCGAACCCTCACCAGAGCCCCCAGGCCGACCAGGATGAGCCACATGAAAGGCACGAACAAGATCGGGAGCATGGACATCAGAGGCAAAAACCCAGGAATTATCTTCCTGAGCATAACCCTTCCATTTAACCAGATACTGGAGTTTCCGTCTAGAAACACGAGAATCCAAAATCTTCTCCACAATATACTCCAATTCCCCCTCCACCAAAACCGGGGCAGGAGGATCAACAGATGGAACCATAGGTGCCACGTATCTCCGCAACAATGACCTATGGAATACGTTATGTATGGGAAAAGAATCTGGAAGGGTCAGACGGAAATACACAGGATTAAGAACCTCAGAAATCCTATACGGACCAATGAAACGAGGTTTAAACTTAGGAGAGGAAACCTTCATAGGAATATGACGAGAAGATAACCAAACCAGATCCCCAACACGAAGTCGGGGACCCACACAGCGTCTGCGATTAGCGAAACGTTGAGCCTTCTCCTGGGACAAGGTCAAATTGTCCACTACATGAGTACAAATCTGCTGCAACCTGTCCACCACAGTATCCACACCAGGACAGTCCGAAGACTCAACCTGTCCTGAAGAGAAACGAGGATAGAACCCAGAATTGCAGAAAAATGGCGAAACCAAGGTAGCCGTGCTGGCCCGATTATTAAGGGCGAACTCAGCCAAAGGCAAAAAGGACACCCAGTCATCCTGATCGGCAGAAACAAAGCATCTCAGATATGTTTCCAAGGTCTGATTGGTTCGTTCGGTCTGGCCATTAGTCTGAGGATGGAAATCCGAGGAAAAAGACAAGTCAATGCCCATCCTACCACAAAAGGCTCGCCAAAACCTTGAAACAAACTGGGAACCTCTGTCAGAAACGATATTCTCTGGAATGCCATGTAAACGAGCCACATGCTGGAAGAACAATGGCACCAAATCAGAGGAGGAAGGCAATTTAGACAAGGGTACCAGATGGACCATCTTAGAAAAGCGATCACAGACCACCCAAATGACTGACATCTTTTGAGAAACGGGAAGATCAGAAATAAAATCCATAGAGATATGTGTCCAAGGCCTCTTCGGGACCGGCAAGGGCAAAAGCAACCCACTGGCACGAGAACAGCAGGGCTTAGCCCGAGCACAAATCCCACAGGACTGCACAAAAGCACGCACATCCCGCGACAGAGACGGCCACCAAAAGGATCTAGCCACTAACTCTCTGGTACCAAAGATTCCAGGATGACCAGCCAACACCGAACAATGAACCTCAGAGATAACTTTATTGGTCCACCTGTCAGGGACAAACAGTCTCTCCGCTGGACAACGATCAGGTTTATTAGCCTGAAATTTTTGCAGCACCCGCCGCAAATCAGGGGAGATGGCAGACACAATTACTCCTTCCTTGAGGATACCCGCCGGCTCAGACAAACCCGGAGAGTCGGGCACAAAACTCCTAGACAGAGCATCCGCCTTCACATTCTTAGAGCCCGGAAGGTACGAAATCACAAAGTCAAAACGGGCAAAAAACAGCGACCAACTAGCCTGTCTAGGATTCAACCGCTTAGCAGACTCAAGATAAGTCAAGTTCTTATGATTAGTCAATACCACCACGCGATGCTTAGCTCCTTCAAGCCAATGACGCCACTCCTCGAATGCCCACTTCATGGCCAGCAACTCTCGGTTGCCCACATCATAATTTCGCTCAGCAGGCGAAAACTTCCTGGAAAAAAAAGCGCATGGTTTCATCACTGAGCAATCAGAACCTCTCTGCGACAAAACAGCCCCTGCTCCAATCTCAGAAGCATCAACCTCGACCTGGAACGGAAGAGAAACATCTGGTTGACACAACACAGGGGCAGAAGAAAAACGACGCTTCAACTCCTGAAAAGCTTCCACAGCAGCAGAAGACCAATTGACCAAATCAGCACCCTTCTTGGTCAAATCGGTCAATGGTTTGGCAATACTAGAAAAATTGCAGATGAAGCGACGATAAAAATTAGCAAAGCCCAGGAACTTTTGCAGACTTTTCAGAGATGTCGGCTGAGTCCAATCATGGATGGCTTGGACCTTAACAGGATCCATCTCGATAGTAGAAGGGGAAAAGATGAACCCCAAAAATGAAACCTTCTGCACACCAAAGAGACACTTTGATCCCTTCACAAACAAAGAATTAGCACGCAGGACCTGAAAAACTATTCTGACCTGCTTCACATGAGACTCCCAATCATCCGAGAAGATCAAAATGTCATCCAAGTACACAATCAGGAATTTATCCAGGTACTCTCGGAAGATGTCATGCATAAAGGACTGAAACACTGATGGAGCATTGGCAAGTCCGAATGGCATCACTAGATACTCAAAATGACCCTCGGGCGTATTAAATGCAGTTTTCCATTCATCTCCTCGCCTGATTCGCACCAGATTATACGCACCACGAAGATCTATCTTGGTGAACCAACTAGCCCCCTTAATCCGAGCAAACAAATCAGATAACAATGGCAAGGGGTACTGAAATTTAACTGTGATCTTATTTAGAAGGCGGCAATCTATACAAGGTCTCAGCGAACCATCCTTCTTTGCTACAAAAAAGAACCCTGCTCCTAATGGTGACGATGACGGGCGAATATGCCCCTTCTCCAGGGATTCCTTCACATAACTGCGCATTGCGGCGTGCTCAGGCACGGATAAATTAAACAGTCGACCTTTTGGGAATTTACTACCAGGAATCAAATTGATAACACAATCACAATCCCTATGCGGAGGTAGGGCATCGGACTTGGGGTCATCAAATACATCCCGGTAATCAGACAAGAACTCTGGAACCTCAGAAGGGGTGGATGACGAAATTGACAGAAATGGAACATCACCATGTACTCCCTGACAACCCCAGCTGGACACCGACATGGATTTCCAATCTAATACTGGATTATGGGCTTGTAGCCATGGCAACCCCAACACGACCACATCATGCAGATTATGCAACACCAGAAAGCGAATAACCTCCTGATGTGCAGGAGCCATGCACATGGTCAGCTGGGTCCAGTATTGAGGCTTATTCTTGGCCAAAGGCGTGGCATCAATTCCTCTCAATGGAATAGGACACTGCAAGGGCTCTAAGAGAAACCCACAATGCTTAGCAAACTCCAAGTCCATCAAATTCAGGGAAGCGCCTGAATCCACAAATGCCATGACAGAATACGATGACAAAGAACAGATCAAGGTAACGGACAGAAGAAATTTTGACTGTACCGTACCAATGGTGGCAGACCTAGCGAACCGCTTAGTGCGCTTAGGACAATCAGAGATAGCATGAGTGGAATCACCACAGTAGAAACACAGCCCATTCAGACGTCTGTGTTCTTGCCGTTCAACTCTGGTCAAAGTCCTATCGCACTGCATAGGCTCAGGTTTAAGCTCAGGTAATACCGCCAAATGGTGCACAGATTTACGCTCACGCAAGCGTCGACCGATCTGAATGGCCAAAGACATAGACTCATTCAAACCAGCAGGCATAGGAAATCCCACCATGACATCCTTAAGGGCTTCAGAGAGACCCATTCTGAACATAGCTGCCAGCGCAGATTCATTCCATTGAGTGACCACGGACCACTTTCTAAATTTCTGACAATATACCTCTATCTCATCCTGACCCTGACAAAGAGCCAGCAAATTTTTCTTTGCCTGATCCACTGAATTAGGTTCATCGTACAGCAATCCGAGCGCCAGGAAAAACGCATCGATATTACTCAATGCAGGATCTCCTGGCGCAAGAGAAAATGACCAGTCCTGAGGGTCGCCGCGCAAAAAAGAAATAACAATCAAAACCTGTTGAACTGGATCACCAGAGGAGCGAGGTTTCAAGGCCAGAAATAATTTACAATTATTTTTGAAATTCAGAAACTTTGTTCTATCTCCAAAAAACAAATCAGGAATAGGAATTCTTGGTTCTAACATAGATTTCTGATCAATAGTGTCTTGAATAGTGTTGAGCATTCCGATACCGCAAGTATCGGGTATCGGCCGATACTTGCGGTATCGGAATTCCGATACCGAGATCCGATATTTTTGTGATATCGGGTATCGGTATCGGAAGTGTAAAATAAAGAATTAAAATAAAAAATATTGTTATATTCACCTCTCCGGCGGCCCCTGGACATCAGCGGGAGGATCCGGCGTCCGGCACGGCTTCTTTCTTCAAAATGCGCGCCTTCAGGACCTGTGGAATGACGTCCCGGCTTCTGATTGGTCGCGTGCCGCCCATGTGACCGCCACGCGACCAATCAGAAGCCGCGACGTCATTCCTCAGCTAAAGTCCTAGAATGAGCGCCTTCTAGGACCTGAGGAATGACGTCGCGGCTTCTGATTGGTCGCGTGGCGGTCACATGGGCGGCACGCGACCAATCAGAAGCCGGGACGTCATTCCACAGGTCCTGAAGGCGCGCATTTTGAAGAAAGAAGCCGTGCCGGACGCCGGATCCTCCCGCTGATGTCCAGGGGCCGCCGGAGAGGTGAATATAACAATATTTTTTATTTTAATTCTTTATTTTACACTTTAATATGGATCCCAGGGCCTGAAGGAGAGTTTCCTCTCCTTCAGACCCTGGGATCCATGAGGATACATTCCGATACTTGATGTCCCATTGACTTGTATTGGTATCGGATATCGGTATCGGCGATATCCGATATTTTTCGGGTATCGGCCGATACTATCCGATACCGATACTTTCAAGTATCGGACGGTATCGCTCAACACTAGTCTTGAATCTTTTGTACTCTTGCCGAGAGCTGATCCACAAATGAAGACAGACTTCTAATGTCCATCGCTACACCTGTGTACTGAACCACCCAAATGTCTAGGGGAAAAAAAAGGCAAAACACAGTGCAAAGAAAAAAAAATGGTCTCAGAACTTCTTTTTTCCCTCTATTGAGAATCATTAGTACTTTTAGCTTCCTGTACTTTTATGAAAGGCAATTCAGTACCACAATGGACATAGCGGTCAGAGCACATACAGTGATCTGACAATAACCCAAAATCATAGAACGAGCTCTGAGACGTGGGAACTCTGCAGACCGCAATCCCTAATCCTCTCCAAACAACACTAGAGGCAGCCGTGGATTGCGCCTAACTCTGCCTATGCAACTCGGCACAGCCTGAGAAACTAACTAGCCTGAAGATAGAAAATAAGCCTACCTTGCCTCAGAGAAATACCCCAAAGGAAAAGGCAGCCCCCCACATATAATGACTGTGAGTTAAGATGAAAAGACAAACGTAGAGATAAAATAGATTCAGCAAAGTGAGGTCCGACTTTCTTAACAGAGCGAGGATAGAAAAGGTAACTTTGCGGTCTACACAAAACCCTAAAGAAAACCACGCAAAGGGGGCAAAAAGACCCTCCGTACCGAACTAACGGCAAGGAGGTACACCCTTTGCGTCCCAGAGCTTCCAGCAACAAATTAGACAAGCTGGACAGAAAAAATAGCAAACAAATAGCAAAGAAGAACTTAGCTATGCAGAGCAGCAGGCCACAGGAATGATCCAGGGAAAAGCAAGTCCAACACTGGAACATTGACAGGAAGCCAGGATCAAAGCATTAGGTGGAGTTAAGTAGAGAAGCACCTAACGACCTCACCAGATCACCTGAGGGAGGAAACTCAGAAGCCGCAGTACCACTTCCCTCCACCAACAGAAGCTCACAGAGAGAATCAGCCGAAGTACCACTTGTGACCACAGGAGGGAGCTCTGCCACAGAATTCACAACAGGGTGGGCTCCTCTGCTGCCTTTCAGACATAGTAATTTGGCGCAAAGTATTTACTGGTGTAAATGTAGGACAGAGCCCCTGAATATTTTAACTAGCATCATATATGCCAACAAATTGGTATTGTCAGTGCCAGGCATTGAAGGATTTCAGCGCATAGACTAAACAGTGGTGGAGCTGTGAGAGATAATTTTGCAAGTGGTAGAGCACTGTTTGAGCTGGGGGGGACACTCTTTTGCGGCCGGCGGTACCTGCCCAGGGCCCCTCATGTTACAATGGTGTGTCTGACATTGGGTGCGTGCCACCACCGCCAGAGACACTTTATTATACTATGAGGGACCCAGTGGCAGTGCCGTCGACCAAAATTGGGCACACCCACCTCTTCAGACAAACGGCACTCTCACGGGTGCTTGCGCCAAGTGGCAAGACCACAGCCCCATGGGGGGAGTTAGCCAATTTAGGGAGGTGGAAACATGTCGTATGCTGGACAAACAGCAGCTGCAAATTAAGAGATTGGAACAGTCAGTAAGACCAGTCCAAAAGCAAGACCTTTTACAGGAGAGCTAGGGGTCAGCTGGGAAAGGTGGGGGAAAATAGTTCGAAATCCATGAGTGGTTCATTTTAATGAAGGTTAGATCATCAACATTTTGGGTAGCCAGACCAGTCCTTTTTTCGGTCAGTATTGAACTAGCAGCACTGAATACTCTTTCTGATAGCACACTAGCTGCTAGGCAAGCAAGCTCCTGCAATGCATATTCGGCCAATTCAGGCCAGGTGTCTATTTTGGATGCCCAGTAATCAAATGGGAATGACTAGGGTTGAGCGACTTTTCATTTTTTGAGATCGAGTCGGGTTTCACGAAACCCGACTTTCTCAAAAGTCGGGTCGAGTGAAATCGGCCGATCTTATTGAAAAGTCGGGGTCGGAGATCGGCTGAAACACGAAACCCAATGCAAAGTCAATGGGAAATTTTCTTTTTTTATATTTGCTTCAGCGTGATATATCAGAAAAGCCGGTAATTCAATTGCCGGCTTTTCATTTCTCCTGCCTAAACCCGACATGATATGAGACATGGTTTACATACAGTAAACCATGTCATATCCCCCTTTTTTTTGCATATTATACGCTACTAATGTTAGTAGTGTGTATGTGCAAAATTTCGGCGCTCTAGCTATTAAATTTAAGGGTTAAATTGCGGAAAAAAATTGGCGTGGGCTCCCGCGCAATTTTTTCCGCCAGAGTGGTAAAGCCAGTGACTGAGGGCAGATATTAATAGCCTGGAGAGGGTCCATGGTTATTTGCCCCCCCTGGCTAAAAACATCTGCCCCCAGCCAACCCAGAAAAGGCACATCTGGAAGATGCTCCTATTCTGGCACTTGGCCACTCTCTTCCCATTCCCGTGTAGTGGTGGGATATGAGGTAATGAAGGGTTAATGCCACCTTGCTATTGTAAGTTGACATTAAGACAGATTAATAATGGAGAGGTGTCAATTCTGACACCTATCCATTATTAATCCAATTGTATGTAAGGGTTAAAAAAACACACACACATTATTAAAAAGCATTTTAATTAAATAAACACACAGGTTGTTTTAATATTTTATTGCTCGCTTAATCCACCTAAAGACCCTCGTTCTGTAACAAATTAAAAATAATAAACCAACAATATAAATACCTTCCGTTGATCTGTAACGTCCCACGCTGTAAATCCATCTGAAGGGGTTAAAATATTCTACAGCCAGGAGCTCTGCTTATGCAGCTGTGCTCGTGGCTATAAACCCCAGCGAATGAAGGTAATGTAGGTCAATGACCTGTAGTTACCTTCATTTGTGGTGATGCGTCCCGTGCTGGATGTCCCTCGAACGTGGGAAAGTTCCCAGGCTCGAGGTCATATGAGGACATATCGGGATCTGTGGAAGCGCAAAACAGCTGTCATCCTTCAGACATCATGTTCTCCCTGTCCATGTCCATGTCAAAATAAAGACTTTTTATAGCATGGGGTTTGGTGAGTGCTAACCACTTTTTTTCTTTTTCTTTTGCATTAGGGGGATGCTCATGCTTATTATGGCGTTGTCTGCACTAACCAGCCATCTGCATTCCTCAAAACACTGAAGGACTTGACACAGGTCTTGTAGCTTTGACCACTGCACACATGACAACTCCATGTCTGCCATCCAGCTGCCTGCCCATGTATGTGTATCCTCCCACAAATACATAACAGCACGCCTCTGTTCGCACAGTCTCTGAAGCATGTGCAGTGTGGAGTTCCACCTTGTTGCAACGTCGATGATTAGGCAATGCTGGGAAGGTTCAAAGACCACTGATGGTTCTGCATACGGCTGGAGTGTACGGGCGAACGGCGGATGTGCGAGCAAAGTCTGCGCACCTTCAGGAGCAGGTCGGGTAACCCCGGATAACTTTTCAGGAAACACTGCACCACCAGATTTAAGGTGTGAGCCAGGCAAGGAGTGTGTTTCAGTTGTGAAAGGGCTATGGCAGCCATTAAATTCCTTCCGTTATCACTCACTACCTTGCCTGCCTCAGGATGTACAGTGCCCAGCCATGACTGAGTTTCTTGCTGCAAGAACTCGGACAGAACTTCCGCGGTGTGTCTGTTGTCACCCAAACACTTCATTGCCAATACAGCCTGCTGAAGCTTGCCACTAGCTGTACCATAATGGGACACCTCGTGTGCAACAGTGGCAGCTGCGGAGAAAGTGGTCGTGCAACTGCGGTCTGTGGATGAGCTCTCGCTTCTGCTGGAGGACGAGGAGGAGGGGGCGTAAACGCCTACAGCCAACTGTTTCCTAGACCGTGGGCTAGGCAGAACTGTCCCAATATTGCTGTCCACTGTGGACCCTGCATCCACCACATTAACCCAGTGTGCCGTGATGGAGACATAACGCCCCTGACCATGCCTACTGGTCCATGCATCTGTTGTCAGGTGCACCTTTGTACTCACAGATTGCCTGAGTGCATGGACAATGCGGTCTTTTACATGCTGGTGGAGGGCTGGGATGGCTTTTCTCGAAAAGAAGTGTCGACTGGGTAGCTCGTAGCGTGGTACAGCATAGTCCATCAGGGCTTTGAAAGCTTCGCTTTCAACTAACCGGTAGGACATCATCTCTAACGAGATTAGTCTAGCAATGTGGGCGTTCAAACCCTGTGTACGCGGATGCGAGGATGAGTACTTCCTTTTCCTAACGAGAGTCTCATGTAGGGTGAGCTGGACTGGAGAGCTGCATATGGTGGAACTAGCGGGGGTGCCGGTGGACATGGCAGACTGAGAGAGGGTCGTGATGGTATTCTTGCTGGTGCCCTACATACAGTCTTTCCTATCATGAAACTGGTGATTCCCTGACTGCTTTGGCCTTGCGACGAAACCTCCACATTTACTGCAGGTGGTGTGGTAAACGGTGGGCTTACAGTGAGGGAAGGGATGTAGCGTTGCTGACTAGCTTCATTGTGAGAGGGTGCTACAACGTTAAGGGACGTTTGGTAGTTAGTCCAGGCTTGCAAGTGCATGGTGGTTAAATGTCTATGCATGCAACTTGTATTTAGATTTTTTACATTCTGACCTCTGCTGAAGGTCCTTGAGCATTTTTTACAGATGACTTTGCACTGATCATTTGGATCTTGTTCAAAAAAATGCCAGACTGCACTCTTCCTACTATTGGATACCTTTTCAGGCATTGCAGACTGAGCTTCTTTAACCGGATGGCCATGCTGTCCTACAACTGGTTTTGGTTTTGCCACACGTTTTTAGCCAGATACGGGCCTGCCAGATGGAACCTGTTGCGATGTTGATGCCTGCTGCGGCTCCTCCTCCTTATCCGCTTCAGAGCTACTGCCATGTTATGAACTGATGATTCAGAACCACAATGGACCTAGTGGTTAAGAGCACACAAAGTGACCTGATAGTCACTAATAACATAGGACGAGCTCTGAGACGTGGGAACTCTGCTGACCGCAATCCCTAATCCTATCAACCACACTAGAGGTAGCCGTGGAGCGCTCCTGACCAGACCTAGGCGCCTCGGGCACAGCCTGAGAAACTAGCTAGCCCTGAAGATAGAAAAATAAGCCTACCTTGCCTCAGAGAAACTCCCCAAAGGAAAAGGCAGCCCCCCACATATAATGACTGTGAGTAAAGATGAAAATACAAACACAGAGATGAAATAGATTTTAGCAAAGTGAGGCCCGACTTACTGAATAGACCGAGGATAGGAAAGATAGCTTTGCGGTCAGCACAAAAACCTACAAACAACCACGCAGAGGGCGCAAAAAGACCCTCCGCACCGACTAACGGTACGGAGGTGCTCCCTCTGCGTCTCAGAGCTTCCAGCAAGCAAGAAAAACCAATATAGCAAGCTGGACAGAAAAAATAGCAAACAAAAGTAACACAAGCAAAACTTAGCTTATGCAGGGCAGACAGGCCACAGGAACGATCCAGGAAAGAGCAAGACCAATACTGGAACATTGACTGGAGGCCAGGAACAAAGAACTAGGTGGAGTTAAATAGAGCAGCACCTAACGACTTAACCTCGTCACCTGAGGAAGGAAACTCAAAAGCCACAGCCCCACTCACATCCACCAGAGGAAGCTCATAGACAGAATCAGCCGAAGTACCACTCACGACCACAGGAGGGAGCTTGACCACAGAATTCACAACAGTACCCCCCCTTGAGGAGCGGTCAACGAACCCTCACCAGAGCCCCCAGGCCGACCTGGATGAGCCACATGAAAGGCACGAACCAGATCGGCAGCATGAACATCAGAGGCAAAGACCCAGGAATTATCTTCCTGACCATAACACTTCCACTTAACCAGGTACTGGAGTTTCCGTCTCGAAATACGAGAATCCAAAATCTTCTCCACTATATACTCCAACTCCCCCTCAACCAAAACCGGGGCAGGAGGATCAACGGATGGAACCACAGGTGCCACGTATCTCCGCAACAATGACCTATGGAATACATTATGGATGGAAAAAGAAGCTGGAAGGGTCAAACGAAAAGACACAGGATTAAGAACCTCAGAAATCCTATATGGACCAATGAAACGAGGCTTAAACTTAGGAGAGGAAACTTTCATAGGAATATAATGAGACGACATCCAAACCAAATCCCCAACATGAAGTCGGGGACCCACACAGCGCCTGCGGTTAGCGAAACGTTGAGCCATCTCCTGGGACAATGTCAAATTGTCCACTACATGAGTCTAAATCTGCTGCAACCTATCCACCACAGTATCCACACCAGGACAGTCTGAAGACTCAACCTGCCCTGAAGAGAAACGAGGATGGAAACCAGAATTGCAGAAAAACGGCGAAACCAAAGTAGCCGAGCTGGCCCGATTATTAAGGGCGAACTCAGCCAAAGGCAAAAAGGACACCCAATCATCCTGATCAGCACAAATAAAACATCTCAGATATGTTTCCAAGGTCTGATTGGTTCGTTCAGTTTGGCCATTTGTCTGAGGATGGAAAGCCGAGGAAAAAGATAAATCAATGCCCATCCTAGCACAAAAGGCTCGCCAAAACCTCGAAACAAACTGGGAACCTCTGTCAGAAACGATGTTTTCAGGAATGCCATGTAAACGAACCACATGCTGGAAAAACAATGGCACCAAATCAGAGGAGGAAGGCAATTTAGACAAGGGTACCAAATGGACCATCTTAGAGAAGCGATCACAAACCACCCAAATGACCGACATTTTTTGAGAGACGGGGAGATCCGAAATAAAATCCATAGAGATATGTGTCCAGGGCCTCTTCGGGATCGGCAAGGGCAAAAGCAACCCACTGGCATGAGAACAGCAGGGCTTAGCCCGAGCACAAATCCCACAGGACTGCACAAACGAACGCACATCCCGCGACAGAGACGGCCACCAAATCTCTGGTACCAAAGATTCAAGGATGACCAGCCAACACCGAACAATGAACCTCAGAGGTAACTCTACTCGTCCATTTATCAGGGACAAACAGTTTCTCCGCTGGGCAACGGTCAGGTCTATTAGCCTGAAATTTTTGCAGCACCCGCCGCAAATCAGGGGAGATGGCAGACAAAATTACCCCCTCTTTGAGAATACCCTCCAGCTCAGGCAAACCCGGAGAGTCGGGCACTTAACTCCTAGACAGGGCATCCGCCTTCACATTTTTAGAGCCCGGAAGGTACGAAACCACAAAGTCAAAACGGGAGAAAAACAGCGACCAACGAGTCTGTCTAGGATTCAACCCTTTGGCAGACTCGAGATAAGTCAAGTTCTTGTGATCAGTCAAGACCACCACGCGATGCTTAGCTCCTTCAAGCCAATGATGCCACTCCTCGAATGCCCACTTCATGGCCAGCAACTCTCGATTGCCAACATCATAATTACGCTCAGCAGGCGAAAACTTCCTGGAAAAGAAGGCGCATGGTTTCATCACCGAGCCATCAGAACTTCTTTGCGACAAAACAGCCCCTGCTTCAGTCTCAGAAGCATCAACCTCGACCTGGAACGGGAGCGAAACATCTGGTTGGCACAACACAGGGGCAGAGGAAAAACGACGCTTCAACTCCTGAAAAGCTTCCACAGCAGCAGAAGACCAATTGACCACATCAGCATCCTTCTTGGTTAAATCAGTCAGCGGTTTAGCAATACTAGAAAAATTATTGATGAAGCGACAATAAAAATTAGCAAAGCCCAGGTACTTTTGCAGACTCTTCACAGATGTCGGCTGAGTCCAATCATAAATGGCCTGAAATTTAACAGGGTCCATCTCGATAGTAGAAGGGGAAAAAATGAAACCCAAAAATGAAACCTTCTGAACACCAAAGAGACACTTTGACCCCTTCACAAACAAAGAATTTGCACGCAGGCCCTGGAACACCATTCTAACCTGCTTCACGTGAGACTCCCAATCATCCGAGAAGACCAAAATATCATCCAAGTATACAATCAGGAATTTATCCAGGTACTCTCGGAAGATGTCATGCATAAAGAAGTGAAACACTGATGGAGCATTAGAAAGCCCGAATGGCATAACCAGGTACTCAAAATGGCCCTCGGGCATATTAAATGCTGTTTTCCATTCATCGCCCTGTTTAATACGCACAAGATTATACGCACCACGAAGATCTATCTTGGTGAACCAACTAGCCCCCTTAATCCGAGCAAACAAATCAGACAGCAGCGGCAAGGGTACTGAAATTTGACTGTGATTTTATTTGGAAGGCGGTAATCAATACAAGGTCTCAGCGAACCATCCTTTTTGGCCACAAAAAAGAACCCTGCTCCCAATGGCGACGACGACGGGCGAATATGACCCTTCTCCAAGGATTCCTTTACGTAACTCCGCATAGCGGCGTGCTCAGGCACAGACAAATTAAACAGTCGACCTTTAGGAAACTTACTACCAGGAATCAAATCGATAGCACAATCGCAATCCCTATGCGGAGGTAGGGCACTGGACTTGGGCTCATCAAATACATCCCGGTAATCCGACAAGAACTCTGGGACCTCAGAAGGGGTGGATGATGAAATAGACAGAAATGGAACATCACCATGTACCCCCTGACAACCCCAGCTGGACACAGACATTGATTTCCAATCCAATACTGGATTATGGACCTGTAGCCATGGATACCCCAACACGACCACATCATGCAGATTATGCAACACCAAAAAGCGAATATCCTCCTGATGCGCAGGAGCCATGCACATGGTCAGTTGGGTCCAGTACTGAGGCTTATTCTTGGCCAAAGGCGTAGCATCAATTCCTCTCAATGGAATAGGATACTGCAAGGGCTCCAAGAAAAACCCACAGCGCCTAGCAAAGTCCAAGTCCATCAAATTCAGGGCAGCGCCTGAATCCACAAATGCCATGACAGAGTAGGATGACAAAGAGCAGATCAAAGTAACGGACAAAAGAAATTTCGACTGTACCGTACCAATGGTGGCAGACCTAGCGAACCGTTTAGTGCGCTTAGGACAATCGGAGATAGCACGAGTGGAATCACCACAGTAAAAACACAGGCCATTCTGACGTCTGTGTTCTTGCCGTTCAGCTCTGGTCAAAGTCCTATCGCATTGCATAGGCTCAGGTTTATGCTCAGATAATACCGCCAAATGGTGCACAGTTTTACGCTCACATAAGCGTCGATCGATCTGAATGGCCAAAGACATAGACTCATTCAGACCAGCAGGCATAGGAAATCCCACCATGACATCCTTAAGGGCTTCAGAGAGACCCTTTCTGAAAATTGCTGCCAGCGCACATTCATTCCATTGAGTGAGCACAGACCACTTCCTAAACTTCTGACAATATATCTCTACCTCCTCCTGACCCTGACACAGAGCCAGCAAATTTTTCTCTGCCTGATCCACTGAATTAGTTTCATCATAAAGCAATCCGAGCACCAGAAAAAACGCATCAATATTACATAATGCAGGATCTCCTGGCGCAAGGGAAAATGCCCAGTCTTGAGGGTCGCCACGTAATAAAGAAATAATGATCTTAACTTGTTGAACTGGGTCACCAGAGGAGCGGGGTTTCAAAGCCAGAAACAGTTTACAATTATTTTTAAAACTCAGAAACTTAGCTCTATCTCCAGAAAACAAATTAGAAATAGGAATTCTTGGTTCTAACATAGAATTCTGAGCCACAAAGTCTAGAATATTTTGTACTCTTGCAGTGAGATGATCCACACAAGAAGACAGACCTTTAATGTCCATCACTACACCAGTGTCCTGAACCACCCAAATGTCTAGGGGAAAAGAAAGACAAAACACAGTGCAGAGAAAAAAAAAATGGTCTCAGAACTTCTCTTTTCCCTCTATTGAGAAGCATTAGTACTTTGGGCCTCCAGTACTGGTATGAACTGGTGATTCAGAACCACAATGGACCTAGTGGTTAAGAGCACACAAAGTGACCTGATAGTCACTAATAGCATAGAACGAGCTCTGAGACGTGGGAACTCTGCTGACCGCAATCCCTAATCCTATCAACCACACTAGAGGTAGCCGTGGAGCGCTCCTGACCAGACCTAGGCGCCTCGGGCACAGCCTGAGAAACTAGCTAGCCCTGAAGATAGAAAAATAAGCCTACCTTGCCTCAGAGAAACTCCCCAAAGGAAAAGGCAGCCCCCCACATATAATGACTGTGAGTAAAGATGAAAATACAAACACAGAGATGAAATAGATTTTAGCAAAGTGAGGCCCGACTTACTGAATAGACCGAGGATAGGAAAGATAGCTTTGCGGTCAGCACAAAAACCTACAAACAACCACGCAGAGGGCGCAAAAAGACCCTCCGCACTGACTAATGGTACGGAGGTGCTCCCTCTGCGTCTCAGAGCTTCCAGCAAGCAAGAAAAACCAATATAGCAAGCTGGACAGAAAAAATAGCAAACAAAAGTAACACAAGCAAAACTTAGCTTATGCAGGGCAGACAGGCCACAGGAACGATCCAGGAAAGAGCAAGACCAATACTAGAACATTGACTGGAGGACAGGAACAAAGAACTATGTGTAGTTAAATAGAGCAGCACCTAACGACTTAACCTCGTCACCTGAGGAAGGAAACTCAGAAGCCGCAGCCCCACTCACATCCACCAGAGGAAGCTCATAGACAGAACCAGCCGAAGTACCACTCACGACCACAGGAGGGAGCTTGACCACAGAATTCACAACACTGCCGCCTCCACCCTGATCCCCCAATGGCTGCCAATCGGGGTCAACAACTGGGTCATCTATGACCTCCTCTTCTATGTCCTGTGCACCTTCCTCTGTGTCACCATGTAAGCCGGTGCAATAGCGTTCGTTACAGGGCTCCATAGTCTCATCAGGGTCAGATTCTGGATCAGTACACTGTGAGGGCAATGTTGTGATCTGAGTCATAGGAACAGCATAGTAATCTGGCTGTGGCTGTGCATCTGTGCACTTCATGTCCGATTCATCTTGTAATGGGCATGGCCTGTTAACAATTTCCCTTTCTAACCCAGGAACGGTATGTGTAAAGAGCTCCATGGAGTAACCCGTTGTGTCACATGACGCATCCTTCTCTGTTGTTCTGGGTGAAGAAGACAAAGAGGCGACTTGTCCCTGACCGGGAACATCCACTGACGACGCGCTGCTTGTACATTTTGCACTTTCCGAAGAGGAGGCGAAAGAGCTAGAGTCAGAGTCAGCAAGGAAAGCCAAAACTTGTTCCTGCTGCTCCGGCTTTAAAAGCGTTTTCCTACTCCCAAAAAAGGGAGCGTTCGAGACCTTGTGTGGCCAGACGATAATGCTGGCTCAACAACTTGAGTGTTAGGTGCTATATTGCTTTTCCCACGACCCCCTGATGCTCCACCACCACTACCATCATTACCAGCTGGCAATGACCGCCCACGGCCACAGCCTCTTCCACCAGACTTCCTCATTGTTTGAAAAATGTAACCAAACAAAAAAACGGTATTTGGTACTGTAAAACCAGTTACAATTTGTACTCAAACTTGTAGTGTATTTAAATCTCCCTTTATATGTGGGTGAGACTGCAGGGAAAATCAGGCCCACTGTATAACAGTACACAGCTTAAGTGGCAGACAGATATGCCACTAACAGGACTGACACAGATGCACACACTGCCATTAAAAATCTACCCCTTTTTATTTTTTCTGGGAGAATAGTGAATAAATCTGGCCCACTGTAATAGAGTATATTTTCTGTGGCAGAAAATGACAGACAGATGCCACAGACAGGACTGGCACAGATGCAGATTTGCCAATCTTAATCTCCCACTTTTTTATTTTTTCGGGTAGAATAGTGAAGAAATCAGGCCCACTGTAATACAGTATATTTTCTGTGGCAGAAAATGACAGACAGATGCCACAGACAGGACTGGCACAGATGCAGATTTGCCAATCTTAATCTCCCACTTTTTTATTTTTTTCTGAGAGAATAGTGAAGAAATCAGGCCCACTGTAATACAGTATATTTTCTGTGGCAGAAAATGACAGACAGATGCCACAGACAGGACTGGCACAGATGCAGATTTGCCAATCTTAATCTCCCACTTTTTTATTTTTTCTGGGAGAATAGTGAAGAAATAAGGCCCACTGTAATACAGTATATTTTCTGTGGCAGAAAATGACAGACAGATGCCACAGACAGGACAGTGTTGTGAATTCTGTGGCAGAGCTCCCTCCTGTGGTCACAAGTGGTACTTCGGCTGGTTCTCTCTGTGAGCTTCCGTTGGTGGAGGAAAGTGGTACTGCGGCTTCTGAGTTTCCTTCCTCAGGTGATGTGGTGAAGTCGTTAGGTGCTGCTCTATTTAACTCCACCTAGTGCATTGATCCTGGCCTCCAGGCAATGTTCTAGTATTGGACCTGTTTCCTCCTGGATATTTCCTGTGGCCTGCTGCTCTGCATAGCTAAGTTGCTCTTTGCTATTTGTTTGCTGTTTTTTGTCTGTCCAGCTTGTCAATTTGTTTTTTTCTGCTTGCTGGAAGCTCTGGGACGCAGAGGGTGTACCTCCGTGCCGTTAGTTCGGTACGGAGGGTCTTTTTGCCCCCTTTGCGTGGTTTTTGTAGGTTTTTGTGTTGACCGCAAAGTTACCTTTCCTATCCTCGCTCTGTTCAGAAAGTTGGGCCTCACTTTGCTAAATCTATTTCATCTCTACGTTTGTCTTTTCATCTTAACTCACAGTCATTATATGTGGGGGCTGCCTTTTCCTTTGGGGTATTTCTCTGAGGCAAGGTAGGCTTATTTTCTATCTTCAGGCTAGCTAGTTTCTCAGGCTGTGCCAAGTTGCATAGGGAGCGTTAGGCGCAATCCACGGCTGCCTTTAGTGTGGTTGGAGAGGATTAGGGATTGCGGTCAACAGAGTTCCCACGTCTCAGAGCTCGTTCTTGTTTTTTGGGTTATTGCCAGGTCACTGTATGTGCGCTGACCTCTATGTCCATTGTGGTACTGAATTACCTTTCATAACAGGACAGGCACAGATGCAGATTTGCCAATCTTAATCTCCCACTTTTTTATTTGTTATGGGAGAATAGTGAAGAAATCAGGCCCACTGTAATACAGTATATTTTCTGTGGCAGAATATGACAGACAGATGCCACAGCCAGGACTGGCACAGATGCAGATTTGCCAATCTTAATCTCCCACTTTTTTGTTTTTTCTGGGAGAATAGTGAAGAAATCAGGCCCACTGTAATACAGTATATTTTCTGTGGCAGAATATGACAGACAGATGCCACAGCCAGGACTGGCACAGATGCAGATTTGCCAATCTTAATCTCCCACTTTTTTATTTGTTATGGGAGAATAGTGAAGAAATCAGACCCACTGTAATACAGTATATTTTCTGTGGCAGAAAATGACAGACAGATGCCACAGACAGGACTGGCACAGATGCAGATTTGCCAATCTTAATCTCCCACTTTTTTATTTTTTCAGGGAGAATAGTGAAGAAATCAGGCCCACTGTAATACAGTATATTTTCTGTGGAAGAAAATGACAGACAGATGCCACAGACAGGACTGGCACAGATGCAGATTTGCCAATCTTAATCTCCCACTTTTTTATTTTTTCGGGTAGAATAGTGAAGAAATCAGGCCCACTGTAATACAGTATATTTTCTGTGGCAGAAAATGACAGACAGATGCCACAGACAGGACTGGCACAGATGCAGATTTGCCAATCTTAATCTCCCACTTTTTTTATTTTTTTCTGGGAGAATAGTGAAGAAATCAGGCCCACTGTAATACAGTATATTTTCTGTGGCAGAAAATGACAGACAGATGCCACAGACAGGACTGGCACAGATGCAGATTTGCCAATCTTAATCTCCCACTTTTTTATTTTTTCTGGGAGAATAGTGAAGAAATAAGGCCCACTGCAATACAGTATATTTTCTGTGGCAGAAAATGACAGACAGATGCCACAGACAGGACAGTGTTGTGAATTCTGTGGCAGAGCTCCCTCCTGTGGTCACAAATGGTACTTCGGCTGGTTCTCTCTGTGAGCTTCCGTTGGTGGAGGAAAGTGGTACTGTGGCTTCTGAGTTTCCTTCCTCAGGTGATGTGGTGAAGTCGTTAGGTGCTGCTCTATTTAACTCCACCTAGTGCGTTGATCCTGGCCTCCAGGCAATGTTCTAGTATTGGACCTGTTTCCTCCTGGATATTTCCTGTGGCCTGCTGCTCTGCATAGCTAAGTTGCTCTTTGCTATTTGTTTGCTGTTTTTTTTCTGTCCAGCTTGTCAATTTGTTTTTTTCTGCTTGCTGGAAGCTCTGGGACGCAGAGGGTATACCTCCGTGCCGTTAGTTCGGTACGGAGGGTCTTTTTGCCCCCTTTGCGTGGTTTTTGTAGGTTTTTGTGTTGACCGCAAAGTTACCTTTCCTATCCTCGCTCTGTTCAGAAAGTTGGGCCTCACTTTGCTAAATCTATTTCATCTCTACGTTTGTCTTTTCATCTTAACTCACAGTCATTATATGTGGGGGCTGCCTTTTCCTTTGGGGTATTTCTCTGAGGCAAGGTAGGCTTATTTTCTATCTTCAGGCTAGCTAGTTTCTCAGGCCGTGCCAAGTTGCATAGGGAGCGTTAGGCGCAATCCACGGCTGCCTTTAGTGTGGTTGGAGAGGATTAGGGATTGCGGTCAACAGAGTTCCCACGTCTCAGAGCTCGTTCTTGTTTTTTGGGTTATTGCCAGGTCACTGTATGTGCGCTGACCTCTATGTCCATTGTGGTACTGAATTACCTTTCATAACAGGACAGGCACAGATGCAGATTTGCCAATCTTAATCTCCCACTTTTTTATTTGTTATGGGAGAATAGTGAAGAAATCAGGCCCACTGTAATACAGTATATTTTCTGTGGCAGAATATGACAGACAGATGCCACAGCCAGGACTGGCACAGATGCAGATTTGCCAATCTTAATCTCCCACTTTTTTGTTTTTTCTGGGAGAATGGTGAAGAAATAAGGCCCACTGTAATACAGTATATTTTCTGTGGCAGAAAATGACAGACAGATGCCACAGACAGGACTGGCGCAGATGCAGATTTGCCAATCTTAATCTCCCACTTTTTTATTTGTTATGGGAGAATAGTGAAGAATTCAGACCCACTGTAATACAGTATATTTTCTGTGGCAGAAAATGACAGACACATGCCACAGACAGGTCTGGCACAGATGCAGATTTGCCAATCTTAATCTCCCACTTTTTTTATTTTTTCTGGGAGAATAGTGAAGAAATCAGGCCCACTGTAATACAGTATATTTTCTGTGGCAGAGTATGACTGACAGATGCCACAGACAGGACTGGCACAGATGCAGATTTGCCAATCTTAATCTCCCACTTTTTTATTTTTTCTGGGAGAATAGTGAAGAAATCAGGCCCACTGTAATACAGTATATTTTCTGTGGCAGAAATTGACAGACAGGTGCCACAGACAGGACTGGCACAGATGCAGATTTGCCAATCTTAATCTCCCACTTTTTTATTTTTTCTGGGAGAATAGTGAAGAAATCAGGCCCACTGTAATACAGTATATTTGCTGTGGCAGAAAATGACAGACAGATGCCACAGACAGGACTGGCACAGATGCAGATTTGCCAATCTTAATCTCCCACTTTTTTATTTTTTCTGGGAGAATAGTGAAGAAATAAGGCCCACTGTAATACAGTATATTTTCTGTGGCAGAAAATGACAGACAGATGCCACAGACAGGACTGGCACAGATGCAGATTTGTGTTATGAACTGGTGGTTTAGAAACACAATGGACCTGGTGGTTAAGAGCACACAATGTGACCTGATAGTTACTAATAACATAGGACGAGCTCTGAGACGTGGGAACTCTGCTGACCGCAATCCCTAATCCTATCACACCACACTAGAAGTAGCCGTGGAGCGCTCCTGACCAGACCTAGGCGCCTCGGCACAGCCTAAGAAACTAGCTAGCCTTGAAGATAGAAAAATAAGCCTACCTTGCCTCAGAGAAATTCCCCAAAGGAAAAGGCAGCCCCCCACATATAATGACTGTGAGTAAAGATGAAAATACAAACACAGAGATGAAATAGATTTTAGCAAAGTGAGGCCCAACTTACTGAATAGACCGAGGATAGGAAAGATAGCTTTGCGGTCAGCACAAAAACCTACAAACAACCACGCAGAGGGTGCAAAAAGACCCTCCGCACCGACTAACGGTACGGAGGTGCTCCCTCTGCGTCCCAGAGCTTCCAGCAAGCAAGACAAACCAAAATAGCAAGCTGGACAGAAAAAATAGCAAACCAAGAAACACAAGCAGAACTTAGCTTATGCAGGGAAGACAGGCCACAAGAACGATCCAGGAGAGAGCAAGACCAATACTGGAACATTGACTGGAGGCAAGGAACAAAGAACTAGGTGGAGTTAAATAGAGCAGCACCTAACGACTTAACCTCGTCACCTGAGGAAGGAAACTCAGAAGCCGCAGCCCCACTCACATCCACCAGAGGAAGCTCATGGACAGAACCAGCCGAAGTACCACTCATGACCACAGGAGGGAGCTTGATACAGAATTCACAACAGATTTGCCAATCTTAATCTCCCACTTTTTTATTTGTTATGGGAGAATATTGAAGAAATCAGACCCACTGTAATACAGTATATTTTCTGTGGCAGAAAATGACAGACAGATGCCACAGACAGGACAGGCACAGATGCAGATTTGCCAATCTTAATCTCCCACTTTTTTTATTTTTTCTGGGAGAATAGTGAAGAAATCAGGCTCACTGTAATACAGTATATTTTCTGTGGCAGAAAATGACAGACAGATGCCTCAGACAGGACTGGCACAGATGCAGATTTGCAAATCTTAATCTCCCACTTTTTTATTTTTTCTGGGAAAATAGTGAAGAAATCAGGCCCACTGTAATACAGTATATTTTCAGTGGAAGAAAATGACAGACACATGCCACAGACAGGACTGGCACAGATGGAGATTTGCCAATCTTAATCTCCCACTTTTTTATTTTTCCTGGGAGAATAGTGACAAAATCAGGCCCACTGTAATACAGTATATTTTCTGTGGCAGAAAATGACAGACAGATGCCACAGACAGGACTGGCACAGATGCAGATTTGCCAATCTTAATCTCCCACTTTATTATTTGTTATGGGAAAATAGTGAAGAAATCACGCCCACTGTAATACAGTATATTTTCTGTGGCAGAAAATGACAGAGAGATGCCACAGACAGGACTGGCACAGATTCGGATTTGACAATCTTAATCTCCCCCTTTTTTATTTTTTCTGGGAGAATAGTGAAGAAATCAGGCCCACTGTAATACAGTATATTTTCTGTGGCAGAAAATGACAGACAGATGCCACAGACAGGACTGGTACAGATGCAGATTTGCCAATCTTAATCTCCCACGTTTTTATTTTTTCTGGGAGAATAGTGAAGAAATCAGACCCACTGTAATACAGTATATTTTCTGTGGCAGAAAATGACAGACAGATGCCACAGACAGGACTGGCACAGATGCAGATTTGCCAATCTTAATCTCCCACTTTTTTTATTTTTTCTGGGAGAATAGTGAAGAAATAAGGCCCACTGTAATACAGTATATTTTCTGTGGCAGAAAATGACATACAGATGCCACAGACAGGACTGGCACAGATGCAGATTTGCCAATCTTAATCTCCCACTTTTTTATTTTTTCTGGGAGAATAGTGAAGAAATCAGACCCACTGTAATACAGGTTATTTTCTGTGGCAGAAAATGACAGACATGCCACAGACAGGACTGGCACAGATGCAGATTTGCCAATCTTAATCTCCCACTTTTTTATTTTTTCTGGGAGAATAGTGAAGAAATCAGGCCCACTGTAATACAGTATATTTTCTGTGGCAGAAAATGACAGACAGATGCCACAGACAGGACTGGCACAGATGCAGATTTGACAATCGTAATCTCCCACTTTTTTATTTTTTCTGGGAGAATAGTGAAGAAATCAGGCCCACTGTAAAACAGTATATTTTCTGTGGAAGAAAATGACAGACACATGCCACAGACAGGACTGGCACAGATGCAGATTTGCCAATCTTAATCTCCCACTTTTTTATTTTTTCTGGGAGAATAGTGAAGAAATCAGGCCCACTGTAATACAGTATATTTTCTGTGGCAGAAAATGACAGACAGATGCCACAGACAGGACTGGTACAGATGCAGATTTGCCAATCTTAATCTCCCACGTTTTTATTTTTTCTGGGAGAATAGTGAAGAAATCAGGCCCACTGTAATACAGTATATTTTCTGTGGCAGAAAATGACAGACAGATGCCACAGACAGGACTGGTACAGATGCAGATTTGCCAATCTTAATCTCCCACTTTTTTATTTTTTCTGGGAGAATAGTGAAGAAATCAGGCCCACTCTAATACAGTATATTTTCTGTGGCAGAAAATGACAGACAGATGCCACAGACAGGACTGGCACAGATGCAGATTTGCCAATCGTAATCTCCCACTTTTTTATTTGTTATGGGAAAATAGTGAAGAAATCAGGCCCACTGTAATACAGTATATTTTCTGTGGCAGAAAATGACAGACAGATGCCACAGACAGGAATGGCACAGATGCAGATTTGCCAATCTTAATCTCCCACTTTTTTATTTTTTCTGGGAGAATAGTGAAGAAATCAGGCCCACTGTAATACAGTATATTTTCTGTGGCAGAAAATGACAGACAGATGCCACAGACAGGACTGGCACAGATGCAGATTTGACAATCGTAATCTCCCACTTTTTTATTTATTCTGGGAGAATAGTGAAGAAATCAGGCCCACTATAAAACAGTATATTTTCGGTGGAAGAAAATGACAGACACATGCCACAGACAGGACTGGCACAGATGCAGATTTGCCAATCTTAATCTCCCCCTTTTTTTATTTTTTCTGGGAGAATAGTGAAGAAATCAGGCCCACTGTAATACAGTATATTTTCTGTGGCAGAAAATGACAAACAGATGCCACAGACAGGACTGGTACAGATGCAGATTTGCCAATCTTAATCTCCCACGTTTTTATTTTTTCTGGGAGAATAGTGAAGAAATCAGACCCACTGTAATACAGTATATTTTCTGTGGCAGAAAATGACAGACAGATGCCACAGACAGGACTGGTACAGATGCAGATTTGCCAATCTTAATCTCCCACTTTTTTTATTTTTTCTGGGAGAATAGTAAAGAAATCAGGCCCACTGTAATACAATATATTTTCTGTGGCAGAAAATGACAGACAGATGCCACAGACCGGACTGGCACAGATGCAGATTTGCCAATCTTAATCTCCCACTTTTTTATTTTTTCTGGGAGAATAGTGAAGAAATCAGGCCCACTGTAATATAATATATTTTCTGTGGCAGAAAATGAGTGACAGATACCACAGACAGGAATGGCACAGATGCAGATTTGGCAATTTTAATCTGCCCCTTTTTAATTTTTTCAGGGAGATTAGTGAATAAATCTGGGCCACTGTATTAGAGAATATTTCTTGTGGCAGAAAGTGGCTTGAAGCTATATAACAAAAAAAAGGGGCTGTACTACAATTACTATCTCCCTACAGTAATCTCAGAAAAGTATGGCAGGCAGCTATAAAAAGGACTGCTGCACACAAAAGTGTGGACAAACAAACAAGATAGCTGTGCAGAAAGGAAGGAGCAACAGGATTTGTGCTTTGAAAAAAGCAGTTGGTTTGCACAGCGGCGTACAAACAGCAATGCAGCTATCAGGGAGCCTTCTAGGGCAACCCAATAAGCTACAGAGCTGATGAAGAAAAATCTAGCCTCCACTGTCCCTGCTAAGAAAAGGTGGTGTTGGACAGTGGAAATCGCTATGGCACAAGCGGTTTAGGGGTGAATGTACCCTGCCTAACGCTATCCCTGCTTCTGATGAAGCGGCAGCAACCTCTCCCTATGCTCAGCTCGGCAGCAGTAAGATGGCGGTCAGCGGGAACGCCCCTTTATAGCCCCTGTGACGCCGCAGAAAGCAAGCCAATCACTGTAATGCCCTTCTCTAAGATGGTGGGGACTGAGACCTATGTCATCATGCTGCCCACACACTGCGTCTACCTTCATTGGCTGAGAAATGGTGTTGAATGCGTCATATGAAACGCGACTTTGGCGCAAAGATCACGTACCACACTGGGATCGGGTCGGGTTTCATGAAACCCGACTTTGCCAAAAGTCGGCGACTTATGAAAATGACCGATCCGTTTCGCTCAACCCTAGTCCTGACTGCCGGCAAACATGACAGACCTTGAGTGCACTAGCGGTCCGGGACCTAGATCCCGCTCGTAACGCTTCCATGGCCTCATGTGACTCAGGAACCTGGACTGGAGATTCCAGAGGTTTGGCGAATGTGGGAGCCAGCCGAAACCTCTGCCTACACTGGGCTCGCTCTAACCTCCGCTCGTTAAAATGGAGGTCAATTCGAGTAGAGACAGTTATTAACTCCTCCAGTGTGGCAGGAATCTCCCTAGTGGCCAGAACATCCTTAACGTGATCAGCCAGGCCCCTCCAAAATATGGGGATAAGGGCTTTATCTGACCACTCCAGCTCAGAAGCTAAAGTATGAAAGCGGACGGAAAAATGGCTGACCAAGGACTCACCCTGAGTTAGTGCCAGTAGTTGGAGCGCTGTGTCATGGGTGACTTGAGGTCCTAAAAAGACCTTTTTCAGAGTGCTCAGGAACAGCGGAGCACTCTGCACCACATGATCACCACGCTCCCACAGCGGCGTAGCCCATTCCAACGCCCTGTCCGACAAGAGAGACACAATAAATCCCACCTTAGCCCGCTCTGTAGGAAAACGTGCAGCCAGGAACCCTGAGGTGAATAGAGCACTGACTCACGAATCCCCTACAAGATTTGCTATCTCCAGAAAATTTTTCTGGCAGCAGGAGGTGAGATAATGTCGGGACAGGGGTGGCAGTGGACAAGGTTGCTGCAGCCACGCTAGCAGCCTGTACAGCAATTGCGGTATCATCCACAGCTGAGGTTGAGCTCTCGAGAGCCGCCAACCTACCCTCCAGTTGCTGGATATACCGCAAAGATGGCTGAATGTCCGCTATTTACTAGCAAGACCCTGGCGCTAGTATTTTGTTAGGGCTAGCGGAACACACCGAGTAAATAGAGATGAGGTTTTTTTTTAGAATGACCAACCATGGTCACATAGTATAATAATGGAACAGGTATTCCCCTAAAAATTTTTAAGTAGCTAAAACAGCATTTTAATTGGTCCAGTCAAAAATGTCCGGAGCAGTACAAGTGTATAGTGGACACGATCAGAACAGCAGGGTTTTAATATCTGGACATGAATGTCATCTGGGCATTGGAATTTATTAATGTTTTATTTGCTCACATGAAGGTGGACTTCTTGTTGTGTTAAACTAGTTATATCGGGTGGTGAACTTTGATTTTTGCTGAATGATAACCATCAGTTAATTGTTGAACACGGATGAAAAGTGGCTGTTTAACATCTCAGCTTTTTATTTGTCTCTATAATTATTTTATCATCTTTTAAAGGGCTGATGCCAATCACGTTTTTCTTTTTGGCATTGATGTTTTTATAACATTTTTGAGGATTTATTTGAATGTCGTTATACTCCTTATAATCTTTTTACCTTATACTCCTAAAATGCTATTTCTGTACTCTTAACCTTCAAGATTTTGAATGCCCTTTGTTTTTGCCTTATTAAACTTTGTATATCCTTTAACATGCCCTATTTGTGCTCGATATCCCCAGTTACCATGGCATGTTCCCACACTATATAATTATGCTCTTCCTGTAATTTGTTGAAATTAGCTTTCCGAAAGTTCCAGTTTTTTTTCATTTCCCCTTTGAAATATTTTTATACTACACTGAAACTTAACATGTTATGGTTGTTGCATTCCAAATGCCAACTGACCTGCAGATCTGAAATTGTATCTGGTCTATTTTACAGGACCAGATCAAGCAGATTATCTCCCCTAGTTTGTTCATATAACAGGTGACAGAGGTAATGTAACCACTGTGATGGGGCCCAAGGAAAGCTTGTAGGGCATAACTAGGTGCCTCATCAAATCCGATCTCGGATACATGGTGGCTGATGATACTGCTATCTGAGGAGAGACTAAAGAGGTGGGACCAGGTGCTACATGAGGACTGACCTCGGGTAGATGGCAGCTGACCCCTTTGGGACAGGAAGCAGGGACAGCCAGAAGGAGAGAACGGTAGATACAGGCAGGCACTGAAGGATCACAGGAACCACAGATACAGATGGGGACCAGTTGACATACAGATGAGCACTGGCAGGTGCGGACTGGATCAGCTGATCCACAGATGAGCAATGGCAGGTGCGGACTGGATGAGCTTATGTACAGATGAGCAATGGTAGGTGCAAACTGGACTGGCTGAAACTGAGATAGACAAGCAAGTATGCCGAGATAGACTGACTGATGGATACTGGGGACCTGACAACTAGCAAGCGTGCATAGGGCTAACTAACAACATTGCTCAGGCATCTCCATGCTGGAGGAGGTGCCTTAAATAGAAGGTATCACTCAGATATTGGCTGGGAACATTTTAGAACATGCGTGTGGCCCCTTTAAGTAGGAGGGAGCACATGCGCACGTCCTAAGCATGCTGCCAGGGGATCTGTGCGCAGTGCGAGCACACCGGGCAGTACCAGAGATGCATGAAAGAGGCTTTGCAGGTGCAGGACAGTGGCCGAGGTGATGAGTAAGCCAGTGTCTCTGCCGGAGAAGAGGACAACATGCGGAGATGTTGGCCCTACAGGTAATTGTCTTGAACTGCGGACAAGAACTTGCAGATTTTAGCACTACCAAAATATTCTAGGTATCATTGAATGTCAGGATAGTTAGCTGCCATTTTAACTTGTTGCAGCATTTCATGCTCTACCTGTTCAGCTATATTAGGAAGCTTGTAGCAACTGCAATTAGCAGCTTTCCATTATTGCCATCCACATGCATATTTACCCATACATTTACCCATACTAACTCTACATTGTGGCAGCTCCCCCCAATGTCATGATTCAGCACAGGTCTTAAGAATGATTTAACAAAAAAGCACACCTTTTCACATTTTTTTGCCCTGTTCTTTCTAAATGCAGTGTAACCCTCTACGTTTGTCACCCAGTCATGGCTTTCGTCAAGCCAATTTTCTGTAATGTCCTGTAATAATTTTTAAGGACCTTCCACTTCCCTCTAACTTTGTCATCGGAACCGATGTATACCATGACCACTGTATTTCTCCCAGCCTCAAACAATAATCTGTCTATTAGATTCACAGTATGCCGAATACGAGTACCCGGCAGACAACACAATGTTCAGCATTCATGTTCACAGTAGAAGGTGACCTTTTTATTCCCCCTAATTGTAGAGTCCATTATCACCAACATCTGTCTGATGGCAAACTATGATCTCGTGTTAAACTATGATATTGTGCTTAACTATGCACTTATCTGCAGCCCTGCGCTTAAAATGCAGCCCGTGCTCTGCTCAGCAGCCTAGTATAAATTCCGGGTAACTTGTAGTTCTCCAACCCGCATAACCCATTTTGATTATATATCCCATACTTTGATGTTTTATCTATTTTTTTGACACTTCGACTATGGATAATTTATTAATAGCAGCTTCACTAATGGTAATGGACGGATTTCACATCACATTTATTTAAGCATTTGGAATCAATACTGACTACTTCCTGCTAATAAGAGGCAATTAACAATTACTTCATAAGGGAGGATGGAGTACCTTTATCTGGATCAATACTGTTGGACTTTGTTTCTTTTATTAACCTGATTTAATTTGTAATGTAGATGAGTGGATCTTTTGAAATTAAAATTTTATTTATCCCAAAAATTTTGTCTCAAATAAATTTGTGTGAATCTCAATACTAGAAAGCTTGTAATTGCTCAGAAAACACATATGGGGGAAAGTAGAGAGAGTGAGATAGCGAGAACCCCACTGACGATAAGAGCTTACACTTTACAGGAGAGATAGAAAGAGGACCCTAGTGACCATAAGAGCTTACACTCTATAGAAGGAAGAGAGAGGACCCTGATGATCATAAGTGCTTACGCTTTACCGGAGAGACAAAGGGAGAGAACCCACTGACTTTAAGAGCTTACACTCTACAGGAGAGAGAGACTTACCCAGTGACTCTAGAGATGGAAAAAGACTCTGCCGTACAAACTGTTTCACTCAGAACTGGCGATCTTAGATGGCCCAGGTACTGACCCCCACTGAACAAGGTGAGATAAGCCATAACATGTTACTGCTGAAGGACATTAGATGGAAGCCTGTGCTGCCACACAAAAAGACATCCACTCACTCTCTGATGCTTTATCACTGTTGGAAATGGTGCCAGGAAAGTTATTTTCTTTTTGACAACTATGAATCAAATTTCAAAGTGTTTTAGTTCACTTGAAACCTCAAATTTCAGGAAATTCTATTTGAACTTCAGCAGATCAATCTGATCATTTCTACTTTGTAACTATTTAAAATATTTATGTTTTCTGTTAGATTTTAAAAAAATAATAATTTGGATTTTCTTGTATCGCTAGTCATTATAATAGACGGATAAAAATTAAACCAGTGACCACTTAAAAAAGTATTGGACACCAATGTAAAGAGATTCCAATAAAAGAAGATATGTTTTGCATAAGCAAAGCAATATGTTAGGCTATAGGATGAACTCGATTAAATTATTTCTACTTTCAAACTTAAAAAAAAATGAAACTATGAAAACTATGAAAACAAGCGAAGTACAATATTTATTCTTTGGGGACATACTTAGAATATGGTTGAAAGTGTATTTTTTATATAACAAGTTAAAATCTCTTGTATATATTTTAAAGATACAATCTCAACATTTTGTTTGTAAGGCATTGTTAAAATCCCATATTAATATTCTTAGCTGTCACAAGACACATGAACAATATTATTTAAGCAAACCAAGCACAGTAATGTCTGTTGTCTTCATGTAAACATGTAATCTTAACATTTTTTAAATTAATCAACTGACATTTACTGTGGTTGTTTGTGTCAAATTGTTTGATTTGAGAGCATTACACTCTTTGTTCCAAATTGCTTGAAGACAAACAGAAACACTTTCGTGAGAACAGGAACTATCCCCTATAATTAAAACAATGACACTGTTATTAACACATTTGTAAACATTTATGCTTTATTTTTGTAGAAAAAAAGTACATAGAGTTCATTCCTTCAGTGGCAAAAAAATGTAATATATTTTTAGAAAAACATTTTGCTTTATAATTAAGAATTTGCAAATTTCTGAATATATTATTACATTTATATTGATGAGCATTAAACACATAAAGGGCATGTGCATAAGACACTGCTGTATGGTTGACAAATCCACCAAGTTTTTCAAGAAACAAACGCTTTAGAACACTTTAAAAAGCATCTTGTTTTTTACATTTTTGGATGTTTTTTGAGTGTTCTTTTTGTCTGTCTTTATTGTCTTGTATTGTAAAGTATAGATTGTCCTCAGTGTGGAAGGCAACTGAAAAATCATCAGCTCAGTCCTTTTAATCGCTTGACATCTTTTACAACTTTTCTCCTGAAGATTGAGCCTTTAAGGCTGTATTGACAGAAAAATAAAAATGTTTTGACTCTTGCAAAAAGTGAAGGAAAAAACTAAAGCACAAAAGCAGAAAAATGCCCGAGAATGGGTTAAAGATATGTAAAACATTTGCCGTGCTGTGTAATGCTCATTTCATATCTAGTTTTGCCTTGGCTGATGGTTTCTGCTAGGGAAGGTTTTGTGGATAAGTAACTATTGAATGTGTGATCATAATAATTGTGCATGAACAAGGATATAAGTAAAGTTTGCACAGTAAACATTTGAAAATTTTTAGGATGGACTGGGGTCACATGTTTAATGTAGCTCAGACCCATGTTAAAATGCCCTGTAAAGTCCCCAACAGAACCCTTACAAGTTATGACCAAATGTCCGAAAGTGAGAAGCAATCAAATTACTCTTCCTTGCTAATTTTGTGAAATTATGCAACAATACAATATTAAATTACCAAAGACCTCACATGGTTACAGTTTTAAATTCTTTGTGGTAGAGAAAGTGAAAACTAGGGTTGAGCGAAACGGATCGGACAAATTCAAAAATCGCCGACTTTCGGCAAAGTCGGATATCATGAAACCCGACCCAATCCTAGTGTGGGATCAGCCATGAGGTTGTCGATCAGCGCGCCAAAGTAGCGTTTCGTATGACGCTTTCAGCTCCATTTTTCAGCCAATGAAGGAGGACGCAGAGTGTGGGCAGCATGATGACATAGGTCTCGGTCCCCACCATCTTAGAGAAGGGCATGACAGTGATTGGCTTGTTTTCTGTGGCGTCACAGGGGCTATAAAGGGGCGTGCACGCCGACCACCATCTTACTTCTGACGATGTTAGCATAGGGAGAGGTTGCTGCAGCTTCATCAGAAGAAGGGATATAGTTAGGGAGGGAAGATTAAGCCCTGAAACTGCTTGTGCTGTAGCGATTTCCACTGTCCAACACCACCATTGTTTTGCAGGGACAGTGGAGGCTATATTTTTGTGCATCAGCTCTGTAGCTTATTAGGCTGCCTGATAAGGTTCCCTGATAGCTGCATTGCTGTTTGAACGCTGCTGTGCAAACCAACTGCTTTTTTAAAAGCAAAAATCCTGTTGCTCCTTTCTGCACAGTTATCTCGTTTAATTGTCCACACTTTTGTGTGCAGCAGTCCTTTTTATTGCTGCCATATTTTGCCTGAGATCATTGTAGGGAGGTTTAAATTGTACTACATTCCTTGTATTTTTTCATATATCTTCCAGCCACTTTCTGCCACTTAGATTGCATTGTTTTATACACTGGGCCTGAGTTTTGGTTCAGTCTCCCCCATAAAAGGATGTTTCAAATTCTCACAAAGTGGATCTACTGCATTCCTGTTAGTTTGGTGTATGTCAGCCAGCCACTTTCTGCCACTTATATTGCGTTGTTTTATACACTGGGCCCAAGTTTTGGTTCAGTCTCCCCCCAAAAAAGGGAGATTCAAATTCTCACAAAGTGGATATACTACAGTCCTGTTAGTTTGGTGTATGTCAGCCAGCCACTTTCTGCCACTTACATTGCATTGTTTTATTCACTGGGCCCGAGTTTTGGTTCAGTATCCCCCCAAAAAAGGGAGTTACAAATTCTCACAAAGTGGATATACTGCAGTCCTGCTAGTTTGGTGTATGTCAGCCAACCACTTTCTGCCACTTAGATTGCGTTGTTTTATACACTGGGCCTCAGTTTTGGTTCAGTCTCCCCCCAAAAAAGGGAGTTTCAAATTCTCACAAAGTGGATCAACTGCAGTCCTTTTTTTTGGTGTATGTCAGCCAGCCACTTTTTGCCACTTACATTGCTTGTTTTATACACTGGGCCTGAGTTTTGGTTCAGTCTCCCCCCAAAAAAAGGGAGTTTCAAATTCTCACAAAGTGGATCAACTGCAGTCCTTTTTTTTGGTGTATGTCAGCCAGCCACTTTTTGCCACTGACATTGCATTGTTTTATACACTGTGCCTGAGTTTTGGTTCAGCCTCCCCAAAAAAAGGAAGTTTCAAATTTTCACAAAGTGGATCTACTGCAGTCCTGTTAGTTTGGTGTATGTCAGCTAGCCACTTTCTGCCACTTAGATTGTGTTGTTTTATACACTGGGCCTCAGTTTTGGTTCAGTCTCCCCCCAAAACAGGGAGTTTCAAATTCTCACAAAGTGGATCTACTGCAGTCCTGTTAGTTTGGTGTATGTCAGCCATCCACTTTCTGCCACTTAGATTGCGTTGTTTTATACACTGGGCCTGAGTTTTGGTTCAGTTTCCCCCAAAAAAAGGGAGTTTCAAATTCTCACAAAGTGGATCTACTGCAGTCCTGTTAGTTTGGTGTATGTCAGCCAGCCTCTTTCTGCCACTGACAATGCATTGTTTTATACACTGGGCCTGAGTTTTGCTTCAGTCTCCCCCCAAAAAAATGGAGTTTCAAATTCTCACAAAGTGGATCTACTGCAGTCCCGTTAGTTTGGTGTATGTCAGCCAGCCACTTTCTTCCTCTTAGTTTGCGTTGTTTTATACACTGGGCCTGAGTTTTGGTTCAGTCTCCACAAAAAAAAGGAGTTTCAAATTCTCACAAAGTGGATCTATTGCAGTCCTTTTAGTTTGGTGTATGTCAGCCGGCCACTTTCTGCCACCTACATTGCAGTGTTTTATACACTGGGCCTGAGTTTTTGTTCAGTCTCCCCTCAAACATGGGAGTTTCATATGCTCACAAAGTGGATCTACTGCAGTCCTGTTAGTTTGGTGTATGTCAGCCAGCCACTTTCTGCCACTTAGATTGCGTTGTTTTATACACTGGGCCTGAGTTTTGGTTCAGTCTCCATCCCCAAAAAAGGGAGTTTCAAATTCTCACAAAGTGGATTTACTGCAGTCCTGTTAGTTTGGTGTATGTCAGCCAGCCACTTTCTGCCACTTACATTGGGTTGTTTTATACACTGGGCCTGAGTTTTGGTTCAGTCTCCCCCCCAAAAAAGGGAGTTTCAAATTCTCACAAAGTGGATCTACTGCAGTCCTGTTAGTTTGGTGTATGTCAGCCAGCCTCTTTCTGCCACTGACAATGCATTGTTTTATACACTGGGCCTGAGTTTTGCTTCAGTCTCCCCCCAAAAAAATGGAGTTTCAAATTCTTACAAATTGGATCTACTGCAGTCCCGTTAGTTTGGTGTATGTCAGCCAGCCACTTTCTTCCTCTTAGTTTGCGTTGTTTTATACACTGGGCCTGAGTTTTGGTTCAGTCTCCACAAAAAAAAGGAGTTTCAAATTCTCACAAAGTGGATCTATTGCAGTCCTTTTAGTTTGGTGTATGTCAGCCGGCCACTTTCTGCCACCTACATTGCAGTGTTTTATACACTGGGCCTGAGTTTTTGTTCAGTCTCCCCCCAAACATGGGAGTTTCATATGCTCAAAAAGTGGATCTACTGCAGTCCTGTTAGTTTGGTGTATGTCAGCCAGCCACTTTCTGCCACTTAGATTGCGTTGTTTTATACACTGGGCCTGAGTTTTGGTTCAGTCTCCATCCCCAAAAAAGGGAGTTTCAAATTCTCACAAAGTGGATTTACTGCAGTCCTGTTAGTTTGGTGTATGTCAGCCAGCCACTTTCTGCCACTTACATTGGGTTGTTTTATACACTGGGCCTGAGTTTTGGTTCAGTCTCCCCCCAAAAAAAGGGAGTTTCAAATTCTCACAAAGTGGATCTACTGCAGTCCTGTTAGTTTGGTGTATGTCAGCCAGCCTCTTTCTGCCACTGACAATGCATTGTTTTATACACTGGGCCTGAGTTTTGCTTCAGTCTCCCCCCAAAAAATGGAGTTTCAAATTCTCACAAAGTGGATCTACTGCAGTCCCGTTAGTTTGGTGTATGTCAGCCAGCCACTTTCTTCCTCTTAGTTTGCGTTGTTTTATACACTGGGCCTGAGTTTTGGTTCAGTCTCCACAAAAAAATGGAGTTTCAAATTCTCACAAAGTGGATCTATTGCAGTCCTTTTAGTTTGGTGTATGTCAGCCGGCCACTTTCTGCCACCTACATTGCAGTGTTTTATACACTGGGCCTGAGTTTTTGTTCAGTCTCCCCCCAAACATGGGAGTTTCATATGCTCACAAAGTGGATCTACTGCAGTCCTGTTAGTTTGGTGTATGTCAGCCAGCCACTTTCTGCCACTTAGATTGCGTTGTTTTATACACTGGGCCTGAGTTTTGGTTCAGTTTCCATCCCCAAAAAAGGGAGTTTCAAATTCTCACAAAGTGGATTTACTGCAGTCCTGTTAGTTTGGTGTATGTCAGCCAGCCACTTTCTGCCACTTACATTGGGTTGTTTTATACACTGGGCCTGAGTTTTGGTTCAGTCTCCCCCCAAAAAAAGGGAGTTTCAAATTCTCACAAAGTGGATCTACTGCTGTCCTGTTAGTTTGGTGTATGTCAGCCAGCCTCTTTCTGTCACTGACAATGCATTGTTTTATACACTGGGCCTGAGTTTTGCTTCAGTCTCCCCCCAAAAAAATGGAGTTTCAAATTCTCACAAAGTGGATCTACTGCAGTCCCGTTAGTTTGGTGTATGTCAGCCAGCCACTTTCTTCCTCTTAGTTTGCGTTGTTTTATACACTGGGCCTGAGTTTTGGTTCAGTCTCCACAAAAAAAAGGAGTTTCAAATTCTCACAAAGTGGATCTATTGCAGTCCTGTTAGTTTGGTGTATGTCAGCCGGCCACTTTCTGCCACCTACATTGCAGTGTTTTATACACTGGGCCTGAGTTTTTGTTCAGTCTCCCCCCAAACATGGGAGTTTCATATGCTCACAAAGTGGATCTATTGCAGTCCTGTTAGTTTGGTGTATGTCAGCCAGCCACTTTCTGCCACTTAGATTGCGTTGTTTTATACACTGGGCCTGAGTTTTGGTTCAGTCTCCATCCCCAAAAAAGGGAGTTTCAAATTCTCACAAAGTGGATTTACTGCAGTCCCGTTAGTTTGGTGTATGTCAGCCAGCCACTTTCTGCCAATTACATTGGGTTATTTTATACACTGGGCCTGAGTTTTGGTTCAGTCTCCCCCCCAAAAATGGAGTTTCAAATTCTCACAAAGTGGATCTACTGCAGTCCCGTTAGTTTGGTGTATGTCAGCCAGCCACTTCCTGCCACTTACATTGCGTTTTTTTCATACACTGGGCCTGAGTTTTGGTTCCGTCACCCCCCAAAAAAGGGAGTTTCAAATTCTCACAAAGTGGATATACTGCAGTCCTGTTAGTTTGGTGTATGTCAGCCAGCCACTTTCTGCCACTTTGATTGTGTTGTTTTATACACTGGGCCTGAGTTTTAGTTCAGTCTCCCCCAAAAAAGGGAGTTTCAAATTCTCACAAAGTGGATATACTGCAGTCCTGTTAGTTTGGTGGATGTCAGCCAGCCACTTTCTGCCACTTAGATTTCATTGTTTTATACACTGGGCCTGAGTTTTGGTTCAGTCTCCCAAAAAAAGATAGATTCAAATTCTCACAAAGTGGATATACTTAATTCCTGTTTGTTTGTCATATATCAGCCTGCCACTTTCTGCCACTTAGATTGCGTTTTTATATACACAGGGCCTCAGTTTTGGTTCAGTCTCCCAAGAAAATCGGAGATTCAAATTCTCAACAAGTTTATATACACCTTCTACCTTGTTTTACAGTACCATATAACAGTTGTTATTTTGGTTAGATTTTCCAAAAAATGAGGAAGTTTCGTGGAAGAGGCCGTGGGCGGTGGTTGCCAGCTGGTACTGATGGTGGTGGTGGTGGAGCATCTGGTGGTAGTGGCAAAAGCACAATAGCACCTAAGGCTGGAGGAGTTGAGTCAGCGTCATCGTCTGGCTACACAAGGCCTCGAAGGCTCCCTTATCTGGGAGTAGGAAAACAGCTTTTAAAGCCGGAGCAGCAGGAAAAAGTTTTGTCTTTCCTTGCTGACTCAGCCTCTATCTCTTTCGCCTCCTCTTCAGAAAGTTCCAAATATAAAAGCAGCGAGTCGTCACTGGATGCTCCCAGTCAGGAACAAGACGTTTCCTTGTGTCCTTCACCCAAGCCAAAATTGAAGGATGCATCAGGCGACACTACAGGTTACTCCTTGGAGCTCTTTGCACATACCATGCCTGGGTTAGAAAGGGAAATTGTTAACTCCCCATTACAAGATGAATCAGACATTGAGTGCACTGATGCACAGCCACAGCTAGATTATTATGTTGTTCCATTGACTCAGATCACTACATTGCCCTCGCAGTGTACAGAACCAGAATCTGACCCTGATGAGACTATGGTGCCTCGTCCAGAACGCTATAGCACCTTACACGTGACACAGAGGAAGGTGCACATGACATTGAAGAGGAGCTGATAGATGACCCAGTTGTTGACCCAGATTGGCAGCCATTGGGGGAAGAGGGTGCCGCTGCCAGTAGTTCAGAAGCGGAGGAGGATGATCCGTAGCAGCCATCTACATCGTAACAGCTGTCATCTGGCAGGCCCGTATCAGGCCAAAAACATTTGTCAAAAACAAAAAGAGTTTTAGGACAGCATGGCTATCCAGTGAAAGTAGCACAGCGTGCAATGCCTGAAAAGGTATTCCATAGTAGGAAGAGTTTAGTGTGGCAATTTTTTCACCAAGATACGAATGATCAGTCAAAAGTTATCTGTAAGAAATGCTCAAAGACCTTTAGCAGAGGGAAGAATCTTCAAAATTTAAATACAACGTGAATGCTTAGACATTTAACCAGCATGCACTTGCAAGCCTGGACTAACTACCAAACATCCCGTACCATTGGTGCACCTGCTCAGAATGAAGGTAGTCAGCAACGCTACATTGCTTCCCTCACTGTAAGACCACCGGTTAGGACACCACCAGCAGCAAATGTGGAGGTATCGTCGCAAGGCCAAAGCAGTCAGGTAATCACAAGGTTTTTGGTAGGACACACTGTATATAGGCCAACATCAAGAATACCATCACCAACCCTCTTTCAATCCGCCATGTCCACCACCCCCACCGCTAGTTCCACCATATGCAGCTCTCCAGTCCAGCTCACCCTACAAGAGACTCTCGTTAGGAAAAAAATGTACTCATCCTCTCATCCGCGTACACAGGGTTTGAACGCCCACATTACTAGACTAATCTCATTAGAGATGATGCCCTACCGGTTGGTTGAAAGTGAAGCTTTCAAAGCCCTGATTGGCTACGCAGTACCGGTGCGGGACACAAGTGATGTTGATTTGCAAGAAAATGCTCCTCAATAGGGTTGAGCGACTTTTTCTTTTTTGAGGTCAAGTCGGGTTTCGCGAAATCCGACTTTCTCAAAAGTCGAGTCGAGTGAAATCAGCCGATTATCTTAAAAAGTCGGGGTCGGGGGATCGGCCGAAACACGAAACCCAATGCAAGTCAATGGGAAATCTCCATATATTTATATTTACTTCATCACGATATAGCAGAAAAGCCGGTAATTCAATTGCCGGCTTTTCATTTCTCCTTCCTAAACCCGACATGATATGAGACATGGTTTACATACAGTAAACCATGTCATATTCCCATTTTTTTTGCATATTGCACACTGCTAATGTTAGTAGTGTGTATGTGCAAAATTTGGACGCTGTAGCTATTAAATTTAAGGGTTAAATCGCAGAAAAAATTGGCGTGGGCTCCCGCGCAATTTTCTCCACCAGAGTGGTAAAGCCAGTAACTGAGGGCAGATATTAAGAGCCTGGAGAGGGTCCATGGTTATTGGCCCCCCCCTGGCTAAAAACATCTGCCCCCGCCACCCCAGAAAAGGCACATCTGTTAGATGCGCCTATTCTGGCACTTGGCCACTCTCTTCCCATTCCCGTATAACGGTAGGATATGGGGTAATGAAAGGTTAATGTCACCTTGCTATTGTAAGGTGACTAGTGTTGAGCGATACCATCTGATATTTGAAAGTATCGGTATCGGATGGTATCGGCCGATATCCGAAAAATATCGGATATCGCCGATACCGATATCCGATACAAATACAAGTCAATGGGACACAAATATCGGAAGGTATCCTGTAATGGATCCCAGGGTCTGAAGGAGAGGAAACTCTCCTTCAGGCCCTGGGATCCATATTCATGTGTAAAATAAAGAATAAAAATAAAAAATATTGATATACTTACCCTCTAACGCGCCCTGGTCGTCACCGCTGCAACCGCCTTGCTTTCGTTCCGAAGAATGAGCACATTAAGGGCCTTCGATAACGTCGCGGCTTGTTATTGGTCGCTGAGCGGTCATGTGACCGCTCAGCGATCAATCACAAGCCGCGACGTCATCGAAGGCCCTTTACGCGCTCATTCTTCGGAACGAAAGCAAGGCGGTTGCAGCGGTGACGACCTGGGCGCGTCAGAGGGTAAGTATATCAATATTTTTTATTTTTATTCTTTATTTTACACATTGATCTTAATCCCGATACCAATTCCCGATATCACAAAAATATCGGAACTCGGTATCAGAATTCCGATACCGCAAATATTGGCAGATACCCGATACTTGTGGTATCGGAATGCTCAACACTAAAGGTGACATTAAGTCAGATTAATAATGGAGAGGCGTCAATTATGACACCTATGCATTATTAATCCAATTGTATGAAATGGTTAAAAAACACACACACACATTATTACAAAGTCTTTTAATGAAATAAAAACGCAGGTTGTTGTAATATTTTATTAGACTCTTAATCCACCTGAAAACCCTCGCTCTGTAACAAAGGAAAAATAAAAAAACAACAATATCCCATACCTTCCGATGAACTGTCACGTCCCACGCTGTAAATCCATCTGAAGGGGTTAAATTATTTTACACCCAGGAGATCTGCTAATGCAGCTGTGCTCGTGGCTGTAAAACCCCAGCGAATGAATGGAAAGTAGGTCAATGACCTGTGGTTATGTTCAGTTGCGGTGAGGCGCCCTCTGCTGGATGTCCTCATATGACCTTGAGCGTGGGAAAATATTCAGAAAAGTTCCCAGGCTCGAGTTCATATGAGGACATCCAGCAGAGGGTGCATCACCGCAAATGAAGGTAACTACAGGTCATTGACCTACTTTCCATTAATTCGCTGGGGTTTTACAGGCACGAGCACAGCTGTATTATAGCAGAGCTCCTGCCTGTAAAATAATTTAACCCCTTCAGATGGATTTACATCGTGGGACATATCAACGGAAGGTATGAGATATTGTTGGTTTATTATTTTTAATTTGTTACAGGTCAAGGGTCTTCAGGTGGATTGAGAGTGTAATAAAATATTACAAAAACCTGTGTGTTTATTTCATTAAAATACTTTGCAATATTGTGTGTGTGTGTTTTTAACCATTTCATGCTATTGGATTAATAATGGATGGGTGTCATAATTGACACCTCTCCATTATTAATCTGGCTTAATGTCACCTTACAATAGCAAGGTGACATTATCCCTTCATTACCCCTTATCCCACTGCTACACAGGAGTTTGAAGAGAGTGGCCAAGTGCCAGAATAGGCGCATCTTCCAGATGTGCCTTTTCTGGGGTGGCTGGGGGCAGATGTTTTTAGCCAGGGGGGGCTGTTATGATCTGGTGGTTTAGGAGCAACATGGAACGAGCTCAGAAGGAAGTGGTATCTGTACTGACCGCAGTCCCTAAGCTCAACACAACACTAGAAGTAGCTGTGGGATGCTCCTAACTCTCCCTACGCACCTCGTCACAGCCTAAGATCTAACTACCCCTAAAGATAGAAACAGGAAAGCTATCTTGCCTCAGAGAAAATCCCCAAAGGATAGATTAGCCCCCCACAAATAATGACTGTGAGAGGAGAGGGAAAAAGACAAACACAGAATGAAACCAGGATGAGCACAGGAGGCCAGTCTAGCTAGATAGAAAGGACAGGATGGAATACTGTGCGGTCAGTATAAAACACTACAAAAAGTCCACACAGAGTTTACAAAAATCTCCACACCTGACTAAAGGTGTGGAGGGTAAATCTGTTTCCCAGAGCTTCCAGCAACACAGAATTAATCCATACTGATAAGCTGGACAAACATTGAATGCACAGAACGGATAAGTCCACAATCTGTGGACAGAAAAGAGCAAGCAAGGACTTAGCTTTGCTGAACTGGTCAGGAAAACAGGGAAATCCAAAGAGATGGGAATCCAACCAGGAACCATTTACAAGTGGCACTGGCTGAAGGAAAGAGCCAGGCATAAATAGCCGAGCAGAAAAGACAATCAGTGGAAGCAGCTGCTGACAGCTAAATCCAAGGAGCAGCCATACCACTTGAATCCACAAGAGGGAGCCCAAGAGCAGAACTCACAAAAGTGCCACTTACAACCACCGGAGGGAGCCCAAGAGCGGAATTCACAACAGTACACCCCTCTTGAGGAGGGGTCACCGAACCCTCACCAGAGCCCCCAGGCCGATCAGGACGTGCCAAGTGAAAAGCACGAACCAAATCGGTGGCATGGACATCGGAGGCAACAACCCAAGAATTATCCTCCTGGCCATAACCCTTCCACTTGACAAGATACTGAAGCCTCCGCCTCGAAAAACAAGAATCCAAAATCTTCTCAACCTCATATTCCAACTCTCCCTCAACCAACACCGGGGCAGGAGGGTCAACCGAGGGAACAACGGGCACCACATATCTCTGCAACAAAGATCTATGGAAAACATTATGAATGGCAAAAGAGGCTGGAAGAGCCAAATAAAAAAGACACCGGATTAATAATTTCAGAAATTTTATAAGGACCAATAAACCGAGGCTTAAACTTAGGGGAAGAAACCTTCATAGGAACATGACGAGAAGACAACCAAACCAAATCCCCCACACGAAGCCAGGGACCAACACACCGACTGCGGTTAGCAAAACGTTGAGCCCTTTCCTGAGACAACGTCAAATTGTCCACCACATGAGTCCAAATCTGCTGCAGCCTGTCCACCACAGAATCAACACCAGGACAATCAGAAGGCTCAACCTGCCCCGAAGAAAAACGAGGATGAAAACCAAAATTACAAAAGAAAGGTGAAACCAAAGTAGCCGAACTAGCCCGATTATTAAGGGCAAACTCGGCCAAAGGCAAGAAAGACACCCAATCATCCTGATCAGCAGACACAAAGCATCTCAAATAGGTCTCCAAGGTCTGATTAGTTCGCTCAGTTTGGCCATTAGTCTGAGGATGAAACGCCGAAGAAAAAGACAAATCAATGCCCATCCAACACAAAAGGCCCGCCAAAACCTAGAGACAAACTGAGAACCTCTGTCAGACACAATATTCTCCGGAATGCTATGCAAACGAACCACATGCTGAAAAATCAATGGAACCAGATCTGAGGAGGAAGGCAACTTAGGCAAAGGTACCAGATGGACCATTTTAGAGAACCGGTCACAAACAACGCAGATAACAGACATCTTCTGGGAAACAGGAAGATCCGAAATAAAATCCATGGAAATATGCATCCAGGGCCTCTCAGGGACCAGCAAAGGCAAAAGCAACCCACTAGCGCGGGAACAGCAAGGCTTGGCTCGGGCGCAAGTCCCACAGGACTGCACAAAAGCACGCACATCGCGCAACAAGGAAGGCCACCAAAAGGACCTAGCAACCAAATCTCTGGTACCAAAAATCCCAGGATGACCAGCCAACACTGAACAATGAACCTCAGAAATCACCTTACTTGTCCATCCATCAGGAACAAACAGCTTCCCCACAGGACAGCGGTCAGGCCTATCAGCCTGAAATTTCTGAAGCACCCGCCGCAAATCAGGGGAGATGGCAGAAAGAATCACCCCTTCCTTAATAATGCCAACCGGCTCAAGGACTCCAGGAGAATCAGGCAAAAAACTCCAAGAGAGGGCATCAGCCTTAACATTCTTAGATTCCGGAAGATACGAGACCACAAAATCAAAACGGGAGAAAAACAGGGACCATCGAGCCTGTCTAGGATTCAGCTGCTTGGCCGACTCGAGGTAAACCAGATTCTTATGACCAGTCAGGACCACAACGCGGTGTTTAGCTCCCTCAAGCCAATGTCGCCACTCCTCAAATGCCCACTTCATAGCCAACAACTCCCGATTGCCGACATCATAATTGCGTTCCGCAGGCGAAAACTTTCGGGAAAAAAAAGGACAAGGTTTCATCAAAGAACCATCAGATTCCCTCTGAGACAAAACGGCCCCTGCCCCAATCTCAGAAGCGTCGACCTCAACCTGAAAAGGAAGAGAAACATCCGGCTGACGCAACACAGGGGCAGAAGTAAATCGGCGTTTAAGCTCCTGAAAGGCCTCAACAGCCGCAGAGCACCAATTCGTCACATCAGCGCCTTTCTTCGTCAAATCAGTAAGGGGCTTAACCACACTGGAAAAGTTGGCAATGAAACGGCAATAGAAATTAGCAAAGCCCAAAAATTTTTGAAGGCACTTCACAGATGTGGGTTGAATCCAGTCATGAATAGCTTGGACCTTAACAGGATCCATTTCCATAGACGAGGGAGAAAAAATAAAACCCAAAAAAGAGACCTTCTGAACTCCGAATAGGCACTTAGACCCCTTCACAAACAAAGCATTATCACGAAGGATCTGGAACACCATCCTGACCTGCTTCACATGAGACTCCCAATCATCGGAAAAAATCAAAATATCATCCAAATATACAACCATGAATTTATCAAGATAATTGCAGAAAATATCATGCATGAAGGATTGGTGTTGTGAATTCTGTGGCTGAATTCACTCCTGTGGTCACAAGTGGTACTGCAGCTTCTGAGCTTCCTCCCTCAGGTGTTCTGGTGAGCTCGTTAACTGCTTCATTACTTAACTCCGCCTGATGCTGCTATCCTTGCTCCTTGTCAATGTTTCAGTGTTGGATCTGAGCTTCTCCTGATTGTTCCTGTGACCTGCTGCTCTGTATAGCTAAGTGCCCTTTGCATTTTGTTGCTTTTTTTCTGTCCAGCTTGTCTTTTGTTTTGCTGGAAGCTCTGAGACGCAAAGGGTGTACCGCCGTGCCGTTAGTTCGGCACGGTGGGTTTTTTTTGCCCCCTTTGCGTGGTTTTGCTTTAGGGTTTTTTGTAGACTGCAAAGTTCGCTTTACTGTCCTCGCTCTGTCCTAGAATATCGGGCCCCACTTTGCTGAATCTATTTCATCCCTACGTTTTGTCTTTTCATCTTACTCACAGTCATTATATGTGGGGGGCTGCCTTTTCCTTTGGGGAATTTCTCTGGGGCAAGTCAGGCCTATTTTTCTATCTTCAGGCTAGCTAGTTTCTTAGGCTGTGCCGAGTTGCCTAGGTAGTTGTTAGGCGCAATCCACAGCCGCTTTTAGTTGTGTTTAGGATAGGATCAGGTGTGCAGTCTACAGAGTTTCCACGTCTCAGAGCTCGTTCTTGTATTTTTTGGGTATTTGTCAGATCACTGTGTGCGCTCTGATCGCTAAGCACACTGTGTTTCTGGATTGCCTTCATAACACCTGTCATTAGCAAACATAACAGTACAAGGAGCCTAACTAATGATTCTCAATAGAGGGAAAGAAAAAGTTCTGACATCATTTTTTTTTTTTTTTTCCTGCTCTGTGTTCACTTTTTTTTTTTTCCCCTAGACATTTGGGTGATTCTGGACACAGGTGTGGACATGGATTTTCAGGGTCTGTGCTCTTCAATGGATAATCTCGTTATAAATGTACAAAAAATTCAAGATACTATTGATCAGAAATCTATGTTAGAACCAAGAATTCCTATTCCTGATTTGTTTTTTGGAGATAGAACTAAGTTTCTAAGTTTCAAAAATAATTGTAAGCTATTTCTGGCCTTGAAACCTCATTCTTCTGGTAATCCTATTCAACTGGTTTTGATTATTATTTCTTTTTTGCGCAGCGACCCTCAAGACTGGGCATTTTCTCTTGCGCCAGGAGACCCTGCATTGAGTAGTGTCGATGCGTTTTTCCTGGCGCTCGGATTGCTGTACGATGAGCCTAATTCAGTGGATCAGGCTGAGAAAAATTTGCTGGCTTTGTGCCAGGGTCAGGATGATATAGAAGTATATTGTCAGAAATTTAGGAAATGGTCAGTACTCACTCAGTGGTATGAATCTGCGCTGGCAGCTTTGTTCAGAAAGGGTCTCTCTGAGGCTCTTAAGGATGTCATGGTGGGATTTCCTATGCCTGCTGGTTTGAATGAGTCTTTGTCTTTGGCCATTCAGATCGGTCGACGCTTGCGCGAGCGTAAATCTGTGCACCATTTGGCGGTACTGCCTGAGGTTAAACCTGAGCCTATGCAGTGCGATAGGACTATGACTAGAGTTGAACGGCAGGAATACAGACGTCTGAATGGTCTGTGTTTCTACTGTGGTGATTCCACTCATGCTATTTCTGATTGTCCTAAGCGCACTAAGCGGTCCGCTAGGTCTGCCGTCATTGGTACTGTACAGTCCAAATTCCTTCTGTCCATTACCTTGATATGCTCTTTGTCGTCGTTTTCTGTCATGGCGTTTGTGGATTCGAGCGCTGCCCTGAATCTGATGGATTTGGATTATGCTAAACGTTGTGGGTTTTTCTTGGAGCCTTTGCGGTGTCCTATTCCATTGAGAGGAATTGATGCTACACCTTTGGCCAAGAATAAACCTCAATACTGGGCCCAGCTGACTATGTGCATGGCTCCTGCACAACAGGAAGTTATTCGCTTTCTGGTGTTGCATAATCTGCATGATGTGGTCGTGTTGGGGTTGCCATGGCTACAAACCCATAATCCAGTATTGGATTGGAATTCCATGTCGGCATCCAGCTGGGGTTGTCAGGGGGTACATGGTGATGTTCCATTTTTGTCGATTTCGTCATCCACCCCTTCTGAGGTCCCAGAGTTTTTGTCTGATTATCAGGATGTATTTGAAGAGCCCAAGTCCGATGCTCTACCTCCGCATAGGGATTGTGATTGTGCTATCAATTTGATTCCTGGTAGTAAATTCCCTAAAGGTCGATTATTTAATTTATCCGTGCCCGAACACGCCGCTATGCGCAGTTATGTGAAGGAATCCCTGGAGAAGGGACATATTCGCCCATCGTCATCACCACTGGGAGCAGGGTTCTTCTTTGTAGCCAAGAAGGATGGTTCGCTGAGACCGTGTATTGATTACCGCCTTCTTAATAAGATCACTGTTAAATTTCAGTATCCCTTGCCATTGTTATCTGACTTGTTTGCTCGGATTAAGGGGGCTAGTTGGTTCACTAAGATAGATCTTCGTGGTGCGTATAATCTGGTGAGAATCAGGCAAGGAGATGAATGGAAAACTGCATTCAATACGCCCGAGGGTCATTTTGAGTATCTAGTGATGCCGTTCGGACTTGCCAATGCTCCATCTGTGTTTCAGTCTTTAAAGCATGACATCTTCCGTGAGTATCTGGATAAATTCCTGATTGTTTACTTGGATGACATTTTGATCTTCTCAGATGATTGGGAGTCTCATGTGAAGCAGGTCAGAATGGTTTTTCAGGTCCTGCGTGCTAACTCTTTGTTTGTGAAGGGATCAAAGTGTCTCTTCGGTGTGCAGAAAGTTTCATTTTTAGGGTTCATCTTTACCCCTTCTACTATCGAGATGGATCCAGTTAAGGTCCAAGCCATCCAGGATTGGATTCAGCCGACATCTCTGAAAAGTCTGCAAAAGTTCCTGGGCTTTGCTAATTTTTATCGTCGCTTCATCTGTAATTTTTCTAGCATTGCCAAACCATTGACCGATTTGACCAAGAAGGGTGCTGATTTGGTTAATTGGTCTTCTGCTGCTGTGGAAGCTTTTCAGGAGTTGAAGCGTCGTTTTTGTTCTGCCCCTGTGTTGTGTCAGCCAGATGTTTCTCTTCCGTTCCAGGTCGAGGTTGATGCTTCTGAGATTGGAGCAGGGGCGGTTTTGTCACAGAGAGGTTCTGATTGCTCAGTGATGAAACCATGTGCTTTCTTTTCCAGGAAGTTTTCGCCCGCTGAGCGTAATTATGATGTGGGCAATCGAGAGTTGCTGGCCATGAAGTGGGCATTCGAGGAGTGGCGTCATTGGCTTGAAGGAGCTAAGCATCGCGTGGTGGTATTGACTGATCATAAGAACTTGACTTATCTCGAGTCTGCCAAGCGCTTGAATCCTAGACAGGCCCGTTGGTCATTATTTTTTGCCCGCTTCGACTTTGTGATTTCGTACCTTCCGGGCTCTAAAAATGTGAAGGCGGATGCTCTGTCTAGGAGTTTTGTGCCCGACTCTCCGGGTTTATCTGAGCCAGCGGGTATCCTCAAGGAAGGAGTCATTGTGTCTGCCATCTCCCCTGATTTGCGGCGGGTGCTGCAAAAATTTTAGGCGAATAAACCTGATCGTTGTCCAGCAGAGAAACTGTTCGTCCCTGATAGGTGGACTAATAAACTTATCTCTGAACTTCATTGTTCGGTGTTGGCTGGTCATCCTGGAATCTTTGGTAACAGAGAGTTAGTGGCTAGATCCTTCTGGTGGCCATCTCTGTCACGGGATGTACGTACTTTTGTGCAGTCCTGTGGGATTTGTGCTAGGGCTAAGCCCTGCTGTTCTCGTGCCAGTGGGTTGCTTTTGCCCTTGCCGGTCCCAAAGAGGCCTTGGACACATATTTCGATGGATTTCATTTCTGACCTTCCCGTTTCTCAAAAGATGTCAGTCATTTGGGTGGTCTGTGATCGCTTTTCTAAAATGGTCCATCTGGTGCCCTTGGCTAAATTGCCTTCCTCCTCTGATTTGGTACCTTTGTTCTTTCAGCATGTGGTTCGGTTGCATGGCATTCCTGAGAATATTGTTTCTGACAGAGGTTCCCAGTTTGTTTCAAGGTTTTGGCGAGCCTTTTGTGGTAGGATGGGCATTGACCTATCCTTTTCCTCGGCTTTCCATCCTCAGACTAATGGCCAGACCGAACAAACCAATCAGACCTTGGAAACATATCTGAGATGTTTTGTTTCTGCAGACCAGGATGATTGGGTGTCCTTTTTGCCGTTGGCTGAGTTCGCCCTTAATAATCGGGCCAGCTCGGCTACCTTGGTTTCTCCATTTTTTTGCAATTCTGGGTTCCATCCTCGTTTCTCTTCAGGACAGGTTGAGTCTTCGGACTGTCCTGGTGTGGATTCTGTGGTGGATAGGTTGCAGCAGATCTGGACTCAGGTAGTGGACAATTTGATCGTGTCCCAGGAGAAAGCTCAACTTTTCGCTAATCGCAGACGCCGTGTGTGTCCCCGACTTCGTGTTGGGGATCTGGTTGGGGATCTGGTTTAAACCTCGTTTTATTGGTCCGTATAGGATTTCTGAGGTTCTCAATCCTGTGTCTTTTCGTTTGACCCTCCCAGACTCCTTTTCCATACATAATGTATTCCATAGGTCGTTGTTGCGGAGATACGTGGCACCTATGGTTCCATCTGTTGAGCCTCCTGCCCCGGTTTTGGTGGAGGGGGAATTGGAGTATATTGTGGAGAAGATTTTGGATTCTCGTGTTTCTAGACGGAAACTCCAGTATCTGGTTAAATGGAAGGGTTATGCTCAGGAAGATAATTCCTGGGTTTTTGCCTCTGATGTTCATGCTTCCGATCTTGTTCGTGCCTTTCATGCGGCTCATCCTGGTCGGCCTGGGGGCTCTGGTGAGGGTTCGGTGACCCCTCCTCAAGGGGGGGGGTACTGTTGTGAATTCTGTGGCTGAATTCACTCCTGTGGTCACAAGTGGTACTGCAGCTTCTGAGCTTCCTCCCTCAGGTGTTCTGGTGAGCTCGTTAACTGCTTCATTACTTAACTCCGCCTGATGCTGCTATCCTTGCTCCTTGTCAATGTTTCAGTGTTGGATCTGAGCTTCTCCTGATTGTTCCTGTGACCTGCTGCTCTGTATAGCTAAGTGCCTTTTGCTTTTTGTTGCTTTTTTTCTGTCCAGCTTGTCTTTTGTTTTGCTGGAAGCTCTGAGACGCAAAGGGTGTACCGCCGTGCCATTAGTTCGGCACGGTGGTTTTTTTTTGCCCCCTTTGCGTGGTTTTGCTTTAGGGTTTTTTGTAGACTGCAAAGTTCGCTTTACTGTCCTCGCTCTGTCCTAGAATATCGGGCCCCACTTTGCTGAATCTATTTCATCCCTACGTTTTGTCTTTTCATCTTACTCACAGTCATTATATGTGGGGGGCTGCCTTTTCCTTTGGGGAATTTCTCTGGGGCAAGTCAGGCCTATTTTTCTATCTTCAGGCTAGCTAGTTTCTTAGGCTGTGCCGAGTTGCCTAGGTAGTTGTTAGGTGCAATCCACAGCCGCTTTTAGTTGTGTTTAGGATAGGATCACGTGTGCAGTCTACAGAGTTTCCACGTCTCAGAGCTCGTTCTTGTATTTTTTGGGTATTTGTCAGATCACTGTGTGCGCTCTGATCGCTAAGCACACTGTGTTTCTGGATTGCCTTCATAACACCTGTCATTAGCAAACATAACAGATTGGAACACAGATGGAGCATTAGAGAGCCCACATGGCATCACAAGGTATTCAAAATGTCCTTCGGGCGTATTAAATGCAGTTTTCCATTCGTCACCCTGTTTAATACGAACAAGATTATATGCCCCTCGGAGGTCAATCTTAGTAAACCAACTAGCCCCCTTAATCTGAGAAAACAAATCAGAAAGCAAAGGCAAGGGGTATTGGAATTTGACCGTGATCTTATTAAGAAGACGATAATCTATACAGGGTTTCAAGGAGCCATCCTTCTTAGCAACAAAAAAGAAACCCGCTCCCAATGGTGACGAAGACGGCTGAATATGCCCTTTCTCCAGAGATTCCTTAACATAGCTCCGCATGGCGGCATGCTCTGGCACAGACAGATTGAAAAGTCAGCCCTTAGGGAACTTACAACCTGGAATCAAGTTAATAGCACAATCACAGTCCCTATGTGGAGGAAGGGAACTGGACTTGGGCTCATCAAATACATCCTGAAAATCCAACAAAAACTCAGGGATCTCAGAAGAGGGGGAAGAGTAAATTGACATCAAAGGAACGTCACTATGTACCCCTTGACAACCCCAACTAGTCACAGACATAGTTTTCCAATCCAGCACCGGATTATGTTCCTGTAACCATGGAAAACCCAGTACAACAACATCATGCAGGTTATGCAACACCAGAAAACAGCAATTTTCCTGATGTGCAGGAGCCATGTACATGGTTATCTGCGTCCAGTACTGAGGTTTATCCTTGGCCAATGGAGTAGCATCAATACCCCTCAAAAGAATAGGACTCTGTAAAGGCTGCAAGGAAAAACCACAGCGCCTGGCGAAGTATAAGTCCATTAAGTTCAGGGCAGCGCCTGAATCCACACGAGAAAACAAACCCTGAACATCCATGCCAGAGCACAAATCCTGCACCACCCAAAGGTCAAGAAGAAAAAAAAAAGACAAAAGGAAGCACAGAAAAAAAAATGGCTCAGAATTTTTTCCTTCTTTTGGGATGCATTTAATTCATTTTTGGCCACTTGTACTGTTATGATCTGGTGGTTTAGGAGCAACATGGAACGAGCTCAGAAGGAAGTGGTATCTGTACTGACTGCAGTCCCTAAGCTCAACACAACACTAGAAGTAGCCGTGGGATGCTCCTAACTCTCCCTAGGCACCTCGTTACAGCCTAAGATCTAACTACCCCTAAAGATAGAAACAGGAAAGCTATCTTGCCTCAGAGAAAATCCCCAAAGGATAGATTAGCCCCCCACAAATAATGACTGTGAGAGGAGAGGGAAAAAGACATACACAGAATGAAACCAGGATGAGCACAGGAGGCCAGTCTAGCTAGATAGAAAGGACAGGATGGAATACTGTGCAGTCAGTATAAAACACTACAAAAAGTCCACAGAGTTTACAAAAATCTCCACACCTGACTAAAGGTGTGGAGGGTAAATCTGTTTCCCAGAGCTTCCAGCAACACAGAATTAATCCATACTGATAAGCTGGACAAACATTGAATGCACAGAACGGATAAGTCCACAATCTGTGGACAGAAAAGAGCAAGCAAGGACTTAGCTTTGCTGAACTGGTCAGGAAAACAGGGAAATCCAAAGAGATGTGAATCCAACCAGGAACCATTTACAAGTGGCACTGGCTGAATGAAAGAGCCAGGCATAAATAGCCGAGCAGAAAAGACAATCAGTGGAAGGATTACAACACCACAAAACATCGAGAGAGTTAGAGCAGCAGTACTGCAATCTCCGAAACGCTCTGCTCGGAAGCAATCATTTGCTCTTGGCATTTCAAGACGTTCTCTCCACCGGATTCTTCATGATGAACTGAATTTTCACCCGTATAAAATGTGCGTGGTCCAACATTTGTCAGCATGGGACTATTTGACACGGCGGACCTCTTGTGAAGACATGTTAGCAACGATACCCCGTGACGCAATTGTGTTTTTTTCTGATGAGGCACATTTTCACCTCAGTGGGTGTGTAAACAAACAAAATATGCGTTACTGGAGTGAAACAAACCCCAGAGAAGTTCACGAGAGACCTCTGCATTCGGACCGCGTCACTGTGTGGTGCGCCATATCACGAGTAGGCATCATTGGTCCTTACTTTTTTCGGGATAATGGTCGTGCCATAACTGTGAACTCCGAACGGTACTTGTCTATGATACAGGATTATTTTCAGCCGGCTCTTGAGGCAATGGAACTAGAGGATACATGGTTCCAACAGGATGGTGCCACTGCACACACAGCGAGGGTTACCATGAATTGTTTGAGGCAAATGTTTCCTGGACGGCTTATTTCTTTGAGGGGAGATGTGAACTGGCCAGCACGCTCACCAGATTTAGCCCCATGCGATTTTTTCCTTTGGGGTTACCTGAAGTCTAAGGTGTATATCAACCGTCCCAAAACCTTGGAAGACCTAAGGAACAATATTGAAGCTGAAATTGGCAGAATACCAGTGGACATGCTTGTTAGAGTTCATGAAAACTTCAGAAAACGTATGCAGCAGTGTGTGGATAGCGAAGGTCGACATTTGCCAGATACACTATTTAAAACCATGTAATTTAAAAATTCCATCACTGTTCAGTATAATTAAAATATAAAATAAATTTTTCTAATGATCATAATTTTTTTATTTCATTACCAAATCAGCAAATTACCGCGCTCCACCCTCATATATATATATATAGACAGTACATATATTTTTATGATTTTTTGAGCACATGGATCCATTGTATGTCCGTATGTCGGTTTTGCAAGCCTGCGAGAAAATCTCGCAGTACGGATGCCATATGGATTACATATTTCCCATTGACTTGCATTGGGTTTCGTGTTTCGGTCGATCCCCGACCCCGACTTTTCGCGATAATCGGCCGATTTCACTCGACTCGACTTTTCAGAAACTCGACCTTAAAAAAGTAAAAGTCGCTCAACCCTACTCATCATTATGACGGCAGTGCGGATTTAATCCACATTTCTTATAGTTTACTGCTTTATATGGTCGGTGACCGGCCTGTGGATCTGCGACAGCCGAAATCTTTACACGCCTGCATTTGGCTTCACCAGGTGAGCGACTTTCTTGGTGATTTCTCTTCCTTATTGTGGGATAAGACCCTATTTGCGCTTTGTGTCTTCCTTTTCTTTTCAAATATGGGTTAGCTGTAGTGGAAGAGGTGTCGGTCTCCATTATACTATTTCTACTCTGGTGAAATTTATGCCACTTTGATAGTGTCTTCAACTAATTGTTTGAAATGTGAACACACCTGGTTGGGTCTACATCTGCTGGGTTGGATGTAGTAGAAGAGGTGTCAGTGACCATTATACTAGTAATAATATACTAGTTCTACTCTGTTGCAATTGGTCTTTTTGGAAATGTGTAGACTCCTAGTAGGGTCTCTTTCGTGTGTGTTGCCTGTAGCAGTAGGCCTCCGAGACCGACAGGCTTCCACTACCTTTGAGACAACTATCCATGTTACTATCCTGACATTTTTCTGACAATAACAGTCTACAAAACTGATATTTGTGCCACCTGAGTGTGGATGAGCATGCAGGTTGAGATGTTGCATGTGGTATCAGGGCTCCCAGCACAACCGGTCTGCGCCGATCTCTCATTCACCTCATCTTAAAGGGACACTGTCACCTGAATTTGGAGGGAACAATCTTCAGCCATGGAGGCGGGGTTTTTGGGTGCTTGATTCACCCTTTCCTTACCCGCTGGCTGCATGCTGGCTGCAATATTGGATTGAAGTTCATTCTCTGTCCTCCATAGTACACGCCTGTGCAAGGCAAGATGCCATTCTAAGATTTGTACTGTAGGTGAATTGATGCCACTTTCCTGATGTCTTTCCCTAGTTTGATGTGTTTCGGCAGCTTTTGGTAACGTTTGAAGGTGTTGTGTATGCGTTTTCTTTTGCATCCCATTGACTCCTATGGCGTTTGGCTATGTTTGGAAAATATTTAACAAATAAATCAGCGAATATTGCAAATTTGGTGATCGTAATCTGAACCGAACAATGAAACATTCACTCATCTCTACACATGAGCGTTTTCTTGCTGCACTATCTGCAACATGATGCCCATATTGTTAGAATTAGAAATAGTGCTGAATATTGACAACTCTGTTAGATCCACGGTACAAAAGTAAATTTTGCCAGATGCTTTCCCCTCTGGATAAGGATGCACACATGCTGGAGTATCGAAACACGATTGTAGACATTCTTAAAAGTGGATTTTCTCAAGACAGCAGTGAGGCACACAGTGTGCATCGCAGTGATACACTTCCAACCCTGGGAACATTGAGTCTTCAAGGCAAAAACGTTATCAGCAGCAGTATAAGTAGCATAAGGAAGTTCTGACACGCTGTTTACAACTGGAGAGGATGGTGCAAGAGTAACTCGAGCTCAATATCAATGCCATCAGGAGGAATTTTGACTCTTTTTCATTTTGGTCTGCAAAAATGGAAGAGTGACTTGAGATTGCTTGTCAAGCCTTGGAGGTTTTGTAATGCCCAGAAGCCATCGTTCTCTCAGAATTTGTCTTCAGCGCTACTGTTGGTGTCTTGATGGAAAAGTGCATTTGGCTGTCCCCCGAAAGTGTAGGCTGCCTAACTTTCATCACGATGAACAAGTCATCGGTCTCCAATGACTTTTGCAGTCGCAGAATGGACTGACTAGGCGATGTTAAAATTTTTAATGTGATGAATTGATCTCCCATTTTTGCATTCTGTCACACCTTTTGTCATCGCTTCTGTGCCTGTTGTTGCTACTTCTGCTGATGTCACAATGACATTTTGGAATATGTATGTGGAGAATCCAAGTTGGGTCTCCATCTGGTAGATTGCCTGTAGTGGATGCAGTCTCAGACCATCATTATACTACTTCTACTCTGGGTAATTAATGCCACTTTAGTTGTGTGTTACAATATTTTTTTAGAAATGAAGAGACTTCAAGTTGGGTTTTTATCTGGTGGATTGCCTGTACTGGAAGGGGTCTCAGAGCATGATTTTACTATTTCTACTCTTGGGAAACTGATGCCACTTAAGTGGTGTGTGACAGTAATTTTTTAGAAATGTGGAGACTCCAAGTTGGGTCTCCATCTGCTGGCTTGCCTGTAGTGGAAGGGGTGTAAGACTCCCATTATACTTTTTTTACTCTTAGAAAATTGAAGCCACTTTAGTAGTGTGTGACAATAATTTTTGAAAATGTGGAGACTTGAAGTTCAGACTCCATTTGGTGGGTTGACTGTGGAGGAAGGGGTGTAAGATGCCCATTAAGCTATTTTTACTCTTAGGAAATTAATGCCATTTTAGTGGTGTGTGACAATAATTATTTGGAAATGTGGAGAATCCAAGCTGGGTCTCCATCTGGTGAGTTGCCTGTAGTAGAAGGAGAGTCTGAGGCCCATTATGCTATTTCTACTCTGGGGAAATTGATGCCACTTTAGTGGTGTGTGACAATAATATTTAGAAATGTAGAGATTTTAAGTTGTGTCTCTATCTGGTGGGTTGCCTGTGGTGGAAGGGGTGGAAGGGGTCTCAGAGCATGATTATACTGTTTCTACTCTGGGGAAATTGATGCTACTTGAGTGGTGTATGGCAATAATTTTTATAAATGTGGAGACTCCAAGTTGCGTCTCCCCCTAGTGGGTTGCCTGTAGTGGAAGGGGTCTCAGAGCACCAATATACTATTTGTATGATGAGGAAAATAATGCCACTTTAGTGGTGTGTGCCAATATTTTTTGGAAATGTGGAGACTCCAAGTTTTGTCTCCATCTGGTGGCTTGCCTTTAGTGGAAGGGGTCTCAATGCACCATTATGCTATTTCTGCTCGGGTGAAATTGATGCCACTTTAGTGGTGTGTGACACTCGTTTTTGGAAATGCGGAGACTCCAAGCTGGGTCTCCTTCTAGTGAGATGCCTGTAGTAGAAGGGGAGTCAGAGGTCCATTTATACTATTTCTACTTTAGGGAAATTGATGCCACTTTAGTGGTGTGTGACAATAATTTTTAGAAATGTGGAGACTCCAAATACGGTCTCCATCTAGTGAGTTTGCTGTAGTGGAAAGGGTGTCACAATAATTTTTGGAAATGTGTGTTAGGTGTCGAGTTCCCACTTCTGCACAGGGGGAATCTCGAACCATCTCCGCTGCGGTCTCCCATTCTTCTCCAGCCGCAGTGGAGTCTGCTCAGCAGAGACGTCGGTCCCAGCATCTAGCTCAGGCTAATACTGGACAACTGGTTACTACTGCCCTTCCAGGCTCTGTTCTTGTAGCCAGCAATGTTCAGCAGCGAGCAGGTCTTTCTGGGACTAAGTCCAGATTTTCCCTTTTTGAGCATGCCCACAGGATGACCTCCCATTGGAGGTCGGGGGTCACATGCTCAGATACTGCAGCAGATCCCATTGGTCCTTTATTGGAAGGTCCTGAAGGTGCTAAACTTCTGTGGCAGCTTCCCATTGGTCCTTTATTGGAAGGTCCTTTACGTGCTGCAGCTATATAAGCTTCGCATGACCGCATGGCCATGCGCTAGTATACAATTGTTATCGTGTGTGTGTTGATGAGTGCAAGTCGTTCCTTAAAAACCCATGCCTTGTGTATGACTGTTCGCGTAAGGTGTATGGCTGCAATCTAGCGCACGGCTGAACTCATAGCTTTAACGCGCGAAACAGCGTCTAACTGCTGTGACCGCCAGTGCAGCGCCATGTGCTATTAGAGCGCTTACCTTACCAAAGTCTGGGTGGTTTGTGGCGTCTACTAGTGTGGCACAGCATGCACTTCTGTGCATATTAGTTACCCTGATACCCCAATTGTGGAGGTCTACACTAACTCTAATCCTGTGTCCTGGGATAGAGTTCTGTGGTTCCTTGCTTGCGCTCTCTGTGCGGTATCGCGACCCTTTGACTTAACAGGGATCGCTTTCTTCCTACAGGGTGAAGTTAATCCATGTGTGTATCCTCATTGTACCGCCATATAGTCCGTCATTAGTTAGCAGCAGGTTCCATCTCTGCACGGTGGACCCCGGGCTGCGAATGCACCTTATTGTATCTATTTAATTATTTGGTGCGTTCCGCACTAGCCGTAACAATGTGTAACTCCAATTTGGGTCTCCATCTTGTGGGTTGTATATACTGGATGATGTCTCAGTGCATCATTATGCTATTTCTACTCTGGGGAAATTGATGCCACTTTAGTGGTGTGTGACAGTAATTTTTAGAAATGTAGAGACTTTAAGTTGGGTCTCTCTCTGGTGGGTTGCATGTAGAGGGAAGGGGTCTCCGAGCATGATTATACTCTGTCTACTCTGGGAAAACTGGTGCCACTTTAGTGGTTTGTGACAATAACTTTTAGAATTGTGGAAACTCCAAGTTGGCCCTCCATCTAGTGGGTTGCCTGTAGTGGAAGGGGCCTCAAAGCAGCAATATACTATTTCTACGCTGAGGAAAATAATGCCACTTTAGTGGTGAGTGGCAATCATTTTTGGAAAAGTGGAGACTGCAAGCTGGGTCTCCATCTGGTGGGATGCCTGTAGTAGAAGGGGTGTCAGAGGTGCATTATACTATTTCTACTCTGTTTAAATTCATGCCACTTTAGTGGTGTGTGACATTAATTTTTGAAAATGTGGAGACTCCAAGTTGGGTCTCCTTTTGGTGGGTTGCCTGTAGTGGAATGGGGTGTAATACACCCATTATACTATTTTTACTCTGAGGAAATTGATGCCACTTTAGTAGTGTGTGACAATAATTTTTAGAAATGTGGAGACTCCAAATAAGATCTCCATCTGGTAGGTTGGCTGTAGTGGAAGGGGTGTCATAGGCCCATTATACTATTTCTATTTTGGGGAATATTTCAACAAAACAACAAAATTAGCACACCTGTAGCAGGACATTTTTTTTTTTATATTTCAAACCAACGAAAATTCACAAAAACATTGTTCTAAAGTATATATAACAATAGAAAATTTTTGAGCAACCAATTTGAACACCATTAATAATACACTAATATGTCCTATTTAAAGTGGTAATTCCATTAAATGAGGTGCACATTCCCAATTTCAAGATTAAATTTAGCACAGCATTATAGGTAAATAAAACAACAATAGATGAAGGAGCAAAGCTTAAATAAATTTTAAAAAATCTGATTTTTATTGAATCAATTACATGATAAAATACAGAATAAAAATTTTAAGAAAGGGGCAGAAAAAGTGGGACTCAAAATAGTGGAGTTTGCTGCCTGGCAAATAGTATGACCAAAACTGAAAGCTCATAGTAATAAGGAAATCCAATCAGTGGGACCATAGGGGATTTTATGCTATAAATGATGAAACATAATTTACACACCTTTAATAAATAAATGGTATATAGACTAATTAGTAATTGTCTTGTAAAGACAAAGATGCACAGTAGAATGTATTAGTCTTTTTGCCAGATACGCATCTCAGGTCTATAGTATGTGCATACTAATCTGGGCAAGGCAATACAAACCACTCAGCCTCTCTCCTATTAGAACCAAAGCCACAATTATGGAGTTGCAGGATCACCAACAGAGATACTTGCCCAGACACCCCCCCGAAGAAGCAGGGTGAAGCATGCACGTTGGGGCAGAGGTACAGGACTCAGTTATAACTCTGTAACGCTGTCAGGATCAAGGTAATGATGTCACAACCTTCCTTCCTTTAAGTTTCACGCCTTCATCCAGTCTTGTTTTATTTACATAGGATACTGTGTTAAATTTAAATTTGAACACCAGTACTAAGCCAATATTGTTTTTTGTTTCAATGCAACAACATTTCTCACAGAGCAGGTTCTATAGTAAGTATGACAATAGTACATTTTTGAACAACCAAATTTGTACACCTGAAGCTGTCCAACATTTTTTTTATTTCAAACTAGCAAAATTTCATATAAAGCAGGTACTACAGTGTACAGTGGGGAAAAAATAATTTTAACAGCCACCAATTGTGCAAGTTATCCCACTTAAAAAGATGAGAGAGGCTTGTAATTGACATTATAGGTAGACCACAACTATGAGAGTCAAAATGAGAAAACCAATCCAGATAATCACCTTGTCTGAGTAAGCAAGATTTATTTTGCAAATTATAGTGGAAAATAAGTATTTGCTAACCTAAAAACCTGCTGGCTCTCACAGACATGTAATTTGTTCTTTAACCCCTTTCTGACCTCGGATGGGATAGTATGTCCGAGGTCAGATCCCCTGCTTTGATGCGGGCTCCAGCGGTGAGCCCGCATCAAAGCCGGGACATGTCAGCTGTTTTGAACAGCTGACATGTGCCCGTAATAGGCGTGAGCAGAATCGCGATCTGCCCGCACCTATTAACTAGTTAAATGCCGCTGTCAAACGCAGACAGCGGCATTTAACTACCACTTCCGGCCGGGCGGCCAGAAATGACGTCATCGCCGACCCCGTCACATGATTGGGGGTCGGCGATGCTTCAGAATTGTAACCATAGAGGTCCTTGAGACCTCTATGGTTACTGATCGCCGGCAGCTGTGAGCGCCACCCTGTGGTCGGCGCTCACAGCACACCTGATTTTCAGCTACATAGCAGCGAACAGCAGATCGCTGCTATGTAGCAGAGGTGATCGTGCTGTGCCTGCTTCTAGCCTCCCATGGAGGCTATTGAAGCATGGCAAAAGTAAAAAAAAAAAAGTAAAAAAAAATGTGAAAAAAATAAAAAACATAAAAGTTTAAATCACCCCCCTTTCGCCCCAATCAAAATAAATCAATAAAAAAAATTTCAAATCTATGCATATTTGGTATCGCCGCACTCAGAATCGCCCGATCTGTCAACTAAAAAAAAGCATTAACCTGATCGCTAAACAGCGTAGCGAGAAAAAAATTCAAAACGCCAGAATTACTTTTTTTGGTCGCCGCAACATTGCATTAATATGCAATAACGGGCGATCAAAAGAACGTATCTGCACCAAAATGCTATCATTAAAAACGTCATCTCGGCACGCAAAAAATAAGCCCTCATCCGACCCTAGAACATGAAAAATGGAGATGCTACAGGTATCGGAAAATGGCGCAATTTTTTCTTTTTTTAGCAAAGTTTGGAATTTTTGTTCACCACTTAGGTAAAAAAAAACCTAGTCATGTTAGGTGTCTATGAACTCATACTGACCTGGAGAATCATAATGGCAGGTCAGTTTTAGCATTTAGTGAACCTAGCAAAAAAGCCAAACAAAAAACAAGTGTGGGATTGCACTTTTTTTGCAATTTCACCGCACTTGGAATTTTTTCCCCGTTTTCTAGTACAAGACATGCTAAAACCAATGATGTCGTTCAAAAGTACAACTCGTCCCGCAAAAAATAAACCCTCACATGGCCAAATTGACGTAAAAGTAAAAAAGTTATGGCTCTGGGAAGGAGAGGAGTGAAAAACGAACACGGAAAAATGAAAAATCCCAAGGTCATGAAGGGGTTAAGAGGCTCCTCTGTCCTCTACTAATTACCTGTAGTAATGACACCTGTTTGAACTTGTTATCAGTTTAAAAGACACCTGTCCACAACCGCAAACAGTCACACTCCGAACTCCACCATGGTGAAGACCAAAGAGCAGTCGAAGGACACCAGAAGCAAAATTGTAGCCCTGCACCAGGCTGGGAAGACTGAATCTGCAATAGGCAAGCAGCTTGGTGTGATGACATCAACTGTGGGAGCAATAATAAGATATTGGAAGACATACAAGACCACTGATAATCTCCCTCGATCTGGGGCTCCACGCAAGATATCACCCTGTGGGGTCAAAATGATCACAAGAATGGTGAGCAAAAATCCTAGAACCACATGGGGGGACCTAGTAAAATGACCTGCAAAGATCTGAGACACAGTAACACGTTGTGCCACCAGGAACTCAGATCCTGCAGTGCCAGACGTGTCCCCCTGCTTAAGCCAGTACATGTCCGGGCCCATCTGAAGTTTGCTAGAGAGCATTTGGATTATCCTGAAGAGTATTGGGAGAATGTCATATGGTCTGATGAAACCAAAGTAGAGCTGTTTGGTAGAAACAAAACTCGTCGTTATTGGAGGAGACAGAATGCTGAGTTGCATCCAAAGAACGCCATACCTACTGTGAAGCATGGGGGTGACAACATCATGCTTTGGGGCTTTTCCTCTGCAAAGGGACCAGGATGACTGATCCATGTACATGAAAGAATGAATGGGGCCATGTATCATGAGATTTTGAGTCCAAACCTCCTTCTATCATCAAGGGCATTGAAAATGAAATGTGGATGGGTCTTTCAGCATGATAATGATTCCAAGCACACCACCAGGGCAACAAAGTAGTGGCTTTGTAAGAATCATATGAAGGTCCTGTAGTGGCCTAGCCAGTCTACAGATATCACTCCCATAGAAAACCTTTGGAGAGAGTTGAAAGTCCTTGTTGCCCAGCGACAGGCCCAAAACATCACTGCTCTAGAGTAGAGTTGAGCGACCTTGACCTTTTTAGAGTCGAGCCGGGTTTCGCGAAACCCGACTATCTCAAAAGTCGAGTCGAGTGGAATCGATTATCGCGAAAAGTCGGGGATCGACCGAAACACGAAACCCAATGCAAGTCAATGGGGGAGCATAGTCGGCAGTGAGTAGAGGCCAGGAAAACATGTACCGAGCCCATTGTATTGGCAAAAACATCCATTCTTGCTACTGAAGCTTGTCAATCGTAATTTAGCTTATAATAAGTGTAAGGCATTTGAAATTGGGGGTCATTTGGCTAAAGTTGTGGGGGGTAGGGCTGGTTCAAGCAATTAGTGGGCCCAGGACATCTGGACCACGTCACCGCAGTGGAGCAGGGAGAGGTAAGTATTTCAACTTTGCAAGTGCTGTGATCCTGAGCAAGCAGGGGGGGCCCACTCGTTGGCATTGGCACTGGCACAGGGCCCCTCAAAGTACAGCGGTGTGTTTGCACGGCGCGGGCGCCTCCCACCGGCAGCAACACTTTTGCGTACTATGAGAGGCCCTGTGCCAGTGACGTCGCCAACGAGTATTCCTCCCCCCACCTGATAAAGGAACCTGCACCTTCATCTGCACCTTCCTCTTTGTCCCCGTGTAATGTGGTATGATATGCGGGAAGGGGGACCTGACTTTCAGCAGGGTCACAATCTTGCAGTGTAGCGTGCACGGGGAATGTTGCGTTATGGGTCAATGTACCAGCAGACTCAAATCTCACTGGCTGGGCAATGGGCAGGATGAGGGGGAAACAGATATGGGCCCAAAGAATAAAGTGGGCTAAATGCAGTTCAAAATTGGTAACAGGACTAACCAGGGGGCATTGCTTTGTTCAGTGGAGGACAACTGGAATGAGAGGCTGACACAGAGAGTAGGCCCAAATCAGTAAGTATTCTAAATGCAGTTCAAAATTGGCAACAGTAGTAAACCGGCGGCACAGCTTTGTTCACTGTAGGAGAACAGCAAGGAGCGGCAGACACAGATAGAAGGCCCCAACCCAACTAGTAGGCCTAATGCACTGTTGTTTTCAACAACTACTTAAGAAGATCGAAGCAATGGAGACAAAACCTGGGGAACACCTTGGAGTGGAACACACCGTCTCTACACCCCATACCCAATTTGTAGGCCTAATGCAGTGTAGTTTTCAACAACTACTAAACGAGAGTCAGAAGATTGAAGCAATGGCGAGGAAACCTGGGGAACACCTTGGAGCGGCAGACACCGTTAGTAGGCCTTACCGAAGTAGTAGCCCCAATGCAGTTTTCAAATTCCTAGAGGCTGAAAACCAGACTATTGATGCTCAGCTTTTTTCAAAGGAGGACAACTGTATTGAGTGGCGCAGACAGACACAGGTAGTAGGCCTTAAACCAAAAATGTGGCTCAATGCAGTTTAAAAAAGGTTACAGGGGTACACAGGCAGCATTTGTCTGGTCAGTGGAGGACAATTTCAATTATGGACCGCAGACAGACTTTGTACGCCTACTATTAAAAAAAGGATGCTCTATGCAATTAAAAATAGGTTCCAGGGGTCCACGGGCAGCAGTGGTGTGGTCAGTGGAGAAGTATTGGAAGGAGGGACCGCAGACAGGCGTAGTAGGCCTAACATAACAAAATTAGGCTGTAGGCACTTTAAAATTGGTTCCAGGGGTACACGGGCAGCAGTGGTGTGGTCAGCGGAGGACAATTTGAATTAGGGACTGCAGACAGACTTTGTAGGCTGTCCCCTGTGGACCATGCATCCAACACATTAACCCAGTGCGCCGTAATGGACACGTAACTTTTTGTGGACATACCTACTGGTCCATGCGTCTCTTGTCAGGTGCACCTTTCTACTGTTTGATTGCCTGAGTGCTATGACAATGCAGACTTTTTCATGCCGGTGGAGGGCTGGGATGGCTTTTCTCGCAAAAGAAGTGTCGACTGGGTAGCTTGAACCGTGGTACAGCGTAGTTCATCTGGGCTTTATAAATATAAAACAAAGAAAAAAAGTAGGCTCCATGCACTTTCAGCTGGGTTCCAGGGGTACACGGCCAGCATTGGTCTGGTCAGTGGAGAACTATTGAAAGGAGGGACCGCAGACAGGCTTAGAAGGCCTAACATAATACAATTGGGCTGTAGGCACTTTATAATTGGTTCCAGGGGTACACGGGCAGCAGTGGTCTGGTCAGTGGAGGACAAGTGTAAGGAGGGACCGCAGACAGGCGTAGTAGGCCTAACATAATAAAATATGGCTGTAGGCACTTTAAAATTGGTTCCAGGGGTACACGGGCAGCAGTGGTCTGGTCAGTGGAGGACTAGTGGAAGGAGGGACCGCAGACAGGCTTCGAAGGCCTAACATAATAAAATTGGGCTGTAGGCACTTTAAAATTGGTTCCAGGGGTACACGGGCAGCAGTGGTCTGGTCAGTGGAGGACAAGTGTAAGGAGGGACCGCAGACAGGCGTAGTAGGCATAACATAATAAAATATGGCTGTAGGCACTTTAAAATTGGTTCCAGGGGTACACGGGAAGCAGTGGTCTGGTCAGTGGAGGACAAGTGTAAGGAGGGACCGCAGACAGGCGTAGTAGGCCTAACATAATAAAATATGGCTGTAGGCACTTTAAAATTGGTTCCAGGGGTACACGGGCAGCAGTGGTCTGGTCAGTGGAGGACAAGTGTAAGGAGGGACCGCAGACAGGCTTCGAAGGCCTAACATAATAAAATTGGGCTGTAGGCACTTTAAAATTGGTTCCAGGGGTACACGGGAAGCAGTGGTCTGGTCAGTGGAGAACAAGTGTAAGGAGGGACCGCAGACAGGCGTAGTAGGCCTAACATAATAAAATATGGCTGTAGGCACTTTAAAATTGGTTCTAGGAGTACACGGGCAGCAGTGGTCTGGTCAGTGGAGGCCTAGTGGAAGGAGGGACCACAGACAGGCGTAGTAGGCCTAACATAATAAAATATGGCTGTAGGCACTTTAAAATTGGTTCCAGGGGTACACGGGCAGCAGTGGTCTGGTCAGTGGAGGACTAGTGGAAGGAGGGACCGCAGACAGGCTTCGAATGCCTAACATAATAAAATTGGGCTGTAGGCACTTTAAAATTGGTTCCAGGGGTACACGGGAAGCAGTGGTCTGGTCAGTGGAGAACAAGTGTAAGGAGGGACCGCAGACAGGCTTAGAAGGCCTAACATAATAAAATTGGGCTGTAGGCACTTTAAATTTGTTTCCAGGGGTACACGGGCAGCAGTGTTCTGGTCAGTGGAGGACTAGTGGAAGGAGGGACCGCAGACAGGCGTAGTAGGCCTAACATAAAAAAATTTGGCTGTAGACACTTGGAATTCTCTTGCAGGTGTACACAGGCAGCATTAGTGTTGTCAGCGGAGGCCGATTGTAATGAGTGTCTGCCAGTTAGTAGTCCCAAACAATAAATGAAAAAATCGTTCCAGCTCCAAATAGTAAAATCCAAATTCCAACTTTATTAAGCCAATATAAAAACAACGGTGGACATATGCTCTACATGTGCATATCAGGACACGAGCTCGTGTCCTGATATGCACATGTAGAGCATATGTCCACCGTTGTTTTTATATTGGCTTAATAAAGTTTAAATTTGGATTTTACTATTTGGAGCTGGAACGATTTTTTCTTTTCTTCATGAGATGACCGCGTGGATCAGCGTTGGGTTCCATGCTCCTGCGGTGGCTACTTGGTGAGCTGGCTTTTTTTCTTCTTTGCTATTTCCAAACAATAAATACATGTTAATGTCTCGCATTACAACAAAACGAAAACACAAAAAGGTGCAATCATTAGGTACAGGGGTGGGCTCCTCTGCGTAGTTTCAGACCTAGTAATTTGGCGCAAAGTATTTACTTGGGTAAATATAGGACACTGCCCCTGACTATGTTAAGTACCATCATACATGTCAACACAATGGTATTGTCAGTGGCAGGAATTTAAGGATGTCAGCGCATAGACTAAACATTGGTGGAACTGTGAGAGATAATTGTGCAAGTGGTAGAGCAATGTTTGAGCTGGGGGTGGGGGAACTCTCTTGTGGCCGGCGGTACAGGCCCAGGGCCCCTCATGTTACAACAGTGTGTCTGACGTTGGGTGCGCACCACCACCGCCAGAGACACTTTATTGTACTATGAGGGACCCAGTGGCAGTGCCGTCGACCAAAAGCGGGCACACCCACCTCTTCAGACAAGCAGCACTCTCACGGGTGCTTGCGCCAAGTGGCGATACCACGGCCCCGTGTAGGGAGTTTGGCCATTTAGGGAGGTGTAAACATGTCGTATGCTGGACAATCAGCTGCTGCAAATTACGAGATTGGAAAAGTCATTCAGAGTAGTCCACAGGCAAGACCTTTTCATAGGAAAGCTAGGTGTCGGACGGGCAAGGTGGGGCAAAAGAATTCGAAATCCAGTTGTGGTTCATTTTAATAAAGGTTAGATCATCAACATTTTGGGTAGCCAGACGAGTCCTTTTTTCGGTTAATATCGAACCTGCAGCACTGAATACTCTTTCTGATAGGACACTAGCTGCCGGGCAAGCAAGCTCCTGCAATGCATATTCTGCCAATTCTGGCC